>NC_091851.1:23209912-23538830 GCF_037783145.1 Equus przewalskii
CTGAGGTTTTGAAACAGTCACTGCAGAGATGTGGCAGGAGGCAGTGCTCACTGTGGAGAGACACGCCCAGTGGGTTCCGGTTTCCTTGTTGGCCCTGTTCCCTGGGTGCTTCTCGGGCTGAGACTCTCCTCAGGAATGGTCTTCATTCTCAGAGGTCTATGAGACTGTAGTCCATTTGGTCCTGCTGTTTGTCCTGGTGATTAGAATGTGAAGTTTTCCAGCTTGGGCACCAGTCCATGGGACTGGAGGAAGGCAGGTTAATTTCTGATCTGTTTTTCGCATTTTGGACTCTCATAAGCTGGGTTAGCAGTACCAGTGGCCCTCCAAAAGATACTGTTTAGCACACATTCACTCCAGGATAGCCCAGGCATCATCTCCCTCTTCAGTCCTTTCACCTCCTCAAGCTGCTCCTCTTTGGCAGAAGTAACCTCTCCATAATCCTGGGGCAGACCACTATCAGCACCTGTCATACCTGAGTGCTGCACCGTTCCCTGTCAGTCTCAGGACACCAAGGGTCATTTGTGTCTGTATCCTGGTTCTTTGTATGATGGTGGGCCCACAGCACCTGCTCAGTAAATGTGTGCTGAACCACTTGACTCTTATCTAATTACTCACGACACGTGAGACCAGATAGCCAGCACTCCATCTGTATTCACATGTATGTGTGCTCTTGCAGGCATCTTATTATAGAAAACTTTATCCCTCTGGAAGAAAAAAGTAAAATTATGAATAGATCCTTCTTTGATGAAGAGGAAGATCATTGGAAATTACATCCTATAACCCGACTGGAGTAAGTCACTATTGACTTTAAGTAGATTTTAAGGTGGGGAGGGGAAGAATGTTGATCAACTGAACTTGGCCAGGGTGGTATGGTAAGAACACAGTTTGATTTATTTAAACTGGGGACCAGTTATCTCTCTGACTTTGTCACTGCCATAGGTCCATGAGGTAAAACTTTGATGACGAGTGTGGCATTAGGAATTGGGAGACTTTATCACAGTGAACTAACGCCCTTTCCTAGGTTCCTGCATTTCACCTTCCCCAGCTGTCAAGTAAAGCGTGCTAGGCCAGTTGAGGGGCAGCACATAGGTGTTAACTTGTGTGTCAGTCTGACACGGTGATGAGAAGGATTCTCAGTCTAAGTCTGGGTCTTGCTAGAAAAATAGGAGATGTCTGCCAAGGATGCAGGGGTAGCGAGTGTTGACAGCTGTGCTGCTTGCCTGCCATCTAAGAACTGGATGATGACTCTGAGCCCTTCCAGCTTAAAAGATGCATGATGCTCCCATTTGAATCAGAAAGCAGCTCAAGCAGAAAATATAAGGAGCTCCTGCCCTGTTTACATGTCAGTTCTCAGCCCAGGGAGGTACTTGTCTCAGGTTCTATTACGCAGTCTTCTGAGAGCTGGTTCCACAGGACCGAAAGCCTGGGACTGTGGAACACATTCCAGCCAGGGCTTTAACCGCTGCAGTCCATTTCCAGGAATCAGCAGATGATGAAGCGGCCAGTCTCAGCTGTGGGATATAAGAGACCGTTGAGCCAACACGCAAGAATGTCCATGATGATCCGTCCAGAGGCCCGATATAGGGTGAGAAGATTGTTCTTGCGTTTTTCTCCTTCCTCTTTTAAAGGAGTTTAGACTTAGGTAAACCCTTAGGCACCGTTCTACAAAGTCAGAAGAGTTTGGATCCTGACTCTTTCCTGAGCTACCTGAGGACATTTATAGAATTAGAACAAATAATAAATAAAGTAAAAAGAACAATAACAAATAATAATAAATATAAAGGTAAAATAGAACAAGATTTAGGAAGCAGAATAGAAAAGGAGGCGAGTACAGACATACTGTCCATATGGCCGATAAATGTTAACAGTAAGCTTCAGATGGCTCTGTGGGAGACTGGAAGGATGCAGATGTCTAGTGACAGGAGATGGAGATGTGTTAGAGAACTTACGGTACTTCCGTTTACCATAATGTGGGTCAGTCATATAGTTATTTGAAGTGACGTAATTGAGGACTATTTAATGACCCAAACATATTTTACGATATTAATACCGTTCGAGCTTCTATTTATAAGCACTCGCTGTGTGCCAGGCACTGTGTTCAGCACTTTCTGTAATTGAACCCTCCCACCTACTCTCTGTAATAGGGCCTGTGGCTTCGTAGGTAGCTGGTAAGTAGATGAACCAGGAGACACAATGTATTGTTAAGTTACAAAGCAATTGGTACTGGAAATGTATATATTTATTTAAAAATCTGGTGCAAGATATATCAAAATGTGAACTGGTTATCTCTGGCTAATGCAAGTTCACTCAATTTAAATTTTCTTCTCTGCTTATCTGTATTTTGTAACTGTCAGTGGGGACCCTGTATTATTTTTACAATGAAATATTTTCACTTAAAAAATACGTTTTTGAGTCTCCCTTGGCAGCCAGAGCAAAACAGGTGAGGACTAGTTAGCTCCTCAGGTGCTGGCACTGAGTTATTTAAAGTAAAACAAAAGCAAAAGAGATGTAATAGGTGGGGTTTTATATAGTGGAAGATGAGTGACGTGTCAGAATCCTCAGAAGCATTTTTTTAGCAGTATCATAGAGTGTATATCTTGCCGGTTATTTCATATCTTAAGCCAAAAACATGATTTTAAACCCCGAAAATCAAATATGTGGGTTTCCAGGGGGCTAACATGATCCAAAGCTAGAATTTAAAGCTGTGGCTCTCAGATGTGTTTTGCAATGGACCCACTCCATTAAGGGAAATTTTAAGCAGTATCTGAATATATAAAATTAGTAAAGGGAGCCACTCCCTCTCCCCTGCTTCTGGACCGTGGATCCCCCAATCCCCCTGTCCCCTTCCCCTGTCCCCTCTGGAGCCTGGGACTTGAGCTCCGCTGAGTGGGAGGAGCTAGAGGAAGAAGATGTGTAACCATGGGTGCTCTTCCCTCTACACTCTTATCTCAGCATGTAGGAGCTAGGAAGAGGCCCACCACAGGGTATAATGAAGGAAGCCATCCACAAGGCCAGTTATGAGGTGGGGCCCAGTCTGATTTTTAAAATGTGGTTATGAGTACATACACTGCCACCCCCCACCCCCCCCCCCGACACACACATACCGCCTCCTCTTTCCTCACTTACATACACCATATCTGCCGCCTCCCCTCGGGAACCAAAATGTTCATTGAAGCTGCTAGAGGTGGTGAGATTATTGGTGATTACTATTTTCTTCTTTATGCCTTTTTGTATTTTCAAGTTGTCTGCAATAAATGGGTTTTACTTAATTTATCATTTTTCCCTGATTATTCCCCTTAGGGTATAATACATGTTCATTGTTAAAAAAAAAAATTATTTAAAAAAAAGGAAAATAGAGAAACGCCTGGAGAAGGAAACAAAAATCATTTGTAGTCTCACCAGGAGAAAAGTTATAAAACAACATCACTTCTTCTAGGCAGGCTCTTGACAGGCCCGGAACAGCAAGCGATTTGCAGTTCTGTTCTTGGAGCGGGTCTGGGTTGCTTGTGCTCTCTGTGTCTGGAGGCCAGCCTAGCTGATTGTGGCTGGTGGTTTGCAGGCAGAAAACATCGTGCTGTTAGAGCTGGACATGCCCAGCCGGACCACCAGAGACTACGAGGGCCCTGCCATTGCCCCCAAAGTCCAGGCCGCATTGGATGCGGCTCTACAGGACGAAGATGAGATACAGGTGGACGCGTCATCCTTTGAAAGCACTGCAATTAAGAAATCCAAGGCCAGGTGAGTGGCTTTTGATGACCTGTGTTTGAACAGAGCGTGTTCGAGCAAGGACAAACGAAGGAAGAGGGTGGTAAAGAGTGCTTGTTTACCATGCGGTGCTTTACAGAACACACCAGAAAAGAGGGCCCCATTACTCCTGTGTTTGTTCATTTATGCTACAGATATTTATGGTTTGGGCATTATGCGAGGTATACTGAGTCCTAGAGTGCCTGATGCGCCCGGTTCCCTCTCTCAGGAGTATGCTTCTAGTGAGGTAGAGGACAGTTCTTTGGTCCCCATCGGCTACTCAGCAGTTCTAAGTGCTTTAAGAGAAACTTCTCCTAATCATTTCCTGAAAAAACTTATAAGGTAAATATTATCATCAGTCCATTTTATAGAGGAGAAAACTGAGAGAATTTGAGAAAGTAGCCAAGTTGAAGGAAGTAAGTGGCGGAGCCAGGGTTCAAAGCCAGGTCTATCTCAATCCACAGCCCAGGCTCTGAGCCTCAGTGTTGGATTTACTGCACCCAACTAATTAACCAAGTTCTTTTTTTTTTTGAGGATGATTAGCCCTGAGCTAACATCTGCCAATCCTCCTCTTTTTGCTGAGGAAGACTGGCCATGAGCTAACATCCGTGCCCATCTTCGTCTACTTTATACGTGGGATGCCTGCCACAGCATGGCGTGCCAAGCGGTGCCACATCTGCACCCGGGATCCGAACCGGTGAACCCCGGGCTGCCGAGAAGCGGAACGTGCGAACTTAACCACTGCGCCACTGGGCCGGCCCTAACCTAGTTCTTAATTTGGTGCTAAATTAGAAATTCCGTCTTATTAAATTCTGGATTAGAAGTTTAATGAAAACAACTGGGTGAAAAACCAAAAGTGGAAGAAATTCTACCTGAAGACTTAAAATTTTTTACCAAATGGAGAAGATGGTCCAGATTTGATTTAAGTGGAAGAACTATTGCTGAGAATCAAGAGTTCCTTCCCTGGGGTTCACACTTTGGTTGGCAGGTCGTGTTGGCCTTGCACAGAGGGTCAGGCTGTGCCGGTCTGGTGGTTTTACAGTTGAAAGTGTACTAGCTTTCAGGTCATTGAGGAAAGGCTACCTTGAAATGTTAATGGCACTTGATGGGAAAGGAGTCTGATCTGTGTCAGAGGCAGAGATGGGATGGTAATGTAAACATGTGCTTGACTTTTGCAGACCTAAAAGTGGAAGGAAGTCAGGATCCTCCTCGTCTTCCTCAGGAACTCCTGCATCTCAGCTTTATCCACAGTCTCGGGGGCTGGTTCCAAAGTAAAGCCAGTTCCTCCTCTCCCAGGGTGTAAACAGCATTTGCCTTCTGAGAGAAGAGACGAGCAAACACCTGCAGAGAGGACTCGAGCCCAAACTCAGAACCATTCCCCTGGAGAGAAGCGATGGCCTCTTTGCAGATTAACCAACTTATTCTGGTTGAAACGTGCTGGTCCTAATCTGGCACTCAGCTCATCTGGGAAACGTCCTTTATTAGCATCTCAGAAATGCATGGCTAAGGTAAAGTGCGATAGTTGAAGTGGAAAGCAAGAGAATGACCAGTGACCTTGCTTCCCTTCTCCTTTGCCTTCTTCTCTCCCTTCCCTTGCCCGCCCTTCCTCTCCCCTCTCCTGTTCTAGTCTGTTCTTTACACTGGGCTCCCTCCTTGTTGAACAATAGGGCAGAATCAGCAGTCACCTTAGCAGGACCACGTTTGGGGCCTCAGAAGACAATGATAGTGAGGTTGAAAACGGAAAGCCCTTGAACTTGAATAGGTGCTTGTTCTTGCAGGTGGGAATGAGAGATCTCATTTGGATCCAAGCCCCCGATGGGCACGATCCTTGTACCTCAGTGAGAAGTGGATCCTCATTAGGATCTGCTGAATGAGGAAATGTTTTCCGAGGAGGCTACCAATTTCTGTTCCTGAAGGATTTAATGTCAGAAGCAATAGAAATAACATTCCCTCTGCCTCCTTGGAGATGTTAGGGAACCAGCTTCTTTAAAACCTCAAAACCATGACCATTCTGTCAAAGGTGTAAATCTGTAAGCTGATGCCATGTCCATACACCGTGTCACTTTACTCTTCATTTGTCACCATCTTTTCCCGTGCACACATACTTGAGCGTCCCTGCCTAGGTCCATCTTCCGTCTCCAGAGCATGCTCTGCAGTGGGCCTGTGTTGTGAGAGAAGGGAGGCTGGCTCTGCCTTCTCTGATGGGACTAGAGTTGGGGGAACGAGACATGTAGTGGCACTTTTGAGTTCCCCATTTTGTTCCATGTTTGCGCAGAGAGCATGAGGGTGAGTAGGCAGATGCAGACACAGAGACGTGAGGCTTGGTGCACTGGAGAGGGAAGACAGAAAAGATGGAAGCAAAGGAACCCTGCCTGCCTCCAGCAGAGGACTCACCTACTCCTGGAACTGTGGCTGCCCTCAGGCAGAGCCTAAGGTGGTGGCAGGAGTGGCTGTGCGATGAATAGGCTCAGAGGAGAGAGTTAGGAATTCCCATTTACATATACTAGTTTGGTTTGTAAGTTTTAGTTTTTCGTGTTATTGCAATTCAAAGCTTATTTTGTGTTGGTCATTAGGTGAATGTTACTCATTTTTCTCCCAAGAGAAGCTCATAAGTGTGTGTGGGTGTGCAAGCACAGTGGTGCCTGTGTTCTTTGAGTGTGTCCATGTGTGTTTGTAAGAGAGAGATAGAGACCAAGAACTTGCCCAATTTGAGAAATACACTAATGTGCAGTTGTTGCCTTTGTCTGTATTAAAGGCCCATTGAATGACTAGTCCAGGCTGGAAGCGCTCCCACGTGGGTGTCTGAGTCCACGAGCCAAGCCTGAGGGGACAATATGAGTCCCCAGGTCTGCCACACTGGTGCACCTTGCTGGCATGGTGCCTCAGAAAGGTGGCGACTCAGGTGGGCCTTGAGTTATATTTTAACTCAGCTGCTCAGTTCCCAGGGCACATTTCTGGATCAGAACCCGTGGGAAAGAAGAGGTACCATGTGCAATGTCTTAGCGTTCTACAAATGGAGATCTGTCATCTGGCAGCTTCTCTCCTTTTTAGTTACCATTCTTTCTGAACCCAGGGCCCTTTTCAGCAATTCCTAGAGCATGATGGAGCCTTCCCTCATCTTTCTCGGGATCATACCCTGCTTCTCTCTTATTTACTAAGAATTGACCTGTTTGAAAGGAACCAGATGATGAGGTGGATAGCCTAAGATGGTTATCTGTCAGTTGCACCTCTCTCACACCACATTTCCTCAAAGCTATTCTGAATTCTGTAGGCTGAAAATATTCATGTAGCCAATCCGAGAATTGAACACTGCAGGTAACACTGTCCCTTAATACTGATGTCTCAAGGTGGCTATTCTGACCAAGGGTGGTTGAGTGACCACAGAACTTTTCTAAGAAAGCAAAAGAAGAAAGCCAAGTTGACAAGCAGAGTTATTCAAACCAGATTGCCTCGTGCTCAGCTGTGTTCATCCGGTGGTTTGTGAAGCAGAGGACAAGAACACTTGTGCGGGGTGAAGCTGGCCCTTCCCGAGCAGTCTCCGGTGCTTTTCTTCTCTCAGTGGATCTGATACACGTTTGAACAGCGCAGACGGTAGAATGTCTTACTGCTACCAGGAAGCTGCTGCTTTGGGCTCTGAATTGAGCCAAATGTGTTGAAGACCTACCAAGCCCATTGAGGGACCAGGTTTTCATGTCTGTAGTCATGCTAGAATGTTCCAAGCCATCTGAGGGACTTCCTGCCAGCAGCAGCTAGTGAAGTCTGGAAGCAAGTCTTACAGCATCTAAGAAGATCATCTGGGAGAAGGAGTTTGAGACTGTGTGTGCAACCTTCATCAGGCCCCTTTTTGCTCTGATCAGTAGGAATGTATCTGGCTTCATATTTTAGTCACATATCTCCCAGACCCCTGGATTCAGATCCCAAGGCCACAAATCATAGGCATGAAGCACTTTCTTAAGACTCTGACCTAATGTTGGATTGTTCCCCGTCGACTGCCTGCATGCTGCTTGAATTGCACCACCCGCATCTCCATGACCAAGGGCATCAGAGAGTGCCGCAGCTCAGGCGTGGGCCACTCTCTGCTTTTCCTGTCTGACTCTTGTAAGTCCTCTCTCACTGAATGTAGAATTGTTGCCAAGTTTCTGAGAAGCGTCGATTCCCTGTTACCGTGGGATATCAGTTCTGCCTCACATTTCCCACTTGAGGTTGAGGCTCACTGCAGACAACACCCTGGGCCATCTCAACGCCATCAGTGGACAAAATGGGGCTATTAATACACTCTAAAAGCCATAATCAAAACGCTCAGAGGGAACCGGACAAGAATAGTGGGCCTGGCTATTGTGTGTAGCGCAAGGTTTTGTCTTGTACTGTTCGGAAATCTGCCACCTTTCTCCCTGCCCTTGTTTCTTGAATGAAATGTTTTGAGGCTGTTTATGAAGGAGTGACCCTGGGGCAGGCAGGAGGCAGTGGGCTTTATGGCTCCTTGGAGTTACTATTGATCTTGACCTTCTCTTTGGCTACCTTTAGACAAAGAATATGCCAATACTTGGGGCTCTGAGTTTTACAATTGATATTTATTTGTATCATCTCTTTGTCTAGGAATGTAAAAGTGATTCTAAACTAAGATGTGTAATAAAAATCAATCAGATTTATTGTACCTACAAAAAGGTGTCCTCATAAATGACTAATGCTTTTGACAATGACATGCCCGTGGTGGACACACTGCCACTCTCTTTAAACATTTTAATCTTTCTAGTGAAAGGAGGGTGGGAGTGGAAAGTGAAGACTGAGTTGGAATGCTGGCATTTAAGAAATACAGCAACAATGCAAAGGGATGTAAAATGAAGAAAGGGTGACCAGTAAGTGCTTCCCATGTTTGTCCGTGGAGGTTCCTGAGACAGGCTTGGGCAAGAGGCGTAAAGCTTCTTTTAACTTTTGTGTTTTGTTTTTTAAATTTCTATAAATTTCTTACATATCATACTTTAAAATATATGTCCTTTTTTTAACACAAAAATATTTTATGTTATTTACCATCAGAAAAAAAAAGAAATGACAGAAAAGGGCTGCATGTTGGTCTTCTGATTTCTCATATGCTCAGACCTGCTGGCGTGGACCCCAGGGGGGTTCTGTACCCTGGTCGAAAGGCGGGGACCGAGTAGAAGGAGCACAGACCCTGCACTCTGAGCTGCATTTGAATTCTGGTTGTGCCTTACTAGCTGTGTGGCTATGAGGAATTTAATTTACCTCTCTGAACTTTGGGATCCTTGTTTGTAAAATGGGGTGATAATCCCCACCTTGCAGGGCCATTGTGAGGATTAGCAATGCATTAAAAAGCAACAAGCACCCAAGGATGTGGACTAGAGCAGACATTTAAAACTGTGGTTATTGCTGTGACAGGGCCCTGTGTTCAGGACACACCATGAACAATTTGTTTTCCAGGGAACTGGAAGCTAATACTGGGCATACTGTGTTTAGAAAATCCTAGGTCTCTATAGAAAAGCTGCTAAGTATTTAACAGATAGATGTTGAGTACCTAGTCTGTGTCACGCTGCTCTGCGCACTGGTTATATAGATGTGAGCCACAGTTGTGGGCCCTGCCCGCATGGAGCTTATACTTTAATGGGGAGGGAGGCAGGGGTACGTGTTAACCAAATGTATAATTACAGATTAGTATACGCCATGAAGTGGTATCATAGGATATTATAAGAGAATAATAGGAGCCTAATCTGGATTGGGTGGGTAAATAATGGGAGGGCTTTCTGAAGAAATGGTATTTACAGTGAAATCTAGAGGACAAGGAGTTAGCCCATCAGGAGAGGAGGGAAGGGAATTTGTGAAAGAGGGAACAGCATTTGTGAAGGCCTCGTATAACAGAAGTAGAATTTCACAAGAAGGGATCTGCAGTCCTTTTTTCCCTCGCTAGGGGGAAGCATGGAGAACTATTGTAGAAAAGATTACAGTATAGGACTTTAAAAAATACATCAACAAGAAATGTAAAGAGCACGGAGAAGACAGTGGCCTATGTGATATAGGCAATAATTCTTAATTGTGTTTCTTCATAAGATGCCCTCAAACTATTTGTAATGTTCCTATACCCTGTCCCACTTTATTTCCAAAAGTTAAAAGCCATAGCTTGGCTTAGCTTAAATAATTATCTGTTTAGAATAGTTCAAAATCTATTAGCCAGAATAGCAAGAGTTCAAAGTGCGATCTGAAGAATTATGAGTGTCTTCTTGAAATTGACAGAATTCTAGGTGGGTCAGGGGCGAAATCATGGGTACAGGGCAGGGCAGCCAGGCAAGTTGGAAATTCCTGCTGACTCACCAAGTTGTTTTCTCATCTTTTAGATTTTTTTTTTTTAAAAATCAAGCAACTACTCAAACCTTATGTGATACAGTAAGAGATATATAGTTGGTCTTTGTCCCCGAAGAGCTTCTGCAACTGTTGGAATTTCCTGAGTGATAGGGTGATAAGAGCCTCTTCTGGGATTCCCAACAAGCCCCTTTCAACTCTACCTGAGCTTATGCTGATGGAGTGACTCCAGGTGGGCCCTTCATGGCTGCAGGATGGGAGCTGGTTGCCAGAGGACCCAGTCCTGTGGTTGGAGGGTTGGAGCTTTCAGCCCCACCCCTGACCTCCAGGGAAGGGAGAGGGACTGGAGATGAGTCAGTCACCAATGGCCAATGATTTAATCAATCGTGCCTACCTAAGGGAACCTCAGTAAAAACCGCTAAATGATGGCGGTTCAGAGAGCTTCCAGGTTGGTGAACACATTGAGGTGCTGGGAGGATGGCATGCCTGAAGAGGGCAGGGAGGCTCCGTGCCCCCCCTCCACACCTGGCACTGTGCATTTCTTCCATTTGGCTGTTCCTGAGTTGCATCCTTTATAGTAAACTAATAATAGTCGCTAAAGCTCTTAAAGCACTGTGAGCCATTTGTTCTAGCAATTATCGAACTGAGGAGAGGGTCGTGGGAACCCCCAATTTATAGCCACTTGGTCAGAGGTACAGGTGGCAACCTGGGACAGTGGACTGGCGTCTGAAGTGGGGGCAGTCTGTGGGATTGAGCCCTTAAGCCCGGAATCTGTGCTAACCCCCAGTAGTTAGTATCAGAATTGAGTTGAATTGTGGGACCCCCAGTTGGTGTCTGGGGAATCAGAGAATTAGGTGTTGGGTGGAGGAAAAAGCCCGTACATTTCGATGTCAGAAGTGTTGTGAATAAAAACAGTTGACCTTGGAAACTGTATTTTGAACTTCACACTGATAGTCTGTGTTGGGGTGCGTGATTTTGGCAGGCCCTCTTGTGCTAGAGTTGCCATCTGATTGAAGTTTACCCCAAGAATCTGGTCTCTAGGACCATGCTGTGGTCACATCTGCCAACTGGGTTGTCACTGGCATTTGTAAGGATGTAACTGTAGCTCTTGCAGCTGCTCTCGTTTCATCTTCTGTTTCTTTCACCCATCTTGTGGTTAACCGTCCTGGGTGCTTCAGTTAAGGGAGCCAACTGGGGCCTTGCTTTTGGGGTGGGGGAATGGGCAGACGAGAGGTCACCCCCCCACATCTCCGGGGACAGTGCAGCCCACAGGAACTTGTTGAATGCATGTTGTGTGCCAGGTGTCTTGCTCTGCACTGGAGAAAAAGGGGGTAAAATGGACTCTGGCTCTTCTGAGGAGAGGGGAGACAGAAGCACCCAAGGAGGATAATTCAGAGTGACTAGGACCTAGGAGGCGGCCTGCCTCCTTTCCTCACGCCGCTCTCCCAGCCCTCCGAGGCTGGAGCCACACAGGCCTCCTTTTGGTTCCTGGGTGACGCCAGTGCTTTCATGCCTTGGCACCTTCATATGTGCTGTGCCCTCTTTCTGGAGACTTTTTCCCACTCTGCTTGGCTAACTCCTACTCATCCATCAGGTACTAGTTGAATGTCACCTCTTCCAAGAAGCCTTCCCCAGCCATCCATTCTGTTTTTTTCCCATCTCCACCTGGCTGTATGGTGTCTCTCACCTTTCTCTGTTTCCTTCTAGCCCTCTTCCCAACTTGCGGTTCTGCATTTCTTTGCTTTGGTCTCCCGCACCAGACAGTAAGTTCCCTAAGGGCATGTCCTATTGTCTTCTCCAAGTTTGACCCTTACGCGAGTTGGATGGTTGGATAAGTGCTGACATCTTCAGCTCAGAACAGAGTGTTTTCTGTCAGAGGAACGAGTGATACGCCAGGAGAGGTGGAGAAAGGCTTTGCAAAGAAGGCAGCATTTGACCTGTGCTCTGTTAGAATGGGTAGGGTTTCACCCAGCTGGGAAGGGGGGAAGAGCATGCCAGACAAAGGGAACAACATGAATGAGTGCCTGGGGAGTTCTTGGTGATTGGGGAACTGGAGAGGCCTAGAGTAATGGGAGGGGAGAATGACAACCACGCTGAGAAGGGTCTCGACTCCAAGGCATATCCTGTAGCTAGAGGGAGAGCCCTTGAAGGCTTTGTGTGTGTTTGGGGGGGGGGGAGTGAAGCGCGGCCCCATTGACACTCCAGCGTTTTCTCCTTGCGCCAGCCGCACATGCTGTTACTTCTCTCTGAGATAACAGAAAGCAGTTTTACTCAGTGCTGCTTTAAGTTTTTCTGCTGCTCACCCAGGTTTTCTGGACTCAGCTGGCAAATTCCATTCTGTAAGGAGCTTTCCCTGGCACAGCTCACTACCCAAGAAATTCCAAGGAGCACTTGAACTTGACTTTCAAGGTCTTGGTTCCCTAGGAATGGGGCCAAGGCATTTTTCAGGGCAGTGTGCAGGAAGGTGGTCCCTCTGCTGTGTTTGGGAACAGAGAAATTAAACTTCTCTCATTGGTTTTGGAATTTATATTCCTTGTCAAGTCAACGAGAGATTTACATATGCTGTTCAAGACTCTGTGCCAAGGGTCATGGGCTATAGCTCAGGAGCCTGCACTTACGGAGCTCCCAGTCTGGTCAAGAAGTGCTGCCATTCACAAATAAGTACAATTCAAGGTGATCGGTGGCACACAATTGGCACTGATGGGGTGCAGAGCGGGTTGCAGGATTCTGTAAGGGGCACGTTAAACACAGTGATCAGTCTCTTTCCTCGATTATCCTCGGGGCAGCGAGAGGAGCCAGGCCTTTGGCATCCGATGCATTTACTCATCTTTTTGAATATCTACTACGTTCTGGGCATTGTTGTAGTCCTAGGGATCCAGGATGAAGCTCGTGCCCACAGGGATGTCCCATTCTAGTGGTGGAGACAGATGGTTAACAAAGAAGTACGTGCTGTGGCAGGTGATCAGAAGTGCTCTGAAGGAAAACAAGGCGGGTCAGGGCTCAGAGCGGGGTTAGCTGGGGGACATGGCAGCTGGGTTGGGTTGGGAGGTCAGGGAAGGCTTTGCTGCAGCGAGGACGTGTTGCATTCAAGCGGAGCCCAGGGTGAAATTAGGAAGCAAGTGTGTGTGGAGGAAGAATATTCCAGGGAAAAGGAGCCACAGTGCGGAGGCCTGGAGGTGGGAGTGCGGTGGGGGACAGCAACAAGGCAAGTGTGGCTACTGGGCAGTGAGGTTGCAAGGGTGGCCAGGGGCCACTCTGAATTATAACTGAAGTTCATTTTTAGACCATTGGAGGCTGTTAAGCAAAAGAGAGAATTTTGACAGGAATGCTTTCAGAGGATCCCTCAGGCTGCTCTGTGGAGAACAGAGCGTAGGGAGCAAGGGGGGAGGTGAGGAGCCTGTTTAGGACGGGTCTAGTAGTTGGGGTGAGAAGTGGTGGCTTGGACCAGGTGGTGGGAGAGGAGAGAAGTGGTACCATGCTTTAGGATCTGTGTTGATTGCTAATAATTGGATATGAGAGGTGAGAGAAAATGGTTCCAAGGTTTTTGATCTGAAGCCTATGGAAATTCCATCTCTACCACTTCCTTCTATGTGCCCTCCCCCTTTTAAAATGAAAAGCTTTATTAAGATATAATTCACCTCATACAGTTCACCCATTTAAAGTATATAATTTATTGGTTTTTAGTATATTCACAGAGTTGTGCAACCATCACCACCATCAATGTTAAAACATTTCATCACCCCAGAAAGTGCCCATTAGCAGCCACTCCCCATTTCCTCCCAACGGCACGGCCCTAGGCAACCATTAATCTACTTTCTGTCTCTTCTGTCTATGTCTGGCTCTTGAAGGATATCAGAACCCCAGTTTCCTCATCTGTAACTTTACAAGGTGGTTGTGAGGTTTCAAAGAGAACATGAGGAGAAAACACGAGAGGATGCCTCACCAGCCGAGCGGACTGGCCTTGGCCTTAGCGTGTGCTCTGGAAATGCCAGCCCTCTCCCACTGCTCTGACTCTTCATTTGCCATCTTTTTTTTTTCTTTGCTAAGGAAGATTTGCCCTGAGCTGACATCTGTTGCCAATCTTCCTCTTTTTGCTTCAGGAAGATTTGCCCTGAGCTAACATCTGTGCCAATCTTCCTCTATTTTGTATATGGGATGCCTCCACAGCAGGCCGCTGACAAGTGTATAGGTCCGTACCATACCCAGGAACTGAACCCTGGGCAGCTGAAGCCAGGTGCACCAAACTTAACCACTAGACCATGGGCTGGCCCCTTGGTTCACCATCTTACTGAGGCAGCATGGGCAGTGGTCATGAGCATGGGTGCTGGATCCAGACTGTTGGATGTGAATTCTGAACTCATCATTTACTAGCTTCGTGATTATGGTGAAATTTCTTAACCTCCCTGGGGCCTCAGATTCTTCAGCTGTCAATAAGGGATCACAGCCAGTCCTTCCTAAGTTGCTGAGTCAAATGTGTGAAGCACTGGGAACAGTGCCTGGTATGGAACAAGGGCCCGGTGAATGGTAAATGGTGTGGTGTCGTCATTGTTAATCAATGAAGGAGTTCTGCAGGCAGGTGGTGGCCCCCAGCTTCTAGGCCAGGAATGGATACTTCTGGGCGGTTGCAGAGGTAATGGAGAGAAAGAGACCACGGATCTATTTTCAGTCTTGTCCTCTTGTTGCATCTGTACTTTTTGGAAAAGTCACTTGTCCCCTCGAAGCCTCGAGTTGCTCCTCTGTAAAGTGGGGGTAAAAATCAGTGTGGTGCTCTGTTGGGGTGACCTATTCAGTACCTATTTGCCAGGCACTGCTTTGAACACAACAGGAAAAAACCTTGCCCTCCTAGAGCTTGTGTGGAGCTAGTGGAGAGAGACAGACCGTAAATAAAAATCATAAGGATAATAATAATTGTAATAAAAAACACATAAGTAAGAAAGCATGTATGTGCAGCACCAGTGCCTGGCATGTGGTGAGCCCTCCATAAATGGTAGCTGTTCTGATTATTATATGAAAGCGCTTTGTAAAGCTGGACAACACAGCATGGAGGCAGGTCTCTGGGTGGCTGCGAGCATGCTGCCTTCATTTAAGCCTGACCTCATCTCTGCTCAATTAAATTTCACACAGCCTCCAAGGCCCCTTTCACACTGCCTGGCTGAAATCTTTGTCTCTCGTGGTGGAGAGCTTTCTTTCCTCTCTTCATCCGGCATTTACTGAACACCACTTTGCGCCGGGCGTCCTGCTGGATGCTGGGGCTATTAAGCCGAAAAACCCAGGAGGGGTGTGGTCATGAAAGAAGGGAGCCCAGGGCCTTCTGGGAAGCTGAGGCCAGGCTGATGAGAGCCAGACTGCGAAGGAGCCTGGCTGTCTTGGTTTTATTCTGCACGGGGAGACCCTGGAGGCTTCTGAGCTGAGTGATAAAGTTAGCAGATAAACTAAGACTTCACAACATTCTTGTTTAAATCCTACATGGCAAAAGTAAACATTTGCTTGATGGCCAAATGCATAACCTCTATTTGAGCACTACAATCAAACCAAAGACTACAAGATAGAGATATGAGGAGAGTAGAGGAGCAGAGACCTCAGGGCAGATAATCTCCAGGTGAAGACAGTCGGCTACTAGAGCAGAGGAAATGGGGCAAAATGGAGCAGGGAGGCTGTGGAGCTGGAGAAACCCGGGGCAGCGCTTACTGCCTGCAGCAAGCTCCTACACCTCGGCCAGAGGGTTAATACCGGCCCTGCTGCTTTCAGAGTTGCTGAAAGGAGTAAAGAAAACATCTGTCAAATGCCTGGCACCTAATAGGCACACGATAAGAGGCATATGTTATTAAATACTAATAGCAATATTAATTATTAGTAACAGTGCAGCATTATGGAAAAAGCTCTTGTGTCAGCCAGACCTGTGTTCCAGTCTTGATACGTCCAGTGCAAGCTGCTTAAATTGTCTCCTGTAAAATGAATGAATAATACCTTCCTTGTAGGGTTGCAGTAGGGAAAAATGTGATAATATAAAGTTTCTATGCTGGAGAATAAGTGTTCAGTTAAGTGCTATTTTTAAGTCAAAAAACAGTGAGCTTTATTGAATATTCTGATTATAGAAATTGTATATTCTGATGGAAAAACATTCAAGCAATACAGAAACTTTTAAAGAAGTAATTACAAATCACTGGAAATTCCATTACCTGTGGCTGCTGACCAGTCTTTTAGATGTCTCTGATGCACACTCTTTTAATTGACCTGCATCATATTCTTGGGTTCATAGTCACACCTGTCTTATTTTCACTCAATTAACATGTTGTGGACATATGTCCAGTTATATAAATATAGATTTATATTATTATTTTTAATGGCTTCCTAGTAATCCATTGTATGGAATACCAGAATTTATTTAACACTGTTGATACTCACTGAAGTCATTTGCAGATTTTTACTATTTTATACTATACTATATTAAGCAACCTTGTACATAGATCATTGTACTTGTACATAGATTCACTTGCTTAATTTCCTCCCTGGGATCAATCTCTGTAAATGAATTATGAGATCAAAGGGCTTTCCCGTTATAAATTTGTTACGTATTGGTAAACTGCCTCCCAAAATGACTGTATGAATTTGTGCTCCCTCCAATGGTGCATAAGTTGTCCCTATTTTCCTATATCCTTGCTAACACTGGGTTCTGCCAATCTTTTTGACTTTAGCGGGCTGATCTATTGAAAAATGATATCTCAATTTTGCTTTTATCTGTAGTTCCAGGATTAGTAATGAGGTTGAAAATCGTTTCTAGTATTTATTTCCACTTGTGTTTCTTCTTTTGTTAATTGCCTATTTAGGCCATTGTTATTTGACCCATTTTCCTATTGAGGTGTTTCCTGTTGACCTTTTTTTTTTTTTTCTGAGGAAGATTAGCCCTGAGTTTATATCTGTGCAAATCTTCCTCCACTTTATATGTGGGTCGCTGCCACAGCGTGGCTGAAGAATGGTGTAGCTCAGTGCCTGGGATCTGAATCCACAAACCCAGCTGCCAAAGCGGAGTACACCAAACTTAACCACTATACCATGGGGCCGGCCACTCCTACTGACTTTTAAGAACTCTGTTTATTAGGAATCTTAAATCTTTGTCATGTATGTGACAAATATTTCCTCTCCACTTCACTGGTGTCTTTAACCTCGTGTATGGTATTTTGTTGCCACATATGAATCTTTAATTTTCCGTAGTCAGATCTATTGATTTTACTTGGTGAATTTTTTTTAACTTTTATAATATGCTTAGAGAGACTTCTAGTTCCAGGATTATAAAAATATTCACTAATTTTTTTCTTCCAATACTTTTATTGTTTCTTTTATCAGATATAAATCTTTGATCTAGGCAGACTTTAGATTTAAGGAGGGAGGTGGAGTCTCCAAATGGCTACCTGGTGGTCCCATTCTGTTTGTTGACTTCCCTCTTTTCTCTACCAATTTGAAATGTTACCTTTGTCGTGCACTATGATTCCTCATACGCTTGGCTCTATTTCTGTTTGATTTAGTAGGTCTCTCTGTTCCTTTGTCAAAATTTCACTGTTTTAGTTGGTGTAGCTACCTAATGCATTTTCATATCTGGTAGAACAAGTCCCAATTCATTAATCTTCTTCAAACTTTTCTCGGCAGCAGGGCGGAGTGGGTTCCTTCAGCCAGCCTGAGCTTTAATTCCAGGTCAGCCACTCGCTAGCTGTGTCATCTTGGGCAAGTTATTTTTTTCTCTCTGAACCTCTGCTTCCTCATCAGTATCATGTTAATCGTAATGGTATCTACCTTATGGTGTTCTGAAGATGAGATGAAATGATGCTTAGCAAGTCCTTGGGACAGGATCTGGCACATGTTAAGTCTTAATAAATGTTAGATCTTTTTGTTATGAAAACAATGCATCTATTTTTTTCCAATTGAATTTTAGGATCACTTTGACAATAAAATCTCACTGGGATCCTGATTGGGATGACATTTACTTGATAGGCTAATTCAGGACAGTTAATGTGCACATGTTAGAGCCTTCCAGTCTAAGGCAAGCTGTGATCTTCATTGGTCCAAGACTTTATGCTCCTTGGCAGAGTTTATAGTTTCCTTAATGTAAGAAGTGCACATTTTATATTAATTTTATTTCCAGATGGTGTCATTTGTTTTTGGTTACTATTGTTGTGAATGGGATCATTTATCCCCCATTATTTTCAAGTGGAATTATTAGTACATAAGAAAGTTATTCATTTTAAAAAATTGAGATGTAATTGATAGAACATTATATTAGTTTCACCTGTACAACAGTGATTCGGTATTTGTGTATATTTTGATATGACCGTCTTGTGATGAGGACTTTTAAGATCTACTACTGTTTTAGCAACGTTCAAACATATACTACAGTATTACTAACTGTAGTCACCATGCTGTATGTTACATCTCCAGGATTATTTTATAACTGGAAGTTTGTACCTTTTGACCACCTTTACTGATTTTGCCTACCCCCCCACCCCTCACTTCTGGCAACCACCGATCTATTCTCTGTATCTACTTATTCCTTTTTTTTTGGTGAGGAAGATTGTCCCTGAGCTAACATCTGTTGCCAATCTTCCCTTTTTACTTGAGGAAGATTGTCCCTGAGCTAACATCTGTGCCAATCTTCCTCTGTTTTGTATGTGGGACACCACCACAGCATGGCTGACGAGTGGTGTGTAGGTCCGTGCCTGGGATCCAAATCCACAAACCCTGGGCCACTGAAGTGGAGCGTGTGAATTTAACCACTATGCCACTGGACCAGCCCCTAGTTATTAATTTTTTAATATTTATTTTACACCCAGAGTAGCTATAATTTTTGAGTTGGGAAGTAATTTCTCCCCTACTTAGTGTCAGCTTTGAGATGTTCCTTTCTCTAAGCTCCAGGAGGACCCCAGGCTTCTACTGCTGGGGCACCTACTGCATTGGCTTCCCATCACTTGAAATCCATCTCTATCATCCAGGAAGTGTGTCTAATTGGGCTGTTAGTCCCCAGGGCTCAGCGCAGGGCTTGCATCCCAGTAGGAGTTTATCAATGCCAGTGAAAGAAGGTGCCCGATGCTGTATTTTACTGTTCTCTGGGATAGAGGAGCCTCTCTTCCAGGACAGAGGGAAGCGCAATAAAATAGGCCTGCAGTCCCGGCCTCATATGGCTGACAGTCTAATTTGGGAGCAGACATTGAAGAAGTCATCGTCAATGTCGAGAGTTAATTATATTTTTCCTCATTACATTTTGAAGGAAGCATTGAGTGCTATGGCAGTGTAAAGGACTTAATGAGTACAGGGCAGCAGGGAAAGCCTTGCTGAGGAAATATTCAGGGAGGCGTCCAGATTGACTCTGCATCCCCGTCTTGCTCCCGCTCCACTGTAAGACCAGCGTTAGCACCCAATCCTGCTTTAATGAATTCATTCAGCAAATGAAGAGTGCCTGCTCTGTGTCATGCCCTGTGTTGTTGGATCTGGGGCCACAGGGTTGGGTAAGAGCTGGTATCTGAGCTCTGTCCATTCCTGGTTGTTACAGGAGGCAATCAAAACTCCTTAGTGTGGGACCTCCCTCCTGTTCCTCCCACTAGGCCCCAGCCCACCTTCTGACCTTGTCTCCTGCTCCTACCCCACTGGACTGCTGGCCCCTCCCCAACTAAACACACTTGCACATTCACACACACACACATACAACACACACACACAGGCTGCTACTCTCCTCCCCATCATACTCACTGTTGCTTCTACTCAGAATTCCCCTGAGCCACTCCTCTTCCCCTGGGCCTTCAAGAACCAGCTAAAATATCGCCCTCTGTGAAGTCTGCCCTCCCAGAGTTTGTTACTGCTTTCCTGTCCAAAACTGATGATAGGTCTTAAAAAGGTGTACAGTTATTTGTGTCCATGTCTATGATCCCATTAGACCAGGAGGCGCTCAGAGTCAGTGACCTTGACTTTGTCTCTTTGGTGGAAACTAACACACAATGGGTCACTTAGAAATCACAAATAAAATGGGGCCAGAGAGTGGGGCCAGCCTGGTGGCATAGTGGTTAAATTCGTGCACTCTGCTTTGGTGGCTCGGGGTTCACAAGTTCAGATCCTGGGTGCAGACCTATGCACTGCTGATCAAGCCATGCTGTGGTGGCATCCCACGTACAAAAAATAGAGGAAGATGGGCACAGATGTTAGCTCAGGGCTAATCTTCCTCAGCAAAAAAAAGAAAAATCAAATTGGGGCCAGAGAAATGCAACTTATATAATTAAAGGGGTAGGGTGCAGAGGGAAGATGAAAGGGTAAGGATTACTTAGAGCAGTGGTTCTGAACTTAGAACTCCAGAGGCAAAAGAGCAAGGTGGCAAAGAGTGTGAGCTGTGTGCAAAGCTGGGTTACTTGAGTTTGAATCCTGGCTCTGGCATATGTTAGCTCCACAAGTGGGACAAGTGGTTTTACTTCTCTGAGCCGTAGAGGAAAAGGGGAGTACTACTGTTACTACACTTACTGTATATTGGCTTCAGTGGGGCTGCGTACACCCTGAATGTTAGAAAGAATTTTGTATAAACAAGTATAAGTATAAAGTTTTTCTGGGAAGAGCGTCCCTTGCTTTTTAGCAGGTGTCACAAAACGTAAGAACCACCCAGAAGGGAGGCACTTTGTCTTTATTAGTTATCTATTGCTCTGTAATAAATGACCTCAAACTTAGTGACTTAAAACAATAAACATTTATTATCTCATGCAGTTCCTGTGGTTCAGGAATCCAGGAGCAGCGTATTCGGATGATTCTGGCTCTGGATCTTTCATGAGGTTGCAGTCAAGGTATTGGCCAGGGCTCAAGTCATTTGAAAGCTTGTTTGGGGCTACTACCATGCAGACCTCTCCAGAGGGCTGCATGAGTGTCCTCATGACATGGCGGCTGGCTTCTCCCAGAGGGTGTGATCCAAAGAAAGAGGGCAGAAACTGCAATCTCTTTTATGACCTAGCCCCAGAAGCCATATACAGGGCCACTTCTAAAATATCCTATCCGTTCCACAGTTCAGCCTATTCAAAGTGGGAGGGGACTAAAAAGGCTGTGACTGTCAGAGCTGGGAATCACTGGGGGCGGTTTGGGAGGCTGGCTACCACAGTGCCTTGGAAGGAATTTGGAATGAGGAGTTTGGGGTTTAAATCTTGAATCCAGCAACAACTAACTGTGATCTTGGGAAAGTCCCTTCACTTTACTGGCCCTGCCGGTTTTCTCAGTCACCTCACATGGTGGTTGTGATGTTCAAGAGTTAAGGCCTGTGAAGCCATTTATCTAAGTCTTCAACGTCACATTCAGATATTAGCAATCATTAAAGAAGAGGAAGACGAAAAGCCATTTGGGGCTGGGAGTAGATGTTTTCCTTATAAAACATTGAAAATGAAGAAATAACCCATGTATCAATCTCATCACATTAGCACCACCACTCTTAGAATTTGGTGTTAAAATGCACTTTAAAGTTTCTTTTCCTTCTTTACACAGAAAGAATAGAAGAAATGGCTTAAAATGAGACCAGAAAGGTTTATGGTACAAATGAGTACATGTCTCTGGCATTGAGAGATTAAATTTGAGATGGGCTCTTTAGTGAGCTCCTGAAATCTCCACCTGAAAACCTTAAAGAATCAGGCACGGGGCTGTTATTTTCCACAATTTTGGTAAAAACTAGCTCAGGTCATCTTTTGAGGCCATTTTAGTGGGGGTGTCCCACAAATCTTTTTTTTTTTTTAAAGATTGGCCCTGAGCTAACATCTGTTGCCAATCTTTTCTTCTCCTCCTCCCCAAAGCCCCCAGTAGATAGTTGTATATTCTAGTTGTGGGTCCTTCTGGTTATGCTATGTGGGACACTGCCTCAACATGGCTTGATGAGCGGTGCCATGTCCACACCATGGATCTGAACCAGTGAAACCCTGGGCCGCCGAAGCAGAGTGAGTGAACTTAACCACTCAGCCACAGGGCCGGCCCCCCACAAATCTTTTTAAGTAAAATGAAAAGAATTATTATTACTAATTATTTATAATAATAATTATTAAAGATGTTCTCACACTGTTGAGAATTAAAAATTTTTTTCATCATACTCATGTGAGTATGAGCAGCATGCACACATTCTAGAAGATTTGGAAAATACAGACGTGTAAAGAAGCTGAAAACATTACATCTGCCACCTTAATCTAAATGGTCTGCTTTGTGGTTGAAATACAAAAGATTTTTTTTATTAAAAAAAGTAATATTTGGTAAAAAAAAAAAAAGAAAAAGAAAACCAAAAATCTACCATAGTCTTACAACCCTGAAGTAACCATTAACTACATTTTGGTGGAGTAAAATGGAATTTAAATACCTCTTTCAGCCTCATGGGAGACTGAAAAACAGGAGTGGATTTAAATGATGGCGGGGGCGGGGGGCAGCCCTGTGGCCTAGTGGTTAAGTTCAGTGTGCTCTGCTTTGGTGGCTTGGGTTTGGTTCCTAGGCGCAGACCTATACCACTTGTTAGAGGCCATGCTGTGGCAGTGACCCACATACAAAATAGAAGAAGATTGGCACAGATATTAGCTCAGGGCGAATCTTCCTCAAGCAAAAAGAGGAAGATTGGCAACTGATGTTAGCACAGGGTGAATCTTCCTCAGCAATGAATGAATGAATGAATGAATGATGGTGAATGGCAGGTAAGCAGTTAGTGCTGCCCATCAAGTGGGCAGATTCTGTGCCTAACAAAAGCAGTGAGGTCATGAAGTCTCTCTCCCTGAGCATCTTTATAACGGGCATAGATATGTTGGGGTGAAATCCTGCCTCAATATTTCCCAGGTCTGCCTGGGCAGTTCCAAATACTGTTTAGGGCTCATTCAAAATAAGTCCTAAAGGACTTTGTCCAATAAAGTAATTGAATAAGGTCATTCATCCAACAGATTGAGTGCCTACCATGTGCCAAGACTGTGCCAGATGTTGGGGGTGTGATGATGAATCCAAGAAGATGCTAGCAAGAGCATGGACACTAAACTGACAATCATACAAAGAAATGGAAGGTAGGAGGGACCAGGAGAGGTACAGATGATTTGTTGATCATCTGCTATGCTGGAAGTTTAGCAAATGTGATCTCACTTGATCATCTGGGATCTAGGGGAGGTAATTTGACCTCTGTGGACCTCAACTTCATTTGAAAATGTAGACAGTTATTGGGAGAGAACAGTCGTTAGAGTAGCAAACTGTTCCAGGGCTTGGTTCACTGAAGTCTAAAAATGAGGCACTTCTTACACTTTAGACTGTAAACTTTCTTGGAGGCAAAGAGAGCTGGCATTTAGTGAGTCTGCTGTGTGCAAGGTGCTTTACAAAGATGCCATTTAATCCTAATCCCACCCTTTTGAGTTTATATACTTGGTTGTCCAAATGATGGCCTTGAGTCAATGAGAGGTTTCATAACTTGACCAAGACCACACAGCTGGAGAAGGACTGCAAGAAGATGCAAACCTAGGTCTGCCCAAGTCCAAAGCCAGTGGCAAATACACTATCTCATAGTGAGCTTCTGGGGGTGTTTATGTCCTTTTGGGAATTCCTCGGTCTGCTAATAGTGTGTGTGTTATTCAGATTCCTGGTGTGTTATGTACTTTGCTCATAACTGTGCAGTTTGAAAACAGTGACTCATCCCCAAACAGGGCAGGGTTGAATATCAGTCCTGTTTATCTTACACTGCCCTGTGGCACCTGCGTTGACTTCAAAGATACTTTGTAATAAAAGCACTGTGATAAAAACAGAAAAACACACACCAAAAAAATGTGTAAGTTTGTTTTTTGGTGCTTCTGAGAAGAGAATAAACTCATGAGTCTCATTAACTTAAAAAAAAAAATGCCATCTTCTTAAGGTTTAATGACTAAAGCCAATTTTCCAACATGTATCTTGTACAGTACTCAACATACTCTTTTCACACTTAACTATGATATTGTCATTAGTTTCTCTTTGATTCTGCAAGGGCAGAGACCATGAAATATTCACATGTGGATTCCCCCATGACCCAGCTGTGAGAGTCAGGCACTGTTGGCTGGAGAATTAAATAAAGGTGTTTCCGCAGTGCTTGTGTTAGCTTTCTTTTGCTACTGTAAGAAGTTACCACAGATTTAGTGGTTTAAAACAACCTCCGTTTATACCACATACTTTCTGTGGGCTGGAAGTCTGGACACAGTGTGGCTCAGCTGGTTGTCCGATAAGGCTAAAATCAAGGTGTTGGCAGGACTGCATTCCTTTCTGCAGACTGGTTCAGGGGGTAGAGAACCTATGTCCAAACTCATTCACGTTATGAGAATTCAGTTCTGTAGGGTTGTAGGACTGAGCTTCTGCCTACTTGCTGGCAGGGCTCGTTCTCAGCTTCTAGAGGCTGCCTACATTCCCTGGCTCATGGCCCCTTTCAAAGCCAGCAACAGTGGGTTGAGTTCCTCTCAAGCTTCAAATCTGATTCTTCTGCCTCATCTCTCCAAAGTATCTCTTAGGCTTTCCTCTTCTACTTTTAAAGGTCTGTGTGATTAGAGTCACATGCCATTTAACGACGGGGACACATTCTGAGAGAGACGTTGTCAGGCAATTTCGTCATTGTGTGAACATCATAGAGTGTACTTACAAAACCTAGATAGTATAACCTACTACATACACCACAGCTATATGGTACTAATCTTATGGGACCACTGTCATCTATGTGGTCTGTCATTATGTGGTGCATGACTTTACACTGGGCCCACCCAGATAATCCAAGATAATCTCTCTATTTTATGGTCCTTAATTCCATGGAATGTAACATATTCACAGCTTCCAGGGACTAGAGCATAGATAGGTTTTTTTGGAGTGAGGAGGAAACGACATTATTCTTCCTATCACAGTGCCTCTATGAAACATGTAAACTTTAGAGTGAATCTTCTCTAGTTACTCTTTGGAGGTTAGAGGAGGGTGAAACTGCTCAAGAAGAAAACATTTGAAACAAGCCAAATGACTTGTCAAAGGTTACTGTGTCAGCTGTAGATTAAAGAAAAAGAAAAACTCTTTGTAAAAAATCAGGTCAACTTTTCCGTGGTGGAGGGGGAGCTGTTCTTTATTCCCCCCTCTTGCAGTGCAGTCAGAAGGGGAAAGATTTAAAAACATGCCTTGCTTCACCTTCTACATTCTATTCACCTCGCAGGATTTTGTTTACTGGACGTGAAAGTCTTTTGTGTGACGAGCATTAGAAGCAGGAGCAGCGAACTCCACTGTGTTAGGGTTGGCCAGCATACTAAATCTCCTCTAAGTCCTGGCTCTCCCATGTGCTAACACCAGGGAGTGGAGGGGGTGTTTCCTCAGGGAAACCTTTCAAACGTGGCCATTGACCCTCCCTCCCTAATGTTTAAGAGCTGGCTATTAATCCAGTTTAGGACTGATTCTGGAAATGTTTCTGGACATTGATTCAACAAATAGACACAGAAAACCTATGTGTTGGGTACTCTGAACCTCATTTCATTTCATGCTCTACAACTAATGCTCAGAGAGGCTAAATTTGCCCATTGTCTCTCAGCTGGTACCAATTAAACACTTGCTCTATGCCAGAAGCCGAATTGTGTGCACCTAATGTCAAGGTCCCCTTCACAGCCTCTTCCATTCTGCCAGGTGTTTTATGTTAATTTTAATCCTGATAATGCTGTTAGGTATTAGACTAATGTAGATTAGAAAAGTGAGGGCTCAGAGAGTTTCAGCCCCTAGTTTTAGGCTGATAGCCAGGGAGTGGCTTCGCCAGGAGTCCAGTCTAGGTCCTTTTGGCTCCAGGGCCTGTGTTCTCTCCAGCGTACCGCCTCTAAAAAGGACTCAGGTGCATTCTGGTTAGTATGGCCCCAAAGTCCACGTTCTTTACACCACCGTCATCACATCACCAAGTTCACCAAGTGGTAAGAATGCTCTAGGCTGCGGGTGCAATCTTCGGCAAACATATAGCGGCATAAAAGCACAGGGGAAAATGGGGACTGTCTAGGTCCATCAATCGCGGAATAACCGTTTTACTGGTATGAGTGTCTTTTTGTCTCATTATTATGCGGCAGTGAGTCACTTAGGGGAGGACCAAAAGGGAAAGTCCTGTCTCTTGTCACCTACGAGAAATGTCGGTCAGAAGAACCGCTTAGGCGAGGCGAGGTACACAGTGGGCGCTGAGAGCCGAGCTACCGATTCTCGATCCCCACCCTTACCCGCCCGGCGGCCCCGAGGCGAGGAGCGGCGAAGGGGTTAACCGTGGTCGGGGGAGCCCAGCCACCGCCCCTTCCCAGCATCGCCTCCCAGAATGCCTCAGGCCCCCAGGCAGTTCCCGCACCTCGCGAGACTCCGCCCAGTCCTTCCCCGAACGATTGCCAGTCCCCCTTCCTTACCGAGCTCTGCGCGCTACGGAGGAAGGGAGGGGAGGGCAGAAAAGACGGGCCGCGGGGCACGCAGGGAAGTGTGGTCCAAGCGTTTCACGCAGCCATATTCTTCCGGAGCGGGTGAGGCCAGAGAGGCAACCGGGACTACGATTCCCAGCCGCCCTTTCGGTTTGTTTTTGTTCAAAAAAAAAAAACCCCACACTCCCCCTCCTCACTCTTCACACACACTCACACACACCCACGGCAGACACGCACACACCCGGGCGCCGAAGGGAAAGCCGCATCTCGCCTTCCCGCCCCACCGCCAGTCCTGTCTCGGCCCCTCAGCAGAGCGGGAAAGCGGAGGCCGGAGCCGTGACCTCTGACCCCGTGGTTATGCGGAGCCGCCGCATTCCTTAGCGATCGCGGGGCTGCCGCCGCTGCCGCCGCCGCCGCCGCCGCCGCCGTGGGCGACTGACGCAGCGCCGGCGCGTGGAGCCGCCGCCACCCCTCCCCCACCACCGCCCTCGCGCCGGTCTCGCGCCAGCCGGTCCCCGCGCGCCCGCCCCTTCTCCCCGGCCGCACCCGAGTGCTCGCGCGCCGCTGCCGCCGCCACGCGCCCCCCCGCGCCGCCGCCGCCGCCGCCGCCCCAGTCCCGTGCCGCCGCCCCAGCCCGCCCCGCCCGGAGGTCCCGCGTGGAGCCGCCGCCGCCGCCGCCGCCGCCAGGGAGGAGGAGGATGAAGGACAAACAGAAGAGGAAGAAGGAGCGCACGTGGGCCGAGGCCGCGCGCCTGGTGAGGCGGGCCGCCGAGGGGGGCTCGGTGGGGGGTCTGGGGGGTGGGCTCGCCGAGCACCCCCACCGGGAGGGGGGAGGGGCGAGGCCCTGCCCACCGCAGGAGGGGGCGGGGCCACCCTTGCACTGGGAACGGGACAACCCCGAAGGCGTCGGGTGGGGAGAGGTCCCCGGCCGGGTTGGATGTGGCGCCTTTTTTGCACGGTTCCCCCCCACCCCAAATTCCTGCGGAGGGGCGAGCTGGCAGGCCGGCTCCTCCCCCTCCGGGCGGCGGGGCCCCAGCCTCCCCTCCCCCACTGTTTGGCAGCGTCTGGGGGTCTGGGGAAGCTTCGTTTGTGCGCTCGGGGGAGTTGGGTTTCCGGGAAGGGTCGGAAGCTCCTCCCTCGCTTCCTGGTGGGCAGTGGGGTGGTGCGTTTGACTCGAGGGGTGGGAAAGCGCCCCCGATTGCTGGGACGCGAATGGCATTTTGAGCTTTGCCGATCTAAACCAGGTGTGTGGAGGGAAGAAGAGCTCGCTCCCAGCTTGAACCCTGAGCAGTGGTTCGCAAACTTTAGTGTCCTGTGGGGACAGGACACCTGGGGAGGTGGTTAGGAATGCTGCTCCTGGGGCCCTGCTGAAGACCGACTGAGTCTGAGACTTTGCAGTAGACCCTGAGTGTCTTCGTTTTAACCAGCTTCCCAGGTTGCCTGTAGTGCAGGTGGCTCACCACACTTTGAGAAATGCTGACTAGAGTGTTTTACTTCGTAAGCTAGACGGGAGATGGGCGCTCTGCAGAGAACTGACTAGCTTTGCAAAGAATATCTGTGTTCTCTGTTCCTTAGTGTCCTCGTGTATGTACACATGAAGTGCTGGACAAAGACCAAGGGTCTGTTTGAAGATACTGCTCTCTGAGGACTTAGCAGAGGAGAGAGTAAATTTGAGTGTTTGAAGCTGCCTGGTGAGGGGGGTTGTGAATTTTCTGTTTTCAAAGTGTCAGAGGACTTGTAAGTGAAGTATCTTCCTTTTGGATTTGCACCCACAAAGCTAAGACACTTTGAGACATGTTCTTAAGAAATCTTGCTGATGACAGTCGTAAGAGGTTACGCTTTTCTCAGAGATGTCACTTTCTCAGAACTGTCACACAGCAGTGTTATAGGGCAGATCGCATACTCATGTCTTGACACCCTGTAGTTTATATGTAATTGCTATAATTTACTTTTAATGATGAATGAACCTCAACCTTCTCATCTTTGATTTTATTGAGAAGTGAGGTTCCTGCCTTGAAGGTATTGTGCAAAAAAAGATGAGTATGTGTTGGGGGTTGTTACAAATCTGTGGTACACCTTTTTCTTTCTTGAAGCCTGTAAAACTGTTAGTAACTTTCAAGAACTAAAGCTGTTTGGTTTATGGGAGAATTTTCACTGATGTTCCTGACATTCTTCCCCAGGCGTTTGTTGTCCAAGGAACAGAAATAGCAATTGTTTTGTATGCTGAAGTTTTGTGTTTCAGTTAATTTGTTTCAAATGAAATTTGAAGATTTTGTAGTTTCTAAGTTTTTTTTTCTGATTCAATCAAAATTGGAAGCTATGGCTAGTTTTCAGGATCTCTTGGAAATTTCAGGATTTCTCCAGTGTTTCTTCCCCTGGAAACAAATTTAGGTCTGAAGGAGAGTAGGGGAGAGCCAAAAGGATGTGTTCTCTTTCTCCTCAAGGTTGAGTCTTGGGTGTTCATTGAAATTCTCCTCTGAGTTCCTGTTATATGCGGGTGTTTATGACTCTGGGCACCAAAAGGAAATTTGCTTGCCAGAATTTTACTTTTTAGAGGTAGGTGAAAGTACCTTTAAATCCTGTGTTATTTATGTCCTGACAGAATTCTAGGCTGTTTGTCTCAAAGCTCTGTTGGCTCTTACTAGTTGAAAGACTTTATGAATTTGGGGTTCACTGTTCTGTTAAGCCCCTTTCGGTTCTTGAATTTATTGTGACGTGAACTCCGGTATCCAGGTTGTTATTTCGGTTTTATCATTGGCTCAACTTCATGCCAGATTATCGGAGTAAGTTTTCTTTTTCTTCTGTGGCTCTTCATTAAAAAATAGTAATATGAATAGGAATTACTTAAATATGTGAAAGATGACTTGTGGGAACATGGTGCATAATTTTACGTATCTTTCATTGTCTTTTCGTTTAGAATTTTCCATCCCTTTGGATGGGAGTGATTGGTGGGTGAGGGGAAACTTTTTAGAGTCCTCTCCCCATTAAAAAAAAATTGCTGTAACAAACTGAGTGCTGGAGAGTTTGTGAGAGCTGACGCTGGACAGAGAGCAGCTTGACTAGAGTGAGCTGTAACAGGTAGGGCGGAAGATTCAATCTGACTCCTCTGTGGACAGGTGAATTGGGAGTGCTTGCCACAGCCGGCAGTCAGATGCACTTGCTTTGTGGCAGTTTTGTATTGCTCCTGATCTTAATTGGACTGGTGGCTAGAGTGATACTAGGAACCCTTTTAAAAACTATTTTCGTAGGAAAGAAGAGACTTTGGAGAATTTCAGTAGTTTTTTTGAGTTTTTGCAGGAGATTGAGTTTTACAGATTTTAATTGTGTTGTTGAGAAGTAGACATTTTTTCAAACATTTGATAGTATTGTCTTTTCTAGATGTAAGAGGTAGATTTTAGGGGGTTGGATGGATATAAATCCTCCTCCTTGTTAGGAACAGTTTGTTTAGGAGAAACAGCCTAGGGGATTTCCCTTTAAATTGAATGCCCTTAAATGGATTCTCCCTGGCTTTGAGAAACTCTTCATTGCCGCTTTATCTTTCACTTTGATTCATGACTGACCATTCTTACATCAAACATTTTTTTCCCTTTGAAGTAGAAGAGATACTTTTTTTTCTTCTTTTAAAGTGTGTTCTAGAAAGACAGAGACTAGAAATAGAACACTGCTGAATTGTTCTTATACTAAAAGCTGGAGGCATATACAATTTTAATAGAAGTGAATATTTTGTGTCTTTTGATGTAACTTTCCTTTAGAGATTTTGTTTCTTCTGTCTTAGAGTCTCAGGCTCTTTCAGACCGCTGTTTAAATAATTAGTAACTAGTTTTTCAGAGTCATGCTTCTTAAAAAAAATTATCCTACAAAAATTCACTAGCTCAGCTCACACTTTATTAGTATCAAAGAAATGATTATCTGTGGCAGTGAACATGAGTGGCTTGTACCAGCTTTGTTGTGAGCTTGTTCGAGTCAACACTGCCTAACTTGGCACTTAGGCTCTTGGAATACAAAGACGGATAAGGTTTGCCCTTGAGACACTTTGGTCTTCTGAGGATGGGGAAGGCCCAGACACATGAATAGAGTTGTACGCAGGCGAGATAAAGCCATTGTAGATGGGTAAATGGTAAACAGACATCCTGGTTCCTGCTTATTGTTCAGTATAGTTCCTCCTTTGGCTCTCAAGTGTCCTGCTTTGGAAGATAAATTCTATGTGTTGTGGAACTCTGGGGACACTGAAAAGACATTTAACTCTGCCTTGCGGAGATCAGAGAAGGCTTCCTGGAGAAAGGTGCTTTCCTAGCTGAATCTTGAAGGGTGGATAGGAGTAAGAATCATCACATAGAATGTAAGCAGGAGCTGGTGACAATAAATGGCAGGAGAGTGTCTCTGTGTGTATTTGCAAGGTAGAGAGTGTGGGAACTGAGAAGGACCACACGTTGTTATTGGAGCATAAAGTTTGTGGATTGTCACTTTGGCAGTCAGGTAGAGAGACAGGCGGAGACCAGCTTGTGAGGACCTTGTGTGCCAGGCCTTGAGTGCCTGCTTTGTGCCGGGCACTGCAGGCACACACTTAAATGATCTCTAATCTATTCAACAACCGGGAGAGGAACACAGCGGTATCCTTACTTCACAAATGAGGGAGCCAAGTTCTTAGGTTGGGTAGGTAACTTGCCCAAGTTTAGAAGGCCGGAATTGGAATCCATGTCTGTCTGGTTCTAAAGCCTGTGCTTTTCCAGTGGGCCAGTGGACCTGGCAGCTTCAGCTTTTGCTGTACGTGGTTAGGTTGCAGGGAAGGTGGAGAGAGCAGGTTTGCTTTGTTGGGCTGACCTCAGGCTATAGCATGTAAGTTCTGTGGGAGCAGGGACTGGGTCTTGTTTACCGAAGAATTCCTAGAACTGTCCCTGGCTCGAAGTAGGTGTTTCGTGTAATTGTCGAATGCAGGATGGCAGCGGAGTAAGAACGATGTGTGGACAGCAGGGCTGGTTGCAGAGATGTTAGCGAAGAGGCTGTTGTGTTGGGTCAGGTAGGAAGCTGGCTGTGAGAGCTGCGGGGCAGGTGAGAGTAAAGGGTGATGCCTGGGTTTCTAAATTAGGTGCTTAGGCTGGCTGCTGACCAAGGTGGGGAATATTGGAGGAAGAGGGGAGCTGTATTACTAGAGTTGCTGGTTCTATGAATTGGAGGGGAGATGAGTTAGAGTAGACGGGCAAAAGGGGACATCCAGTATGGAACTGAACATTTGAGGCTGAAGATGGGGAGAAATCTGGGCTAGAGGGAGAGATTCGGGAGTTATCAGAATTTAGGTAGTAGTTGAAACTGTGGGATGAGGAGGTTACCGAAGGAGAATGTAAAAATTGAAAAGAGAGAGGCTGAGTACGGGACCATGGCAAATAGGGGTTTTATTTCAGAACCTGCTTCTCCAAATCTTGAGTTCCTTTAGTGCTAAGGGCTCATGTTCTGCCACAGAGAGAACCTTTAGCTGCAGTCCTATCAGACTTCTTGCTTTACATTTTATTTGTGATGGCAGTGCTCAGTTGTTATGATTGTTAAGTGACTTCAAGATGTTAGTGTGATTTGGAGTAACCTCAGCAGCTGCATAGGTAGAGACAGTATGAAGATACTGATAGCCTGTCTTTTTCTTTTTCTCCCTTAGAGGATAACATTTCTAAAACTCAACTTTTTTTTTTAAAGATTGGCACCTGAGCTAACATCTGTTGCCAGTCTTTTTTTTTCTTCTTTTTCTCCCTAAAGCCCCCCAGTACATAGTTGTATATTCTAGCTGTGAGTGCCTCTGGTTATGGCATGTGGGACACCGCCTCAGCGTGGCCTGATGAGCAGTGCCCTCTCTGCATCCGGGATCGAACCAGCAAAGCCCTGGGCCACCGAAGCAGAGCGCCCGAACTTAACCACCTGGCCATGGGGCCAGCCCCTAAAACTCAACTTCTTAAAGTGAGAGAGCTGCAGTTGCTCCCTGAGAAACTACTGTCGTGACTTAGTTGCAGATGGTGCTGACATAAATGGGATGTTCCGTTTCTCATTGTTTTGCTTGCAGCAATCATAGAGAATCATACCATCATGTTGCCAAATGGCAAAATGTACTGTGGCAGTTAACACTAGAATTTCATAACATGGTGGCAAAAATCAGCATTGAAAAATATTTGTACTTACCAAACTTCCTTGGGAAAGAAAATCTGCGTGCATTTCTGTCTTATAATTTATTGTGTAGCGCTATGGTTTATTAGCCGTATTAACGGCATCATGTTAAGTAGTAACCAGGGTTGCCAAGACCCCACATACCGTAACTTGTACACTAAGAAGATGTGGTTTTTAGAATTGAGAATTAGAATATTTCAGCTAATTGCAGTCACCTTTCAGCAACTAGATAGATACATATGTAATTTGGTTTCTGAAGTAATTTTAACTGGAAAAACTAAATTGTGAGCAGTGGTACCTCAGAGCAGAACTGTAGCCAGTGAGATAGATTGAATATAAATGAAAATTGCACACTGAAACCAGAACATTTATATTTCTTCAGGTACTAGAAAATTACTCGGATGCTCCAATGACACCAAAACAGATTCTGCAGGTCATAGAGGCAGAAGGACTAAAGGAAATGAGGTTTGTATGGCTCTTGTCGCTTACCATGAGGGTTTCATAGGACATGTGTTTTTGTGTAGTTATGCAGTGATATGAGTAAGTCTGCATGTGCACACACACACACGCTCACGTGTCTGGTGGCGGTGTGGAACTATCTCCCAGGTTGTGTATCCTCTCAGCGGAGGGTGGGAGTGGGTGAGCATCCATTTGTTTTCATCAGAGATATAGTGACTTTCCCCATCCTTGCTCTCCCTTAAATCTTGACATTGAGCGTGGTTTTTTGTATAAGGAGTTGGTACATTTTGTTCTCTGTTTTGCGTGTTTCAGTGATAGAGAGGGGGTGGACTCTGATAGGCTCTGTCATGTCTAAAACTACCCTTCTCTCTATGCCATATCTCTGAAGTCCTTTGTTTTAGGGTGGTCTCATCACCATTAAACTCACCTTTTTTCCCCTCACTGATTCTACCCATTGGTGATATGAGTATACTAAATTTGAGGTGACTTTGATTTTCTTATCCTGTGATGTAGTTTTCCTAGAGAAGCAACAAGTTAGAAACACAAAAGGAATTGGAGCCACAAAACCCAGTGACCGTCCCTAATCCTTTTCTCTCTTCACCCTCACCCCAACCTTTTTTTTTTTTTTTAATGAAAGAGGAGAGCACAGCAAAGTCCCTTCTTGGGACATAGAACAAACAGCATATGTTTTTGCTGGTTAAGCTTTAGCTGCTTGAAATTGACCTCTTAGGGTCAAAAGATCCTCCCTGTCCAATTGACAGTTCAGACATTCTCAAGTTGACGTTTTGTGGGGAGGGAATACCAGGATTGTCTAGATCACATTCATTTAAATAGTACCTGTGCACTGTGTAGTGTTATAATTGTGCTTTATTTTTGTTTTTATGGGCTATTTCCCATCATGCTGCTGTCTGCACTGCTGTTGGACCACTATGACTATAGAAGGTAAATTAGTCCCTTTGGGACAGATGGAATTGAGAATCTTAACTTGTTTCTGCTTCTTGCTCTTATAGGAATTATGAAGCAGTCATGGTGGCTCGTGATGAGTGAGCAGCTCTGTCATTTGTAGACAGAGCTATAGTGTGTAGGAGTCACACTGTTCACAGAAGGACTCTCCCAGCATGCCGTTACCCCTGGTAGCAGAGATGTTAGCACACCCACTTGATACTCCAGATTCTGCACAAGGTTTCTTTTAGAGATTGGTTCTTGGTGAAAAATTTTTTTAGCATGCAGTGTGTTCCAAAGCAGAATAAGTAATAGGTTTTTTTTTTTTTCTAATGGCTTTTTTAGACTCAATTTATTTTTAACACTCTGCATTAAATTAGGGCCCCTAGTTCTGAAAAATGCTAAGAGGCTTTAGTTAGGATATTTATATATTTTTTTTTAACATGCTGGGGAGTGGGAAGAGAAGGTAACACTAACATGCCAATGCCAAACTCAGTTAATATTAATAATGGGCATTTGTATTTTTGACAGCTTTTCTATTTTAAGATTCATTAAGTAGCCTCTAACTCACTGAGTTGTCATTGTTTTGCAAGCTACTATTGGAGCAGGGACCATGAAATAATTTAATATGCCATCTTCTTTTTGGTTTAACGTTTGAGCATTTTGGGGTACTAAATCTATTTGACTGACTTTTCTTTTTATATTCAAATTTAAATGATTGCTCCGGGGTAGATGTAGAGTAAAACCTATCCTTCCCGCTTGCCAACAGAGAAAAAGTAAATGAAATACTGTTCCTTTTGTGTGCTTGTTAGAAAATATTTAACTGGAAGGAAAAAGGTGTGCTTGTTTTCTTGGGCCTCACCGTTGATTCTGTGGTCTTTGTGTTGATAATGTTATGTGGCAGTTTCTGAGCATGCGGTGTAGGTGGGACTATAGAGGCTGGGAAACTCCCAGTACTATCACATAACATGTCTTATCCCAGAGCTCTCTGGGTGTGATGGATGTGAATTTCATTTGTTACTTTTTTGCTACTTTCAAAGTGGCATTGTTGTCATGGGATCTTTTCTCCTGTAATCCTTGCTCTGCTGCTTCTTGGTTTAAGAATGAGTTGGAGGGTATTAGATCTTTGAGTAAGTAGGCAGATGGATTTATATGACCCTCATCCATCCTTGTATGTATTTACAGTGGGACATCCCCTCTCGCTTGTCTCAATGCCATGCTACATTCCAATTCAAGAGGAGGCGAGGGGCTATTTTATAAACTGCCTGGCCGGATCAGCCTTTTCACACTCAAGGTAGGTAGTATAAACTCTGTTTTAGAGCAGTGGTTGTTAACTTTTAGTGTGCATAAGAATCACCTGGTAGGTCTGCAGTGAAGCCTGTGAATTTGCATTTCTAAGAAGCAGGCAGGTGAAGCCTATTCTGTTGATTCTAAATGGCACTTTGAGATGTTCTGGTGTGAACAGGGTATTAGGAATTATTTAGTTATAGCAGCTATTGTGTCTATATTCAGCTTTTCTTTGTCTGTATCTTTGCAGATTGTATGCAGTGGAGGGATAAGTATGTGTGGGGGTAATTGCAAATGTGCCTTAATTAGGATTTTGTTTGTAGTAATATTGTGAAGGATAAATTACTGGACAGCTAAAGTAAGACCTGCTCCATGGAAAAGAACTGAAATGTGAACATACTTGTGGAAATTCAAAAACTCTAGCATTACTAAGTAATGCTTAGTAGCATTTACTAAGTGACACTAATTACAAAGGAAGAGAACTTAGATCAGGTAGAGTTCATAATAAAGCTTAAATAGAGCTGAAATGAACAGGCTGTTTTTCTACCATTTGTGATACATACGGCTATCATTTAAACCAGGGGTTGGCAAACTTTTTCTGTGAAGGGCCAGATAATAAGTATTTTAGGTTTTGTGGGCCATACTATTCATAAACTATTCAGCTCTGCCTTTGTAGCAGGAAAGCAGCCATAGACAGTGCACAAAAAAATGTGCATGGTTGTCTTGCAAACTTTATTGACATAAACAAGCAGTGGGCCAGATTTGGTGTGGGGTTGTAGTTTGCCAACTCCTGGTTTAGACTTAAGATCATCTGTTGGTAGTGTGGATCCTGAAAATTTGATGCTGACCCTTATACTCCTCTATAATACAGTTATAAATTATAGTAGTTCACATACAACTTTTCTCTTTAAGTTTTGTTCTCTTACTAGACTTGTTTTCTTCACTTAATTCAAAGTTAGACACTTGAGCAAAATACCAGGTGTATAACCTGCAGTCATAAACTTGATCTTTATGTACAGGTCAGATGTATCTTATGTTCATGTGTCTGTGCTGTTTTCTGTATTGCTTTTATTGCTAATATTTTGGGCTTTTTTTGTTAAGAGATAACATAATGTAATGTCAGGAACCAAGCCGTGGGAGGGACAGAACCTTGAGTTCAAAACCTGGCTTTATAGCCTGGGACGGGTTTAACCCCTCCCTATTGTGGTGTATGCTTTCCTGACAGAGTCAGTTCTTAATAAATGGTAGCCTTTATTCCTTTAGGTTCCTCAAACTTAATTGCTTGTTCATGACATTTTTCTATTATATATCATATATTGTTATATGTAATAGTGAATAATTATAATTATACATATTATATATTACAAATATGCTTGCTAATGGCATATTTCTGTTTTAAGCGGGAGGAGAAATACCTTTTTCTGTGAACACCTTGAGGGTCGGAACTGAGTTTTATTTGCCTTTGTGACTTGGCCCTGGGCAGAATTCTTGGCATAGTCCCTGCTTAATAAATATTTGAACTGAATTAGATTTCTTCATTTTAATTTTAATGTGTCTGAGTAAACTGCACTGTGTGAACCTGCTGTGAGCTAGCAGGTGTTCTGTTAGTCTGTTGCCCGCGTCTGAGATGCATCGATTGAAGGTGTGCCCAGCATGCTCTCCCATTTGCCTTTGGCTTTATGTTGCTTAGTCTTCATAGCATCTGGCGCATTGAAGTTGTCCATCACCTCTCTGATACTCTTTTTGCTCTTTTCGGGTTAATGGTTTGCGTGTCTGGTTCCGCTAGTTAGACTGTAAACTTGAGGGCAGAGATTAGGTCTTGTTTCAGTATCCACTAGGATACTGTACAAAGTAGCCATCAATAAATGCATTATTTAATGACTGAGTTACTGAATAATGGCTACCTTCTGGTACTTCATTATCCTTTTGTTTTGACATTTGATGATAAATAAACTGCTCATAATCTTGATGGAACTCTCCCTAGATTTGCCTCTGGCATCTAGCTCATACCTCAGCCAAAAAGAAGAGTTTACTGCTGTGGCTTTGGTAGAATTTTAGCTTGGTTAATTACCTGTTTGTGTCTCTTAACATTCTGACCTGTTTTAAAAGCAATATATGCAACAGAAAGCACAATACAACAGAGAAAGTGAAAGTAACCCATAAATTCTGCTACTTGTAACCTAAGTAATAATTTATATTAATAGTACTTGAAAAAATCAGCTAGGTTCCTTGTGGCTTTGCTGCTTGCCGTATTCAGTTAGTGTATTTGCTGTCATGTTACATATAGACCTACCTTCTTCTCCTTAAAGACTTCTTTTTTAAAGAAGATTCTCTTTAAAGACTCTTTCTAAAGCTTCTTTTTAGAGGCTTCTAGACTCCAGGTTATGAGTGTGTGGTAATTATTAGTCTCCCGTTAAATGCCTCATTATCACCACACCATCTCCCGGAAGTTGCGCAGGTGTTTACTTTATTGTTATTCAGGCACGGGTAGGAAAGGGTACCAAAAATCTGAACCAGCTGATCGCCTGAGATCCCAGGTCTGCCCACTAAACACTTGAGTGCAACGTGGTGTTAAGTAAATTTTTTTTATCCTACTTTTTTTTAATTTGAAAAAATTTCAAACCTACAGAAAAATTGAAGGAGTACTACAATGAACCCCCTACCCCTCTGGCTTTTCTAACCATTGCTGCAGTTGGCCACATTTACTTTATCCCTCTCTACACATGTATGCTTTTTTTTTTTTTTTTAGAACCATTTGAAAGTGTTAACTAGTACCGGTACTTCACCCCTAAATATTTTAGAATATCTTAAGAACAAGGACATTATTGTACATAACCACAACATCATTATCACATTCAAGAAAGTTAACGTTGATAAAGTAGTATGTAATATATAGTCCACATTCAAATTTTCTGTAGTTGTTCCAAAAACATTCTTTATAGCTTATTTTTCAAATCCAGCATCCAGTCAGAAATCATGCATACGTTTGGTTGTCATGTCTCTTTAATCTCCTTTAATATAGAACAGTTCCCTTGCCTTGTTGTGTTTTTCATGGCATTGATATTCTTGAACAGTCTGGGTCAGTTTTATAGAATTAAATACACTGTAAAGAACTAATAAAAGTGTAGAAATCTTGGTTATTTCCAGACTCCTTTATGTTTGTACTGCTGGATCATGTCTTCTGTTCCAGGTTGTGCCCCAGAGCCCCTCAGCACTGAAGGACTGAAGTGAGGGGATAGTTTGTGGACCCACGGATTGGTTGGTCAGGATCTTGCCTGTAATAGGGACAGGAAGATACAAATTATTTAACTCACATTTCTCGTTTTTCCCTTTGAAGGTGGTAGTGGCACCTCTGAAATCCTGTGGCATTTTCTTTGCCTATGTTTTCTCTCATGTGTTAAGGAAAAGCACATGCAGAAAGGCTTGGTCGTTTTTCTGCCCCCTGCTTGGAGATCTCTTCCAGTGAGCCCTCAAGGTCAGAATTATATTTGTCCATGTGGTTTTGCTACTTATTTGAAAAGAGGAGTTTTTTCAGTTCTGAATACATTTGTGTGGCCTTATCTGTGATTATGGAAGGTTTACTGATAAGCTGGAGTCTTTTTGGGCATGCCACAGGGTTCCTTCTCTGATAAAGTTGTTCTAGGTAGTGTGATGGTGCGTACATTGGACATTTTATATGTAGATGCTTGCATCAGCCCTCAGAGCTAGTCCTCAGGGATGGTTGGAATAGGTGAAATCTATCCGTGCTTTGAATTCTTGATTTGCTTTGCTTTCCTTAAGCTTTTCTTGAAGTCAGCTGTCAGGATCCATCATTGCCTGGTTAGAGGTAAGATTTACATCATATTTTACACTTGAGATTTCCCATCCTTATAAAACCTTTGTGAGCTCCTGTGTAGTGTTCTGCACTTTTAGGACTTGACGCTGAACTCCTATGCTTTTGTGACTCGATGTTTGTGTCACTGGTGAGTTTAACCTGGGTTATAAGTGGTCATTCCAGCATTCACCGTCTGGCATAACTGCAGTCATCTGAACATTGTTCAGTTTTATTGTGGAATGAGCTTCAAATTGAGATGTTACTTATGGCTGTTTGCACTTGTTATATCTCATGTGGTGATATAGGGCTCAGCCTTCAGGGCTTTTGATTCAATTAACAGGCCTAGTTGAATCTTTTTAATATATAGAATATTTTTTAAAAAGTGTAAAAAACATCTTCCTGGTAAAAGAAATAGATGACTATACTTGAAGTATCCATCCATTAAAACCCACAGTTTGCAAATAGAGGAAAAAGCCAATGGAGGAAGAGAGGGAGGTAATTATTTCAGTCTCGCAATGTTTATTTATGTAACTACAATTAAAGTATTCACGTACAACTCCACACTTACAGCAGTTTTAAAACTATTTATATTACCCTTAAATACCAAGTAGAACAAACAGAGTCAGCCTGGACTTAGATACAGTAAAATCGTAGTTTGTCAGAAAGGCAGTGTCAGAGTCCCTTTGACTTTTGATAGGTGTGCAGCCAGCAGAGTGGTCTTTTAAAAATGCAGATCACATCATGTCACCACCCTGCCTGGCCTTCGCCTGCCTCTCTGATCTGCTCTTCTGGCGCTTTCCCCTTGGTCATCATACTTCAGCCACCCTGGCCTTCACTCTTTTTCTCAAACACATGAAACTTGTGTCCACCTCAGGGCCCTTGCACTTGTTAGCCCCTGGAAAGCCCTGGGGTAGCTTCTTGTCATTTGGTTTTTTGTTCAAAAGTATCTTCTCAGTGAAGCTTTCACTAACTACCAATCTAATTCCACAGCTTCATGAGAGTCTTTGTTAGTTTCGTAGCCCTGTCAGCCTCAGAAATTACCTTGTTTGGTTACTTGGTTATGGTTAGCCTCCTCCACTAGACTGTGAGGACAGGGACTTTGTTTTCACGCATTATAGGTACTTGATAAATACTGGCTGAATGAAAAGTAGAAGATGGTATCATCGGAATCTTAAGCCAGCTGGTTCTCCTGGTAGTTTACCTTTCTTTTATATCAGGTTTATTACAGAATATGCATATTTGGGTTATTTTTTTCTTGTGTTCAGCAAGTCAACTTCTAAGAACTCTTTTATTTCTTGCCCTCTTTAGAGCAGTTCTACATAAATCTGTGAAAGAATCTGCTGACACTAGAAATAAATCTTTCCCAGGCTGTGGCCGTAATCTGGTTCCTCTTATTTGCTGGAGGCAGAAATTTAGCCATTAGAAACAGTTTAAACATTTTAGGTATGTTTTAGATATCATCTTATTGTTCCTTTTAGGGATTTGAACTTTGATGATCTTGCTTGTTAGAAAAAAGAATTTATACTTTAATGGTAGTGACATTTTTAGACAATGTCTTTTATAGTATGTGTTAGCCTTATCAAATATATGGCTAAAATATATGGCTTTTTAATGCTTAGAATCCTTCAGTTTTAGAGAAGGGCTCTCAGATCATCCAGTTCATTTTCATTTTGCAGACAGAAAACTGAGCTTATAACAAATTTAATGATTTATCTGTGACCATACATGTGTGTGACAAATGGATGTGGCCTACTTGGGACTAGAACTGAGAGCCCCACCTTTTGAGTTTGATTTCATTATGCCAATTTAGAATAAAGAGTTTTTCTTAAGGCTTTATGAACTTTGTCACTTCATCTTTTTGAAACATCTTGTGAATTTCTTGATCTTCCTCAAAATGTCAGTTTTACTCTCTTCAATGAAGATTTTTACAATTGTTAAGCAAAAGTAGCTTTTCATATCCTTAGACGTGAACTCTTTAGATATGGCCAGTTGGTTTGAATTTTGTACTCTGTGTGAATTATATTGGTATTTCTGATTGTAGGTGTTCTTTTCTCTGCAAGAATGAGTGATACCTATATGATGATAGTAAGAACACTGGACTAGGAGTCCATATCTGGGTTCCAGCATAGCACCTCATGTCTTAGTAAATATCTCCATTTATGCTTCTTTGTCTCTAACACTGAGGAGTTGAAATAGATTAGTCGTTTAAATACTTCAGGTGTAAAACCCTTTTATCTCGTGAAATGGAGCTGCAAAATATAGATGACTCTGAAACTGCTCTGGTTGAAACAAACGTGAGGGCCTAGCTTCTCCATCTCGCGGGTTCTACCATCCCCACCCCGTGCCCCACGCACCCAAGCCATCTTTCCCAGACCCCGAAGCCCTGTTGAAAACCTCTTAGAGTAAAAGTTTTCAGCATCTAGACTGCTTTGTGTGAAAAGTAAGTAGCGCTGGATATTTTTCTTTCCCGTTCTTTGTGATGCATTTGGTGTTTACTGGAGGCTGACTGTCTTCCGGCAGGCCCCCTTCACTCTCTGCTGCAGGAGGTCTGTGCAGAAGGCCCGGTACTGGGGCAGCGCCATTTGCTCTGGGTAATGGTAGCAGCAATTTGGTTTTGATGGAGGCTTTGACCCCCCAGTTGGTAAAAGGTTTCTTATTTGAGTAATCCTCAAGGGACATCTCGATCTGCCTTTGACAAAAGGGGCATTGCATTGTCTGCCAGGATTCCCGGCCAGCTCAGGGAGAAGAGGGAGCTTGATTGTTTCCCGAGCCCTGCTCAGACTCTGGTTTTATGCCTAGGAGATGAGCTGCCTTTTGTCCTCCTACCTGCTGAAGTTCAAAGCCCTCTGAGAATGAAGTGGTAAAGGTCAGGGAGCAGAGGTTTGCAAAGCACTACCAGCAGAATGGTTTTGTGCTACCTCTGGGGGATGGGCAGGATGATAATTTCAGCATTGCTGAAGTGATGTATGTTTTTGAAACAAAAGGTTATAAACATTTTTTTAAGTGTGATTTTAAAGGACCAGGGTTCTAGGAAAGTGAGAAGATTGTATATGCTCTGGGCTTCCTAGAGACTGCGTTTGAAAAAATACACTTTTCTTTGGATTAGCCAATATGAAAACTGTGCATTTGATCTCTTCTCAATCCTTTAGATCAGACTTTGGGGAGAGTTATTTGAGGAACTTGTTTAGTCTAAGAAAGTTGCTTCTTATTCTAGCTTAGCTAAATCTGGAAGAAGAGATGGAAACTGATAAAGTTAATTGAGTGCTAACTGTATTTCAGACAGGCGTCATACTCCTCACATTGGTCTTTTTAAAACATGTATATTTCGTGCTCCTGTGCTAATGGGGAAATAGCCTGAAAGCATTTAAGTAAGTGGTATGAAGTCACGTTTTTGGTTATTTGAGAAATTTGTATTTAACACATGGAGGACAGATTAGGAGATTTGAAGTTTTGATTAAATGAGTTGGTTCTGAAATGTTTGAGAAGCGTACTCAAGGTTCTGAAAGAATAACTTTGCATTCTTTTACATCATCAGGGAGGAGAAGAATAGGGAGGAAAAAGACATCTGTTTTCTTCTGTTCTGGAAGATGCTGTCTTTTTTTATTCCATTGTGCTAAACAGGCTTTGAAATGTGTGCTTTTAAGTGTCAGCTCATCCTTTTGTTTTAGTCGTCACTTTGACTCCATGCCGGTTTTTCCTTTGGTAAATTAACTCCTGACTATTCTCCTTTTGAAACTTCTACTTTTTTTGGGTGTCCATTTCCATTGCCACCACCTTCGTCTGAGTTATCCTCATATGCTGGGTACTGAAATAGCTCCTGCCTGGTCTTGCTTTCACTTTTGCCCCCTCAGAATCGAGTTTGCTCCCTTGTAATTCCACACAGCAGCCAGAGGGATTTTTAAAAAAGCGTAATTTGATGATATGCTGCCTCTGTTCCTTTCAGGGCTTTTTTTTTTTAAAGATTGGCACTTGAGCTAACAACTGTGGCCAATCTTCTTTTTTTTTTCTGCTTTTTCTCCCCAAATACCCCCCCAGTATATAGTTGTATATTTTAGTTGTGGGTCCTTCTAGTTGTGGCATGTGGGATGCTGCCTCACTGTGGCCTGATGAGTGGTGCCATGTCTGTGCCCAGGATCTGAAGCAGCGAAACCCTGGGCCGCTGAAGCGGAGTCCACGAACTTAACCACTTGGCCACGGGGCCGGCCCCTCTTTCAGGGCTTTTGCCCTTGCTGTTTCACCTGACTGAAATGCCCCGCCCCCTCCCTGCATGCCCTGCTCCCACACCTCCTTCAGGTCTTTGCTCACATTCCACGCTGACCCCTCCACACCCCATAGCACTGCCAATCCCGCTGTTCCCTGCCTTATGTTTTTCTTCTTGGTATTTATCTCTGTCTGATGTACTATATTATGTATGCATTTTGTTTATTATTATTGTCTCCTTTGACTAGAACATAAGCTCCATTAAAGGGGTTTTTAATTTAAGTTACTGTTGTCTCTCTAGTCCCTAGGAAAAAAGTAGGCACTCAATAAATATTTGTGAGTAAATGAATTATAGTTCATTTCTTTTAATTTGGTAATATAGTGAATTATGTTAATAGATTTTTTCCAGTGCTCAAGCATCCTTGTATTCCTAGGATGAATGTCACGTTGACATGGTTTTCCTTTTAAATACACGTTGCTGGATTTAGAATATGAATAATTTATTTAGGATTTTTACATTTGTATTCATAAGTGACATAGCAGTGATATTCTGATTTGAGACCTTGTCCTGTTTTGGTATCAAAACAGTCTGTGCTGTTTCCCCCTCTTGAATCTCTGCAGTCGTCTCTTTAAGACAGAGATTATTTGTTCTTTTTAGTAGAACATTCCCATAAAACCTACTGGGCATGATATGTTTCATTTTGAGAATATATTTTTACTTTTTTTTATTGTGAAATAGATAATTTATACAAAAGAGTGTATATAAACTTTGTGTTATTTTAGAGAATAATAGCTAAAAAATAAACTGCACACTCCCATTTCCACCAGTCAGCGCAAGAACAGAACATCCTTTACACTTCGAAGCCTCTGAGGATACCGCTTTCTCCCTCTGCTAGAGACAGCCGCTGTTCCAATTTTCATATTAACCGGTCCCTTGCTTTTATTTCTAGGTTTTCCTATGTGTATGTATTGCTGAACATGCCTTTTAAAAATATCTTTATGTGAATGGAATCATACTGTATGCATTTTTCTCTGACTTGCTGCTGTTGCTTGTCATTTTTGAGCTTGGTCTGCATTGGTGCATATAATTGAAATGCATCATATTTTCTGCTATATGCTGTCTTATGGTATGAATAAAGCATGATTTATGTGTCCATTCCGTACTTGGTGTATATTTGGGTTGTTTCTAGTTCTCACTGTAACAAGGCATGCTGCATGGAGTGCTCTCGTACGTGTCTCCTTGCACATGCATGCAGCGGCTGCTCCAGGGCATGTAGATTGCTGGGAATGGGACTGACTAGTAGGTTTTGCACCTGATCATTGTTACTGTGTCGCACAGCTGTTTTTCAGAGTGATGGTATGAACTTACACCCCTTTCATAGTATATGAGAATTTCTGTTGCTTCACAGCCTGAGTATTGTGGCTATAAAATAGTATTTTGTGGGGTTTTTTTCCTGTTTTTAAATTATGGCATAATTTGCATACGGTAAAATTCTCCCATTTTGATGTACTAGTGTATAATTCTGTGAGTTTTTAAAAATTCATTTGTTTTTTTAGTTCACGTTTGTTTTGACATTTTATTTGTTTTAACAGTGCTATTTAAAGGTATGCCGTACGTGGCTTAAATGTAGTTACTCCAGTAAATGTTGGTGCTGACATGCTTTTCTCTCCCTTAAAAATTGTTTTACATTTAGATACAGTAAAATTCACCTTTTTTAGGTTATAGTCCTTTGAGTTTTGACAGACATATACAGATGTGTAGTTATCACAATAATTCAGAGAGAACAGTTCCATCGCCCAGAAACTTCCCCTATGTCCTTTTCCTAGTCAACTTCTCTGCCCACCCCAGCTCTTGGCAGCCATTGATCTGTCTTCTGTCCTTGTAGTTCTGCCTTTTCCAGAATGTTATATAAATGGAATCATGTGTTATATAGCCCTTTGAGTCTGGCTTGCTTCACTTAGCATGAGGTATTTGAGATTTAGCCCTCTTGTAATGCATATCAACAGTTCCTTCCTGTTTATTGCTGAATAATATCCCATTGTATGGATCTGCCACATTTAGCTTTCCCGTTTCTCAGTTGATGGACATTTGGATTGTTTTATCTTTTTGACTGTTAAGAGTAATGCTATGAGTATTTGCATACAAATCTTTGTGTGGACGTACATTTTCATTTCTCTTGGGTAGATAACCTAGGAGTGGAATTGCTGAATTGTATTCTGATTTCTGTTTAACTTTTCTAAGAAACAGCCAAGCTATTTTCCAAAGTGTCTGTACCATCTTGCGTTCAAGTTTTTTGTTCTTTAGTAAAATTTCTCCTTTTCTCTCTAGTAGTATCTTTTTTTTCCTGGAATCTTCTTTGATCTTGATATAGTCAGTTCTGCTGTATTATAGTTAGTTTTTGCATGGTATATTTTTTCCATCCTTTTGCTGTTAACCTTATCTGTGTCTTTATGTTTAAGGTTTCTTTGTATTTCGAGTAGGGTCTTGATTTTTTTTAATCCAGTCTAATAATTTTTCTTTTTCTTTCTTTTTTTGGTGAGGAAGATTTGCCCTGAGCTAACATCCATGCCAATCTTCCTCCATTTTTTTGTGTGTGGGATGCCTCCACGGCATGACTGATGAGTGGAGTAGGTCTGTGCCTGGGATCTGAACCAGCGAACCTGGGCTGCTGAAGTGGAGTGTGCAGAACCTTAACCACTTGGCCATGGGGCTGGCCCCCAGTCTAATAATTTCTGCCTTTAAATTGGGATGCTTGTACCATGTACATTTAATGTAATTACTGATATGGTTGAATTAAGTCTGCCATCTAGCTGTTTGTTTTCTGTTTGTCCCATTTTCTTTCCTTTTTCCTTCTTTTCCTGCCTTTTGGATTGAGTATTTCTTAGTATTCCTTTGTGTCACCACTTTTAGCTTATTAACTAATATCTCTTTAATTTTTTTCAGAGTTTGCTTTATCTTTTGCAAAATGCATCTTTAACTTATCACAGACTGCCTTTAAGTAGTATAATAACTGGGGCCAGCCATGTGGTCAAGTGGTTAAGTTTGCATGCTCCACTTTGGCGGCCAGGGTTTTGCTGGTTCAGGTCCTAGGTGTGGACACGGCACCGCTCATCAGGCCATGCTGAAGTGGTGTCCCACATAGCACAACCAGAGGCACTCACAACTAGAATATACAACTATGTACTGGGGTGGGGTGGTGGGCGGCTTTGGGGAGGAGAAGAAGAAGAAAAAAAGAAAAGATTGGCAACAGATGTTAGCGCAGATGCCAATCTTAAAAAAACATTTCATGTAAAATGTAAGATCCTTATGATACGGTTCTTCCGTTTATCCCCTCCTTAGCCTGTGTGCTATTCTTTTCATGCATTTTGCTTCTACATAGGTTATACGCTTCGCAAAAGCATTATTACTACTTTTGCTTTAAACAGTGCTTTTAAAGAAATTTAAAAATGGGGGGAAATCTTATTTTTACCCACATGTTTACTGTTTCTCGTATTTGTCATTCCTTTGAGGAGGTTCAAGTTTCCACGTGTTCCCATTTTCTTTGCTCCTGAAGAGCTCCCTTCAGCACTTCTTGTAGTGCAGGTCTGCTGTGACGTGTCCTATCAGCTTTTCTTTGTATGAAAAAGTCTTTATTTTACCTTGAAGGATATTTTTGCTAGATATCAAATTCTAGGTTGGAAGTTTACTGTTTTCTTTCAGCATTTTAAAGATAGCCATCCTTTGGCTCCTGGTTTGCGCAGTTTCTGATGAGAGGTTTGTGGTAATTCTTACATTTGTTCCTTTTCTTTCTGTTGCAGGTTTTAAGCTTTTTCTCTGTATCCATAGGTTTGACAATTTGATTATGATGTACCACGCTGAGCTTCAGATCTGTGGATCAAATTTGAAATATTTTCAGCCGTTATTCTTTTAATTTTTTTCCTGTCATCCTGTTTCTTCTGGGATGACATGTATGTTTGACGACTTTATATTGTCCCATGGGTCACTGGGGCTCTGTTTATTTTTTCCAGTCATTTTTCTCTATACTACATTTTGGATACTTTGTGTTACTAGTGACCTTTTCTTCTGCAGTATCTAATTTGCTGTTGATCTCATCCAGTGAATTTTTTATTACAGATACTGTTGTGGTTTTTTTTGTGTGTGTGTGTGTGTGTGTGAGGAAGATTGGCCCTGAGCTAACATCTATGCCATTCTTCCTCTAGTTTGTATGTGGGATGCCACCACAGCATGGTTTGATGAGTGGTGGAGGTCCACACCCAGGATCCGAACTGGTGAACCCGGGCTGCTGAAGCACAGTGTGCCAAACTTAACCACTATGCCATGGGGCCAACCAGTGTATTTTGTATTTTTGATCTTTAGAAATTGCATTTGTTTTTTATTTTATGCCTTCCACTTTTCCCCTCATTATGTTCATTCTTTCCTTTAATCCTTGATCATATCATTCATTTATAGTAGCTGTTGTAAGTCTTTATACATTAATTCCATCTCCTCTGTCATTTCTGGGTCTGTCACTATTGTCTGATTGATCTGCTTGTGAGTAACATTTTCCTGTTTATTGGCATGTCTATTAATTTTGGTTTGGATGCCAAACAATGTGAATTTTACATTGTTGGGTGTTAAACAGTTTATCTTCCTTTCAAGAGTGTTGGTCTTTATTTTGGCAGGTCATTGGTTACATGTGGGTTAGTTTCTCCCTTTGCGGCTTGTTTTTAAGCTTTGTTAGGGCAGGTCTCAAGTGGCCTTTACTCTAAGAATCTTGTAACTCTACTACTAAGGTATTTCTCTTCCAAGATCTCTACCAAATGCCTCAGATGTTTAACAATGTCCCTCTACTCTGGCTGGTTGTAACTGTCTCCCAGCCCTCTGCTCTGGGAGTTATTCAGCCATTCAGTGCCCAGCCTTATGGAATTTCACACTATACATATTCAGAGACCCCATGCAGATTTCTGGAGGTCTTTTTCTGCATGGCTTCCTCCTCTCTGGAATTCTGCTGTGCAACTTCCCGCTGTCTCAGCCTCCCAGAACTTTGATCTCTGTCTCAGCTCAGGAACACTGCAGTGCTCTGCTTGGGATCCACTCCCCTGCCCCCCTTCTTCTGTGATGTCTGGATTGTACCTCCAGGCAGAAAGCCGGGGCGGTTCTAGGACTCAGTTTGTTTTTCTGTTTTCAGGATCATAGTCTTGTGCTGCCTGTTTTCTAATGTTGAAAACAGTTGTTTCACATATTTTCTCCAGTTTCTTAGTTGTTTATAGTGGGAGGGTAAATTTGGTGACTGTTAGTCTATCGTGGCCCAAAGTGAAAGTTGGTATATATACACACATATACACGTGTGTGTGTGTATATATATGTATGTTTATGTATTTTTAAAGGTAAAGTATTTCCTGAGTTCTTACTGATAATTCCAATTCGGTTTCCAGACCATAGACTTTTTGCTTGTCCTTTTCAATCTTATGTATGTACTTGCTTGCTCTCATGTAGAAATTCTGGTTCCCAGTGAAACCACATAATTATTCATTTGCTTTTTCCGACAATCTCAGAATAGCAATACCAGCACTGCTGCCAACACTATGATTACTCTAAAGAGTTTTTGTTGTTGTTGTTGGCCTTAGGGTATATCTCACTAAATTTACACATTACTGTAATTTAAAGTTACTTGAAATGATTCATTTGTGTGTGCTTATGCCATCGACTCGATACACGATTTGGTTCATTAGTTTTATCTACTTTTTTTTAAGGGATTGCTTCTATAAATTTTAATTTTGCTTTATAATGTAAAGTATTTATGTGTAATAAAATATACAGCATAACGTTACTCAGTGAAGTCCAGTTCATGTCCAGTCCCTCCACCTGTTCCTCCTTTCCTCTCTGGATAACCGTTTTGTTGTTTATTATTTTTCTTCTTGTTTAGAATAAACAACATATTTGTATTTGTATCTTCCTTCTTTGTTAGAGTGGCATCATACACGCTTTTCCCCACTGTTTTTTATCTACAGTATATCCAGGAGATCACTCCACAGCCATATATAGAGATATTCTTCATTCCTCTTTGTAGTGTGATAGTGCTGTATTTTGTAGACTTTCCACTGTCAGTGCTAATCAAGGTGAGACCCACAGACCAGTGTCTGTCTGTGAACTGTTGCTCCTGTCTGTCATGATTTAAGTACAGAAATTGGGAGTGTTTAGAAACTTTTATTGTGCTTTTACGTTGCCGCATCATCTGAACATGATCAGAGTGTAGATCGCCTTGGGTGTTTCAGGCTCGCACAGTGAGTCACCTGTGGTGTGACCTCTGCACTAGTCCTGTGCGGTAGGACCATGTGTTAGTCTTTGTTGGGTTGGGGGAAAAAAAACCCAAACTGGTTCTTTACCCCATATAGATTGAGAAGGAGTGTATTTACCCTGTATACCCTTTTGGTGGATGTGACCCCACAAGTTTTGACAGTTTATGTTTCTTCGTTCTAAGAATTTTGAGATTTCTATTATGAAATCTTATTTTAATCCATGAATTAAAGTTTTTCTGTTTTTTTTTTTCCTTTTGAGGAAGATTGGCCCTGAGTTAACATCTGTCGCCAGTCTTCCTCTTTTTGCTTGAGGAAGATTGTCATTGAGCTAACATCTCTGCCAATGTCCCTCTATTTTATGTGGGATGCCGCCACAGCGTGGCTTGACGGGCGGTGCTGTGTCCGTGCCTGGGATCTGAACCTGTGAACCCCAGGCTGCCGAAATGGTGTGCGTGGACCGTTTAACTGCTGTGCCATCGGCCTGGCCCCAAAAGTGTTTTTCAAAAAAAGTTTCCAAATACATATTGTGTCTTTCTCTTCCCGTTTTACTCATTTTATTAAATCAGTGTCAAAGAAGTGGTATGTGTGTTTTGGATTCTGTTGAGACTTCTTTTCTGGCTTAATGTGTGGTCAGTTTTTTAAGCATTTAAGATATGCTTTAATGGTATGTATATTTTTTGTCTTTCTGTATCATAGTATTCTGTGTATGTATTATCAGTCACGTTTTTAAATCTCTGTTTTTAATTTTTTGACCTGCTTTATGTATCAACTTGAGAAATATCCCCCTTTAATTGTGGATTTGTCAGTTTCTCCCTGAGATCAGACAGTTCTTCCTTTATATATTTTGAGTCTGTATTACTTGTGTTTTTAATTATGTATGGTGTAGTAAACCACCCCAAAAGTTAGTGTCCTCAAACAATAACCATTTTATAATGTGTCATGAATCTGTGGATTGACTGGGCTCAATAGGGTGGTTCTTCAGCTCCACATGGTGTTAGGCTGAAATGTACAAGGCAATTCACACATTTGGCAATTTGGCAGGAATGGCTGGAAGGCAGGGCTTAATTTGGATGCTGGGATGGCTGGGCTGTCTGTGCATGTGGTCTCCAGGCTTTTCTCTTTCCCACAGTCTGTCCTATACTGTTTCTCCAGTAGGGGTATTCACCTTTCTTAAATGGCAGCTCAGACTTCTCAAACATGCGAAAGCAGGAGTTGCCAGGTGTTCTTAAGACTCAGGCCCAGGACTGGTGCAGGCAGGGCCACTTCTACCACATTCTGTCATGAAAGCAAACCAAGGGATCAACCAGGATTCCGTGGGAGAGAATTCTGCAAAGACACAAATGCTAGGTGGCTTCATTCATTGGGATCATTTTTGGAGACTGGCTACCACAATGTCCATTCAGGTTTTTCCTTGTTACAGCTTTTTGGATTGCTTTGCTGTTTTTTTTTTTTGGTGAGGAAGATTGGCCCTGAGCTAACGTTTGTTGACAATCTTCCTCTTTTTGTGTGAAGAAGATTGTCTCTGAGCTAACAGTCTGTGTCAGTCTGTATGTGGTACGCCACCACAGCATGGCTTGATGAGCAGTGTCTAGGTCCATGCCCAGGATCTGAACTTGTGAACCATGGGCCACCAAAGTGGAGCACGCAAACTTAACCACTATGTAACTGGGCCAGCCCCAAAGATTGCCTTTTTTATTGATTAAAAAAGTTCCTCTTTGTCTGCATTAATGCTTTTTGCTTTAAATTCTTTTGTCTTTTGGGTCGGATATAGTTGCCATATCCTCTTCAAGTCTTACTTTCAAAGGCCAGCCCCATGGCCGAGTGGTTAAGTTCATGTGCTCTGCTTCGGCGGCCCAGGGTTTCACTGGTTCGGATCCTGGGTGTGAATGTGGCACCGCTCATCAGACCATGCTGAGGTGGTGTCCCACATGCCACAACTAGAAGGACTCACAACTAGAAATATACAACTATGTACCGGGGGTTTTGGGGAGAAAAAGGAAAAATAAAATCTTAAAAAAAAAAAATCTTACTTTCAACCATTCTCTGTTACTGTTTTTGCTGTTGCTTATAAACAGCTTATGGCTGGATTTTTAAAAAATACTTAATCTAGAGTTTCTCTCTTTTAATAAGTGAAGTAAATCTATTTGCATTTATTGTGATTACTAATATATTTTTGTCCTACTTCTGTCCTTTCTTTTTTTTTTTAAATACTTACCATACTTTTACTTGTGTTGTTGCTCCTTTTCTGGCTTTTATTGGACTTGTTTTTAAAAAAATTAATCTTTTTGTTTAAACTGTGGTAAAATATACATAACAAAATTTACCATTTTAACCATTTTTAAATGTACAGTTTTGTGGCATTAAGAAGTACATTCATGTTGTGCAGCCATCACCACCGTCCCTCTCCAGAACCTTCCCTAACTGAAACTTTGTACCCATTGAACACTAACTCCCCATTCTCTCCTCCACTAGCCCCTGGCAACCACCATTCTACTTTGTCTTTTTGAATTTGATACTCTAGGTACCTCACGTAAGTGGAATCGAATAACACTTGTCCTTTTGTGACTGCTGTTTCACTTAGCATAATGTCTTCAAGTTCACCCTTTTTATATAGTGTGGATTCGTTTTTTAAATTCCCTTTTTTAAGCCCTTTGCTGACTTGCAAGTTCATTATTTCATTTCTGTCACACTGGTTACTTTTATATTTTTCAACACGAATACTTACAGTCTAAATTGAGTATCTCTCCTTGTGAACAATACTTGCATTTTAAAATGTTTTAATTCTAAATGTTTTGCCTCTTATCGTCCTTGCTCTTGTCTAGTTTTGAAGTTCCGCTTTCCTTTTAAATCTCTCAAAGATAGGCATTAAGAAAAAATGTTTTAAGTTAGTATTTATGTTGAGATATTACAAATTTCTTGGTTTACCATTGCTTCTTGCATCCTGCTCCTCATTCTGTGTTTAATTTCTTTCGTATTAACATACGTCATTTGTTAAGTTCTCTCCCTATGGATCTGAAAGTAACAAACTACCTTGGTATATCGTAAGGCCTCTATTTTGCCCTTTTTCTTAGATGAGATTTTAGCTGTGTAATGATTTGTTTTGTAATGTAATAAATTGTTTTGTAATTTAGCTGTGTAATGATTTGTGTAATTGATTTATTTTCCCTCTCCTAGGAAGATGTCATTCCCCTATTTTCTGGCATCTGTTTTGTTGCGTTTGAGAAGTCTGGTATCTGATTGTTGTTACTTTATGATCGTTGTTCTTACTTGCTTTTACTGTGTCTGGTTTGTCCTCACTGCTCTGCAGTTTTGCTGTGGTGTATACTTGAGTGAGTTACCCTGGCAATCTGAAGACTCACGTCTTCACTTGCGGCCAGTGTGTCTTTGCATATCACCTTTCCTGCCTCCTCTTTGGACATTTACATGTTTTCCATCTCTCTATCTTTTTGTGCTACATTCTGTGAGATTATTTCAGATCAATAATATAGTTCACTAATTCTTTAGTTTTGACCGAACATTCAGCCTCATCCCATATTTTTATTTCTAGATTTTCTACCTGATTCTTTTCGAAATTTGCCTATTCTTTTCTCATTCTATCCTGTTCTTGTCTTGTGGTTTTTATTTCTTATTTCTGTAAATTTTAAAGCCTCTCTATTCTATTCTATCTAGATCTTGAGGTCTAACTTTGCCTATTTGTTGTGTCTGCTGAAAAGAAAACCCTCTCCTGTTTGGTGGTTTATTTTTTATATAGTTGTAAGTTTTCACTTGTATGCTTATCATCTGGGGGATTTATTTTTTTTGTGAATCAGGTGGTAGAGATGTTCTTCTAGGGAAGTTTTGCGTTTCTGCTGAGCCGACTGGTTTCCTTGGCACCATACCTCTTAGGCTAACTTCCTGACTTGAGGTTCCTGGACCACTCAGATACAGTGATTTTGGAACCCATACCTGTGATACAGAGTTGGTTTCTCAGAGGTGACTTTTTCACCTCTCAGTTCTGGCAAATGGAAAGCTGCTTTTTTCATGGACTAGAAATTTAGAGTTCATGGTTATTCAGTTCTTTGTGGCTTTGGGCATTTTATACATATAACTCATCTTCAGTTTTTTGTCTCTTAATCTCTTGCAGGCGTTAAAACACCTGTCCCAGCCCAAGACTTAAGACCTGCATCTGGCTTTAGTAGCCTGGGGAGTTATTGGGCTTTGAGTAGCTTCATTGTTTCTAGCATTAGGGAGTTTCCCTTTCTTGGTTTTTTTGGGCTTACCTATGTGTGTTATATTTTGCACAGCTTTTCTGTGTATTTGGATTGGGAGATGGTTGCTTCTGTGTCAGCCCTGTCTGCCATATTCACTGGAAAATCTGTGACAAATTGCTCCCTTGTGGTTACATCTGTAAAACAGGTGCAACTCACTAAAACATAAAAGGTTCTGAGTTCTGCCAGAACTCATGGGCTACTGGTGATGCAGCTGTGGTGTCACTGAGATTGTTTCTCCTTGCCCATAAAGGCTCGTGTCAGCCCAAAGAGGGGCTATATCAGTTGATATCACTCATGGGCCCTGTGCAGCAGATTGATCAGAGTGCCTTTGATTGTCTTGTGCGGTAGCACAGTTCTTTCTCATCTGAAGTTCCTGTGGGATAGAATCACTGCTGTTCTCTGAGGGGTTTAGATACATCTTGGATAGGGAAAGGATTCCTCATCTTTTCTTGTAGTGATCAAATCTTCACCTGTCCCACCTGAGTGGGCAGATGCCTAAATCTCCGTCTCTAATTCTAGAACTTCAGATCTGCATGTCCAGTAAGACATTTCCACTCAGAGATTCCACTCGTATCACAAAGCTGCCTCTTTCTTCATCTAATATCCTCTTACTGACCTCACAAGCAGCCTTCCTCTTATGTTTCCTCTTTCTTCTATGCTGTCACTGTCTTCTCAGTCATTTCAGATTAAAATCTCTTATTATCTCCCCTAATATTCCTCTCTGATTGGTCAGTCTGTCTACCTTATCTGTTTAGCTCAGACCAAGATCCTACCTTCTTATCCTCCTTTCTCATCCTAAACTTTTGGTGAAATTCCACAAAATATCCTATTTGTGTGGTGGGGATATTTTTCATTAGGCATAATAGGACGGAACTAGAAAAAAACAGACATGTATTTTCCATTTTTGTTCTGTTTTAAACAAGTTAATGAGCTGTTAGGAAATTGTGTGTGTGGTGGTTGGGGTCGGGGGAAGGCTGATCCTAGACACATTGAGTTTCAGTCATTAACTAACAGGAGGATGACTTTGGATAAATTACTTACATTCTCTGAGCCTGAATTTTATCATCTGTAATAGGAGGGGTTGAGTTAGGTCATTATTATTAGCATTTATTGGGCTCTTAATTTGTTCCAGTAACTGAGCTAACAGCTTTTCATGTATTGTCATTAAAAAAATTCTTTCTGGGCCGGCCCAGTGGCACAGCGGTTAAGTTCGCACGTTCCATGTCTCGGCGGCCCGGGGTTCCCCAGTTCGGATCCTGGGTGCGGACATGGTACTGCTTGGCAAAAGCCGTGCTGTGGTAGGCGTCCCACGTATAAAGGTGGAGGAGGATGGGCATAGATGTTGGCTCAGGGCTGGTCTTCCTCAAAAAAAACAAAAAGAAAAAAAATTCTTTCTTTGGCAATAATTCCAAACTCACAGAAAAGTTGCAAGGATAAAATACAAAAAACACCCTTATTCTATTTACCCAGATTCATCTATTGTTAACATTTAACATTTGTTATCAATGGATGTTGGATTCTTTCAAATGCTTTTTCTGCATCTACGGAGATGAATATATCGTTTTTGTTTCTTTAGTTTGAATGTTTAATCTTATATTTCTAGGATAAAACTTGGTCATGATATGTTATCCTTTTTATAAAATATTGCTGGATTTAGTTTGCTAAAAATTATTAATTTTTGCATCCATGTTTGTGAGGCGTGTGGCACTGTACTTCTCTTTTTTGGTAATGTGTTTGTCTAATTTTCCTGTAAGAATAGTGCTGTCCTTATAGAATGAATTGGTGTCTTAGTCTGTTCAGGTTGCTGTAACAGACTATTACAGACTGGGTAGTTTATAAACGATAGAAGTTTATTTCTCACAGTTCTGGAGGCTGGAAGTCCAAGATCAGGGTGCCAGTATGGTCAGGTGTGGGCTCTCTGCTGGATTGCAGACCTCTTCTGGTATCCTCAGTATGGAGGAAGGGGCTAGAGAGCTCTCTGGGATCTCCTTTGCAAGAGCACTAATCCCATTCACGAGGGCACTAATCCATCCATATGACCTGATCATCCCCAAAGGTGCACCTTCTAACACCGTCACATTGAGCACAAGGATTGCAACATGTCAGTTTGAGAGGACACAGACGTTTGACTGTAGCAATAGGAAAGTGGTTCTTCCTTTTAGATTTTCTGAAAGAGTTTGTATAGAATTAGTATTATTTCTTCCTTAAATGTTTGATAGAATTCACCAATAGAGCCATCAATTCAATTTCTTGTACAGATATGGAATTATTTAGGTTATCCATTTCTTCTTGGGTGATTTTTAGTAATTTGTGTCTGTTTTATCTAGATTGTCAAAATTATTGTTATAAGGAGAATAGTCATGTTTGTTTATCTTTTTAATATTTGTAGAATCTATAACAATGTCACTGCTCTCTTCCTGATATTGGTAATTTTTGTCTTCTGTGTTTACCTAATTTGTCTGGCTAGTGGTTCCTCAGTTTTAGTGGTCATCTCCAAAACCAGCTTTTGGTTTCGTTGACTTTTCTCTGTTGTTTTTCTCTTTTCTATTTTATCGATCTCTGCTCTTGTTTTTATTATTTTCTTTCTCATACTTCATTTGGGCTTAATTTGCTCCCTTCTTCCCAGGTTCTCATAATAGTAGCTGAGGTATTTATCTAAGAACTTTCCTCTTCCCTAAGATAAGCATTTAATGTATACAACAGATTTTCATATGTTGTGTTTTTGTTTTCATTCAGTTCAAGTATCTAATTTTTCTTTTGATTTCTTCTTTAAATTATTTGTTATTTAGAAGTATGATACTTAGTTTCTCTTTGTTCGGGGAATATCCAGAGACCTTTCTGTTACTGATTTCTAGTCTAATTCCATTGTGGTAAGAGAACATACCTTGTATGATTTGAATCGTTTTTAAATTTATTGAGGCTTGTTTTATGGCCCCGAGTAAGATCTGTGATAAATGTTCCATGTGTACTTGAAAAGCATGTGTAGTCTGCTGTTGTCAGGTGGTGGTCTATCAATGTTGATTAGCTTCTTGGTTGATAGCGTTGTTCACATCTTTTGTATTCTTACTGGTTTTCTGTCTACTCATTCTATCAGTTATAGAGAGGAGATGATGAAATCTCTAATTGTGGATTTGTTTATTCTTTCAGTTCTGTCAGTTTTCCTTCATGTATTTTGAAATTCCTTTAAAAGGTACATAACCCTTTAGGGTTATCTTCCTCTTGATGAACTGACCCCTTGGTCCATTCTAAATGACCGTCTGTGTCCCTGGTAATATTCTTCGATCTGAAATCTACTTTATCTTTTAGTAATATAGCTGCTTCTGCTTTCATTTGATTAGTGTTTGCATGGCATATATTTTTCCATCCTTTTACTTTTGGCCTGTGTCTTTATATTTTAAGCAGGCTGTTTTTTTACACGCATTGTATGGTGGAATCTTGCTTTTATCCAATTTGATTGTCTTTGCCTTTTCATTGGGGTATGTAGACCATTTACATTTAATCTGATTACTGATGTTCTAGAGTTTAAATGTGCCATCCTGTTAGTTGTTTTCCATTTGTCCCATCTGTTCTTTGTTTCTTTTTCTACCTTCTTTTGGATTAAGGATTTAAAAAATATATATTCTCAATTCCCTGGTTGTCTCTTAGCTGTACCTCTTTATTTTGTCATTTTAGTGGTTGCTTTAGTGTTTATGATATAGATATTTAACTTATCACAGTCTACCTTCAGTAATATTATACCACTTTACCTGTATTATAAGAACCTTAGAGCAGTATGCTTCCACTTTCCCCTCAGTCTTTGTGCTGATGTCCTACACTTCACTTCCACTATGTTATAAACCCCGCAGTACTTTGTTGTTGTTTTTCATTTAAACAGTCAATTGTCTTTTCAAGAGATTTAAGAAATAAATACATGTTTTTCCTGCATATTTTCCATTTCTGGTGCTCTTCCATGCCTGTGTGTAGATGCAGCTTCCCATCTGGTGTCATTTTCGTTCTGCCACAACTTTCTTTAATGTTGTAGTGCTGGTCTGCTGCTGATGTTATTTCAGAGCATCTGTGTGTCTGAAAAATTACTTCTCTTTAAAAGATATTTTCACTTGATACAGAATTCTTGGTTGACAGTTTTTTCTTTCTGTACTTTAAAGATGTTGCTTCACTGTCTCTGGCTTGCATTATTTCTGATGAGATGTCTGCTGTTGTTTGTTTATTTTTTTGCTCAGGAAGATTAGCCTGAGCTAACATCTGTGCCTGTCTTCCTCCACTTTATATGTGGGTTGCCACCTCAGCATGGCTGACAAGTGGTATAGGTCCATGCCTGGGGTCCAAACCCATGAACACGGGCCACCAAAGCAGAGTGTGTCGAACTTAACCACTCCACCATGGAGCTGGTCTCGAGATGTCTGCTGTTATTTTAATCTTTGTTCCTCAGTGAGTAATGTATCTTTTCTTCCCCTTTAGGTTAAATTAAAAAAAATTTTTTTTGATTGGCACCTGAGCTAACATCTGCTGCTAATCTTTTTTTTTTTTCTTCTTCTCCCCAAAGCCCCCCAGTACATAGTTACATATTCTAGTTGTGAGTGCCTCTGGTTGTGTAATATTTTCTTTTTATCATTGCTTTCCAGCAGTTTGATTATGATGTGCTTTGGTGTGGTTTGCTTCGTGTTTCTTGTGCCTGGGTTTTGTTAAGCTTCTTGGATCAAATTTGGTAAATATTCGGCCTTTTTTTTTCAAATATGTTTTTCTTACACCTCCCCCTTCCTCTTTGGGGCCTATAATTACAAGTGTATTTGGCCACTTGACGTTGTCCCGCAACTTACTGACGTGTGCTGCTCATATTTTTTCAATCTTTTCACTTTTATTTTGGGTAGTTTCTACTGGTATATCTTCATGTTTACTAGTCTTTTCTTTTACAGTGTTATATCTGTTAATCTAGAGATTGTATTTTTTATCTCTAGAAGTTCTGTTTGGGTGTTTTTTGTATTTTACATGTCTCTGCTTAATGTGTTCAATGTTCAACACATGGAATATAGTTATAATAACTTCATATACTCTTCTGGTTCTATCATCTGTGCCATTTTTGAGTCTCTCTATTTTTTAATTTTTCCTTTTGTCATTATGGGTCATATTTTCCTGGTTCTTTGCATTCCTAATAATGTTTGATTGGATGAGACATTGTGGCTTTTACTTTCAGTTCTGGATATTTTTGTATTCATGTCAATATTTTTGAACCTTGTTTTGCAATGTGGATAAAGTTACATAGAAATGTATCCTATTAGCCCTGAGCTAACTGCTGCCAATCGCCCTCTTTTTGCTGAGGAAGACTGGCCCTGAGCTAACATCCGTGCCCATCTTCCTCTACTTTATATGTGGGACGCCTGCCACAGCATGGCTTTCCAAGTGGTGCCATGTCTGCACCTGGGATCTGAACTGGCGAACCCCAGGCCGCCGCAGCGGAACGTGCACACTTAACCACTGCACCACCAGGCCGGCCCTCTGTGTTTATTTTTGTAAAGCCATACAGATAGATGTTTTCTTATTTCCTTTTCTTTTAAATAGCCTATATGTGTTCTTTTCGTTCATTCTTATTTAATGCTTATTACAATCTTTTCCCTTACAGTTCTTAGATTTTTACTCAGGCAGTAATTACCTCTACCCTAACTGTTGCATTAGACTCTTAATTAGTGCTGTAGTTTTCAGACTCTTTCCGTCTCTAATACAGTGTTCAAATTGCTCTCAAAATGATTCTGAAGCACAATTCTGATAATGTCACTGCATTGCTTTTCAGTACCTATGGCAGTGGGATTCACGTTCCTTGTTACTCCCCTAGTGGTAATAAAGTGTTTGAGTTCACATCCTCAGTGTATATATATAAGTATATGTATATACTTATTTATTTATACATATATATACATACTACTAGATATGTTAACATATATTCTTTTATAATATGTCCATTGTGAAATATACCATAAAACAGTAATTTTAAAGTATTTTAAAATTGTGCACCTTTTAAAAATAATTACTTAACATTAGATTGAAATTATTAAATGGTAGAAGATATATTTCAACTACCTTTATCTAATGTTGAATGCTTTTGGCTCAGTTCTTTTCAGGCATGATTTGCTCTTTGCTGATTTTACCTTGTAACATATCTGATGAACAATTTATATCTTCATCAGATATGAAGAGTTTATATACTTGGTGGAAAAATGTCAGCTCTGCTGTTTTCTTAGTGTCCTTTGTCCTTGCCATATCAGTATTATCTCCAAACTGCCTTTTCTTTGTGGTAATGTTTTTAAGCCTGGTTAAAACTAGATAATAAAGTCTGTTAATCCACCTAACTAGGCCTATGAAACATGCTGAAAACAAATAAGTGAATTTCAGAATATGATGTAGGACTGACAGGAATTGTGAAAGGGCACCAGTATCAGTTCATATGCCATGTGGGTGAAGCTTAATTTCTTATTTTATCTTTAGGTTGAAAATGTGTGTACTTTTCATTTTGGCAGTTATTGGCCCCTTAAATAGAGATGCATCCTCTGCTTGATCCTTGAGCCCCTCCTGATTGTTCTGTATGGCTAAGTATTTTATGTGTTTTGTATCACTTAGCTTTTGCAGTGTAACAAACCATCTCAAAACTTGGTGCCTTAAAACAGCAATTGTGTATTTAACTCACAGTTTCTTGGGTTGGATGGGCTGTTTTTCTGGTCTGGTTCAAATTATTTGAGATTATCTTGCCTGTGCTCTCTCTCGTAACTGTGGTCAGCTGAGGGATGGCTGGAGGCTGGATGTGTTAGACAGAATTCTAAGATGAGCTCTAATAACCCTTGCCTTTCTGGAATCTGAGCGTGGAGTGAGAACTGTAATTTGCTTCTCACCAGTAGGATATGGCAAAGGTGAAGAGATTTTGCAGATGTACTTAAGGTCCCTTGTCAGTTGACTTTTGTTGTTGTTGTTGTTGTTAGTTGACTTTAAGTTAACATAAAGAGAGAGTATCTTGAATTGCCTGACCCAATCAGGCAAACCCTTTAAAAGAGGACCTGGAGGTGAGAGATGGAAGAAGTGAGCAGTTCTACTGATTTTGAAGAAGCAAGCTGCCCTCTTGTGAGGGGCCACATGGCAAGAACTGCAGGGATCCCCAGGAGCTGAGTGTAGGCCCCAGCTGACAGCCCGCAAGAAAGTGACCTTAGTCCTACAAGCACAAGAAATCCTCTTCTGCCGATACCCATGTGAGCTTGGAAGAAGGACACTGAGCTCCAGAAAAGAAAGCAGCTTAGTTGACCCCTTGATTTGAACCTTCTGAGCCCCTGAGCAGAGGACCCAGCTAAGACTCTTGACTCCTGGAAACTTGAGATAAATGTTTTTAAATTAAAACATTAAATTAAAATGTTTTTAATTTAAAATTTTAAATTAAATAAATTGTTTTAAGCCAATAAATTTGTGGTGATTTGTTATACAATAGAAAACTAATACGTTGGAAAGTGTAGAATGGCCTCACTATAATTTTATCCCTTCCAGAATGTCATATAAATAGAATCATGAAATATGTTACCTTGTGAGATTGGCATTTGTCACTCAGTGTAATACTTTTGAGATCTATCCAAGTTGTATGTATCAACACTGTTCTTTTTTTATTGTTGAGTGGTATTCCATTTTATGGGCATACCACAAGTTGTTTATCCATTCTTCCACTGAAGAACATTTGAGTTGTTACCACTTTGGGGCTATTACAAATAAAGCTACTGTGAAAATTTGGAAGCAGGTTTTTTTCTTTCTTTCCTTCTTTTTTGGTGAGGAAGATTGGCCTTGAGCTAACATCTGTTGCAAATCTTCCTCTTTTTGCTTGAGGAAAATTATCGCTGAGCTAACATGTGTGCTAGTCTTCCTCTATTTTGTATCTGGGTCACTACCACAGCATGGCTTGATGAGTGGTGGGTGGGTCCACACCCAGGATCTGAACCCACAAACCCTGAGCCACCGAAGTGGAGTGTGTGAACTTAAGCACTATGCCACTGGACTGACCCCTACATGCAGGTTTTAGTGTGAAAATATTTTGATTTCTCTAGTATAAATACCTCTAAGTGGAATTGCTGAGTTAATATGGTATGTGTTTGTTTAACTGTGTAGGAAACTGTCACATTATTTTCCAGTGTGCTGGTACTATTTTTCATTCTCTCTAGCAATGTATGAGTTGTTCTGTTTTCTCATGAGCACTTGATATTGTTGGTACTTTTCCTTTTATTCGTTCTAATAGATGCATAGTAGAGTCTCATAAGACCTTTAATTTGCATTTCCCTAATGGCTAGTTGATGTTGAATATCTTTTCATGTACTTATGTTCCATTTGAATATCTTTCTTGGTGTAGTTTGTGTTCAAATTTTTGTCCATTTTCTAATTGTATTATTTTCTTATTATTGAACTTGAGTGTTCTAGATACAGATTGTTTATTGGATATGTGATTTGCAAATATTTTCTCCCAGTCTGTGACTTAGCTTTTCATTTTCTTAAGTCTTTTATATAGCAAAAGTTTTGAATCTTGATGAAGCCTAATTTATCATTTTTAAATTTTGTTTTATAGATTTTTTTTGTGTTTGTGTGTGTGTCATGTCTAAGAACTCTTTGCCTAACTCTGGATCACAAAAATTTTCTGCTTTATTTTCTTCTAAAAGTTTTATATTTTACGTTTAGGTCTGTGGTTCCTTTTGAGTTAGTTTTTGAATTAGGTGTAAGATTATGTCAAGGTTTGTTTTTTTGCCTATGGATGGCCAGTTGTTCCAGCACCATTGGTTTGAAAAGACTATCTTTTTTTTTTTTTTTCTCTTTGGTGAGGAAGATTTGCCCCAATCTAACATCCATGCCAATCTTCCTTTAGTTGTATGTGGGATGCTGCCACAGCGTGGTTTGATGAGCGGTGTGTAGATCCATGCCTGGGATCCAAACCTACGAACCCCAGGCCGCCGAAGTGGAGCATGCACACTCAACTAGTATGCCATGGGGCTGACCCCTACAAAATTTTTTGCTGAGATTTTAATAGTAAATACATTAAACCAATAGACTACTTTGGGGAGAATTGTTGTCTCAATTATGCTGAATCTTCCATTCTTTCAACATGGTGTGTCCTTTCATTTACTTATATCATCTTTGATGTTTTCATCAGCATTTTGTAGTTTTTAGCATATAGATTCTGCACATGTTTTGTTAGATCTACACCTTAGTATTTAATTTTTGGGGAAACTTTTGTAAATGGCATTGTACGTTTAATTTTGGTTTCTAATTGTTGATTGCTTGCATGTAAACAGTACTGATTTTTGTCTGTTGACCTAGATCCTGTGAACTTGACAAACTCCCTTATTAATTGTAGGAGTTTTTCCTCTAAATTCCTTGGGATTTTCTCTGTAGACCATGTCATCTGTGAATAGGGCTAGTTTTATGTATTCCTTCTGCTCTGTTTGCCTTTTATTTCCTTTTCTTGATTGATTTCACTGGCTAGAACTTCAGGTGCTGTGTTGAATAGGAGTGCTGAATGCAGACATCTTTGCCTTCTTCCCAGTCTTAGAGAAAATACTCAGTCTTTCACCATTAGTGTGATGTTAGCTGTAGATACTTTGTAGATATTTTGTAGAAAATTCCTCTTCTCCCTCTTTTTAATGACTATTTTGTGGGAATGGGCTTTGAAGCTGTGTGATATTCCATTCCCGTTTTAAATTGTGGTTTATTTATTTGTATCTGCATGAAATTGTGGTTTTCTATTACTCGGTATTCTATTATTGCAAGTTTAGGAAGTTCCCTTCTGTTCCTACTTTACTGAAAATTTTTATCATGAATGTGTGTTAAATTTTGTCAGATTTTTTCTGGATTAGTAGGTAAGATCATATGTTTTTTCTTCTTACCTCACTGTTTTAATTTACATTTCTTTGATGATAAATGATGCTGAATTCCTTTTCATGTGTTTATTGGCTATTTGTATCATCTTATATGAATTTTCTATTACAGTGTTTTGTCTATTTAAAAAATAATTTATTTTTATTTTGTAACATTGATAAACTTTCAGAAAAGTTTTAAGTACAATACAAAGAACTTTTCTTTCCCTGAACCATTTTAGTGCCCCATTTTACCTTAATACTTTAGTGTTAATACTTTTACAGTGTGTGTGTGACAATTAAGGACATCTGCTGTATGTTCACAATGCATCCATCAAATTCAGAATATTACATTGTGACATTTTTACCATCCAAGCTTCAGATTCTGTTAAAGTTTTGCTCATTGTCCCTGTAATGAGCGTTATGCCTAAAGGATCTAATTCAGAATTACATGTTGCATGTAGTTGTCATAAGTCTTTGGTCTCCAGTCTAGAACACTTCTTACATCTTTCCTTGACTTTCGTGAGCTTGACTCTTTTGACGAGAATAGACCAGTTATTTCATAGACCATTGTTCAGTTTGGGTTTTCTTAGGTTTTCTCATGTTTGGACTCAGTTTATGCATCTTTGTCAAGAATATCAGAGAAGTGATGCTGTGTTCTTAGTGCATCCTGTCAGGTGGCTCGTTATTTCAATTTGTCCTGTTAGTAATGATGTCCACTTTTATCACTTGGTTAAGTAGCGTCTGCTAGGCTTCATCACTGTAAAATTCCTCTTCTCCCTCTTTTTAATGACTATTTTGTGGGAATGGGCTTTGAAGCTGTGTGATATTCCATTCCCGTTTTAAATTGTGGTTTATTTATTTGTATCTGCATGAAATTGTGGTTTTCTATTACTCGGTATTCTATTATTGCATATTTAAATGTTCAAATTGTCCCTGATTTGGCTGGTAGGAATTTTGTCAATCTGGCTTCTGTGCCATTTTGACATATTCCCATCATTCTTGCTATCATCTTTCTATCAAAAGATGATCTGGGCTCACTGTGTACTTTCTCTGCCCTAGCCTTTGTTGTTTGCCATTTTCCCGCAGAGCCCTGGTTCTTTCCCTGTTCAGTGGTGTTTGGAAGCCGAGATCTAGGACCTAGATGTGCGTGCTGCTGTTGGGGTGTGGCTGCTCCCAGTCCTCTCAGTGGGAAGAAGCTGAAGAGCATTTCGGTGTATTCAGATACATGTACATATATGCACTTACATCTATATTTATGTCTAGCTTTATCTAAATATGTTGAAAACCATGATTTTACACCAATAACATAAATTCTAATGCAAGCCCAGAGGGTTCATTCTGATTTTCTTGCTTTCCATATTTGCAACTCCTTTCTCCAACAGTAAGGAATTTGACTCATATTTTTCCTGTTACCTCTAATATATTTTCTTAATTGTTTAATCCTCTCCCCCTCTAATGTAAATAATCTCCCATCACTGTTGCTGCCCCTTCCTCATGAAGGTGTCCTCTTTCCTCCTCTTGGACTCCCAGACCCTATGCTGGGCTGGCCTCCCTGGTTGATTACCTCACCTGCTCAAGCTCTGACCCTCACAGCAGGCTGCCCTCTCGTATAAAGGCCCTCCTCGCCCTCCTTGGGCTATGCTGCCTTGCCCTTGTCGTTCACCCTCCTTGAGCTCTGACTCCCACACCACGCCATACTCTGTGTAGACATCTTCTGTGCCCTACTCAGGCTGATACCCTACTTTTGGCCACTGGGGCTTCTCCTCACCCCTCAATGGAAGGAAAGATTAGTTTGGGGAAGAAAATGGTAGCTTTTCCCTTTAAAAAAAAAAAGAAGTTTATCTTTTTGTTTTTCATTTGTAGAAGTTTTTTTTAATATACACTTAATGTTATTAGAAATCTTCCCTATCCAGTGACACAAAAGTATTTTACTGCATTTTCTTCTAGAAGCTTTATGTTTTTGTCTCCTATGTTTAGGTTTGTGATCCATCTCAAATTTATGTGTGTCATTTGAGGTAGTGGTTCAAGTTTGTGTTTTTATGTTTATCTAGTTGTTTCAACTTTATTGTTGAAATGACTTTCCTTTCCCCATTGAAGAGCGTTGGTACCTTTGTCAAAAATCAGTTGGCTGTATTTGTATGGATAAGTCTTGATACTGTATCTGTTCCATTGATGCATTTATTTGTCTTTATACCAGGACAACACCCTCTTGATTTTGATAAGTCATGAAATCAGATAGTGTTAGTCTTCTAACTTTGTTCTTGCTTTTCAAGGGTGTTTTAATTGTTCCAGATCCTTTATGTTTTCATATAAACTTTAAAATCAACTTGTCAGTTTTACCTAAACAATTCCTATTGAGGTTTTGATTAGTGTTGAATCTATAGATCAATTTGGGGAGAATTAACATCTTAACAACATTGATTTTTCCAATCTGTGGACATGGTACAGTCCTCCATTTACTTAGGTCTTTTAAAATTTTTCTTAGCAGTGTTTTATACTTTCCAGTGAAGTCTCCCCTTAAAAGATTTTTTTTTTAAATTTTGGGGTTTTTTTGAGGAAGATTAGGCCTGAGCTAACATCTGCTGCCAATCCTCCTGTTTTTGCTGAGGAAGACTGGCCCTGAGCTAACATCCGTGCCCATCTTTCTCTACTTTATATGTGGGACGCCTGCCATAGCCTGGGTTGCTGAGCGGTGCCATGTCCGCACACAGGATCCGAACCAGTGAACTCTGGGTCGCCGAAGTGGAACATGTGCATTTAACCGCTGCGCTACTGGGCCGGCCCCCTTCTTAAATATTTTTAAATTTTGGTGCTATTGTAAGTAGCATTGGTTTTTAAATTTTTGTTTTCCAAATTTTTGATTTAGCATATATATGGTTGATTTTTTTTAAAACTTTTCAATTTTCACTTAATTTCTGACATTATCACGTTTGCTTTATCATTCTCTTTCTCTACATGTTATTTTTGTTCTGTATCAGAGTAAGTTGCAGGCATAATGCCCTTACCTGTAAATACATATTAAAAACAAAGAAATTCTCTTTCCTAACCTCATTGCAATTATCAAAATCAAAGTTAACATTGATATAGTATTGTTTGCTGTCTCATCTGCATACTTTATTCAAATTTTGCCTATTTTACTAATGCTAATTATAAAATTAGATAAAATTCTGTTTAAGGATCCATCCAGTCTTGGATCAAATGGTGCATTTGTTTGTCAAGTCTGTTTCATTTCCTTTAACATGGAAAAGTTCCCACACATTTTGTCTTTTGTGACTTTTATATTTTTTAAGAGCACAGGCCATTTATTTTCTAGAAAATTCCCTAGTTAGTTTGGTGTTTTTTTCCTTTCTGAGGAAGATTTACACTGAGCTAACATCTATTGCCAATCTTCCTCTCTTTGCTTGAACATTCACCTTGAGCTAACATCTGTTGCCAGTCTTCATCTATTTTGTATGTGGCTTGCTGCCACAGTATGACTGCCAATGAGTGGTGTAGGTCCACGCCTGGGAACCAAACCCAGGCTGCTGAGGTGGAGCTCGCCAAACTCAACCACTGGGCCATGGGGTCAGGCCTGTCAAGTAGTACATTTTTGACAGGAATACCTCAGAAGTGTCCTCCTCGGTGCATTGTATCAGGAAATAACACTGATATGCTGACAAATGATTTCTATTTATCTGATTTCTGATAATGATAACTTCAGTCACTTGGTTAAGATGGTGTCTGCCTTGTTTCTCCGCTATAAACAGTGAGTTTCTTGTGAGGAGAGGCTTTGAGACTATGTAGATAGTCTCATCAAACTGTCATCCACTGGTTTCAGCATTCACTGATGAATGATTCTTGCCTGAAACAGCAATCATTACTTTGATGGTGGTCAAGCGGTGATTTTTAAAGTTCCACCATTCATTTGACATTTATTAATTGACATTCTTCAGTAAGGAAGAGCCGCCTTTTCTCCCCTATTTGTGTATTCATTATGGATTGATGGGTTCTTATTTTATTATTGAGTTATCGGTTACTATCAACTTTAAAATGCACATATTGTACAGAGCTGGTCAGCAGGATTCGCTTCACTCTAGCTTTTATATCATTCTAACATGTCCGCCTTGATCCTGAATATTCTTTGACTTATCTGTTTTCTGGCCCAGCAAGATGTCTGGGCTTAGCTTATATTTTCCCAGTCCCCTAGCTCTGGAACCTTTTAGTTTGGAATAGTTGACATGTGCACATCTATGTCTGTTTCTGTATTTGTCTGTCTTTACATGTATTGGTTCATACTGATACCTTCAATTCTAGTCTCTTACTACAGGGTCCATTCTAGCTTCCTCCCTTTACATATCTGTAACTTTCTGCTCCAACAGTGAGAAACAACTGGCTCCCATTATCCACTTTATATCTACTTGTTTGCTCAGTAGAATAAACTTTTGATAGTTTTGGAATTGTCAACCCATTCCATTGTGGAAAACAAATCTACTAACTAGAGCTCAGTAGTTGTTTATAGTTCATTTAGTTCTTTAGCCCAAGTATATGTAGTTAAAATACTGGGTTCAAGAGTTAACTTGGGTTACATCCACCCCTGCTCCCCCTCAGTGTGGTTTTGTTAGTCATTTGAAATACATATTAGCAAAATTTTTAAAGTATCATAACATTTACTCTTCTCAAGGCTGTGGGAAAACGGGCACTCTCATACATTGCTCTTAGGAGCACAAATCAGTACAACTGTTTTTGAGGGGACTTTGGCATTATTAACAAAATTACATTTGCCTTTTAACAAATTTACCTTTGACCTAGCATTAAATCTTTAAGAATTTACCCTAAAGATACACCTTTAACAATACAAAAGTGCAGATTATTCAAGGCAGTACTCTTTCTATTTGCAAAATATTAAAAGCCATCTAATTGCTGGTACGTGGGGGAGTGGTTGCATCCAGTTGGTATATCTGTATTATGCAGCTGACAAGAGAATGAGGAAGATTATCTATGAAATGATAGAGTGATTTCCAGAACGTATTGTTAAGTGAAAAAAGCAAAGTGCAAAATACTATCTATGGCATGTAATTTTTTTTTCCTCAGGATGAAGGGGGAATAAAGTACATGTGTGTTTCATCATTTATCATTGTGCAAAAAAAAAATACCAAACAAAAAACAGAGAAGAATAAACCAGAAACTAATGAGATTGGTTACCTAACAGGGTAGATAGGAATGGAATGGAAAGTTAGGGCTGGAGTGGGAAGAGAAGGGACAGGGAGCAGTGTCAATTCTCTGAGTGTAACCTTTTATATAGTTTTGACTGTTTTAAGAACAGTTGTGTTTCACATACTTAAGAAAAATAATAAAATTGAGGAATAAAAAACAAAATGGATTACAAACAGAATAGATGAGGACTAATGCTGTTAATAGCTGTGAAATTCCTCTGGATATGGTCATCACATCGGTTTCATGCTTCTTTCTGAGGGGTGGTCCTGGAGCTGTCCTGTATCCTCTTCCCAGTATGGACTGTTTGTAGGGTGGCCAGCCATCCTGCTTTGCCCCAGACGGAGGAATGTCCTGGGGCACAGGGCTTTTAGTGCTAAAACCAAGAGAAAGTCCCAGGCAGGCTGGGGCAAGTTGGTTACCCTGTTTGACATGCACGTAACTACTTTCCTGGGATTGCCCTTCATCCTCACCTTGAGAATTCTCTTCACCTTTCTTCTGTGTTACCTCCTCTCTTTCCTAGATCTCATATGGATCTGGGTTTTTTGTGTTTGTTGCTGTTGTTTATTTCTATAACACATTCTCCAGTTGCTTCCTGAGAACAGGTGCATAGGAGGTCAATTATCTGAGACCTTACTTGTCTTTATTCTGGGTTCCATACTGGATTATTGGTTTGACTCAGAATTCCAGAAGCTGTTATTCTATTATATTCTCCAAAACTACTCTTGAAAAGCATGAGGCCATTCTGATTGCTTTGTATGTGACATGTTCTCTCTGACTAGAAAATTTTAGGATTTCTTTTTCAATCCTGTATGCTGAAATTTCATGGTGTGGTGCTGTGGAATGGGTCTTTTTTCATTCATTCTGTTGGGTATTTTGCCTTAGTCTTTATTTTGGGAAAACTTCTTGTATTTTTGTCTTTTTCTGTTTTTTCTCTCTGAAACTTCCTTTTGTTGGATGTGGGACTTTCCTGAAGCAGCCTGTTTTCTTTTTCTTTTGAGTCACTTCTCTGGGAAATAACTTTGTTGTTGCTGGAGGGTTGTTTTTTTGTATCTCATTTTTCATTTCTAGGAGATGTCTCATGTTCTCTGATGTTCCTTTGTTTTATTTTTTAAAGATAGCATTCTGTTCTTGTGTTTGGGCTATCTCTTTGAGAACAGTTACTGTGAAGTCTTCATTGTCTCTGTTTCCTTCCAGTTCCTCCTTTTGTTTGTTTTGGTTGCTATTCTTCATATAACAGTTGTACTCAAATATCTGGTGGTCCTTGATAGGTGAGAGAACTGGCAGATTCTGTGCTAGTGGGCTCCGTTTGTTGGCTGTGATAGAGAGGCAGGGACCCAGACGCTTTTTAGGAGTCCCCCGGTTATCTGTAGCTGAAGGTTTTCCCTTAGCCTGGTCGCTTTTTCCAGGAGGAAAAATCCTCTCATCTCTTGCCAGCTAGCCAAGAGGAGGCTGTTGGGGCGTAGGGCTACCGCTGTGGGCAGAGCTTCGGGAGCCAAGCTGGGGCAAGGAGCTGGTGGTGTCACCATTTTGTACCTGGTCTTTGACTTGCTGCTCTTGTTTAGAGTGTGGTACCTCATTCCCTCCCCACTTTTTGAGCTGGTGTCTTCTATTCCACAACCTTCCGGTTCAGTCTAGCCAAAATAGAAATCTTCCACCTTCTTCTGGAGCTAGAGAAGGGTATTGCCTGTCTGTTTGGGGACAGAGAGGAGGAGACTGAGGGGTCTAATTTCTTTCCGACCTTCAACCAGTTCGTCTGTTTTCATTCCCATGCCCCATCTGTGTCTGCAGAGGTTCCTGGTACCTCCTAATCCCTGCCCCCTGGAGGGTTTTATATTACTAACTGGCTTGCTTTTGTGGCTTTTCCCCTTCAGCCTTAAACTTCAGCTTTCTTTCCCCTGCTGAGTCAGTTACTTCTTGCCTTCCTGATATCCATCTTCCAGAATTCTGTTGACATCTCTCATCTGCTGCCTTTTCTTCCCCCTTTCTCTGTCTTTATGCATTTATACCTTAGCGTTCCCTTCTAGCTATTCTGATGAGGCTTCAGGAGGATGCAAAAAACTGTCCGTTCATTTTGCCATGTTTAAAGGGAAGCTCAAGCCCTTGTGCAGAGAAAAGTGAGAAATACTCTCGATTTTCATGCCAAACCCTGCCTCGATAACCCCACCTGCCATCCAGGCCCATGGCCCTTGTTCCTTCCCAATAGCAGCCACTGTCTTTAATTTAATGTGCATCCTTCCTGTTCAGATGTATTCATGAAAAATATGTGGTTTGTTTATATAGATGTATTTTTATTCTTTTTAACTACTGTTTAATAGTGTATCTTATCAATATACATCATTTTTATTTATCCGGTCCCCCATTTAGGGACATGTATGGTTTTCACTATTTTTCTGGTTTTTCACTATTTTTCCAGTTTTGACTATTACAGACACTGCTGCAATAATCATCCTTTTGCTTTTGTAAATGCAAACGCATGAGGATTTTTCTAGGGGTTACTTCCTTACCTTTTAATGGATAAAATGGAGGTGATTTGGAGGTTGTCTCTGGGGCTTGGTGAAAACATTTCATTAAATTCTCTTTACAGTTTATACCTATGATGACAAAAGTAGAATTATAAAACTTCCAAATCTTTTCAAAAGTTTTATTGAGAAGTGTTTTTTTTTTTTTTCCTGAGGAAGATTAACCCTGAGCTAACATCTGCCACCAATCCTCCTCTTTTTGCTGACGAAGACTCGCCCTGAGCTAACATCCGTACCCATCTTCCTCTACTTTATACGTGGGATGCCTACCACAGCATGGTGTGCCAAGCCGTGCCATGTCCACACCCGGGATCAGAACCAGGGAACCCCGGGCCACCAAAGCAGAACGTGCGCACTTAACCGCTGAGGCACCGGGCTGGCCTGGAGAAGTGTGCTTTTTTATGGTCCATTATCCCTTATTAACAATTCTGAAATCCAAAATATTTTGAGGACTGAAAAAGTTTTTTCCTAACTCATTTGACAATAGGAGATGACCTGTCTAAACTCATTTGGCGGCAAAACTCTGATCCAGACTGGCAAGGCTATTTTAAACCTATTTATTTTACTTGGTATGTACTTATGTGTTATTTCAAAAAACGCTAGTGCATTTGATTATGGGTTGTGGGTGGTGTTACTGTATGATACATTAAAATATGCATTATATTATCATTCTAAAATTAAAGAATACGAAAATTATAAAACACATCTAGACCTAGGGGTTTCAGAGGAGGGGGCTTGTGGTCACCATCGACTAGAAACTTTGTTTGCAGACGTGGGTGGCAAATCACAGATGAGAATTTGTTTTGTTTCTATGATGGAAACTCCTTTTTTGTCCTAAACGGAAAGTAAGACAATTTCTTCTTTTTAACCATTCCAAGAGTATGTTCATTTTTTAAGTAACAGCTCTTCTTTTCTTTCTTTGGCAGTTGTGATATTGAAATTGCTTGTGATAATGCAAATGGATTTCAAATTCAGTAGAACTTTCTTTTTTTACATTAGGTATTTAAAAAGTGATAAAGCCTTTTCTCAAGCATACACGGAGGTGGTTTTACTGGTTTAAATTCTTCTTTGGGATTCATGTAACAAAGTGAAAACAGCATGAACTGACCATTTTAGCCTCCATTGTCTGAAGCTGAATTTTAACTTTGGATCTATAAACTTTCTGTACGTTTTAGTATTTTCTCTGTACTTTTTACCAATTTTGATTAAATTCATTCATGTTTTCAGAACTGTCAGTTAAATTTAGCATCCCATTTTTTATCCAGTTTTATTGAGATGTAACTCACCATACAATTCACCCATTTAAAGTGTAGACTTCAGTGGCTTTTAGTCTATTCATAAAGTTATGCAACCATCACCATTGTCTAATTTCGGAAGATTTCATCACCTCCAAAAGAAACCCCATTCTTTTTTTATTATTATTCTATTTTATTTTTTATTGAGTTTATGATAGTTTACAACCTTGTCAAATTTCAGTTGTACATTATTATTTGTCCGTGATATTGTAGGTGCACCACTTCACCCTTTGTGCCCACCCCACAACCCCCCTTTTCCCTGGTAACTGCTAATCTGTTCTCTTTGTGCATATGTTTAACTTCCACATATGAGTGGAGTCATACAGAGATTGTCCTTCTCTATCTGGCTTATTTCACTTAACATAATACTCTCAAGGTCCATCTATGTTGTTGTGAATGGGATGATTGTATCCTTTTTTATGGCTGACTTGTATTCCATTATATATCTATATCTATATAGATATAGATATATATGTAAATATTATACATATATACACACACACCATATCTTTTTTTATCCGATCATCAGTTGATGGGCACTTAGGTTGCTTCCACGCCTTGGCTATTGTGAATAATGGTGCAATGAACATAGGGTTGCATGGGTTTCTTTGAATTGCTGACTTCAGGTTCTTTGGATAGATACCCAGTAATGGGATGGCTGGGTCATATGGTATTTCTGTTTCTGATTTTTTAAGAAATCTCCATACTGTTTTCCGTAGTGGCTGCACCAGTTTGCATTCCCACCAGCAGTGTATGAGGGTTCCTTTTTCTCCACAACCTCTCCAACATTTGTTCTTTTTTGAGAAATCCCATTCTTTAGCAGTTATTCCCTATTCTTTCCTCCCTCACCTCCTAGCAACCGCTACTCCACTCACTTAATTATTAGAACTTTATAAAAAGGCCAGTCTTCCCGTCTTGTTCTTCTTCAAGAGGGTCTTGGCTGTTTGTGGCCTTTGCTTTTCCAAGTAGAGTCAAGTTCTACAAAAAAATCCTGTTGAGTTTATTGGAGTTTCATTGAATCTACAAGTCAATTTGGGGAGAATTGACCTTTTTACAGTCTTGGGTCGTCTTAGTCAAGAACATCGTGTAGCTCTCCATTTACTTAGGTTTTAAACTTTTCTAGCTAAAGTTTTGCTTTCTTCTTAAAATGAGTCTATTTCTTTTGTGAAATTTATCTCTGAGTAACTTATATTCTTTGTTGTTATAAATTACGTTTTCAGTTGGTGATGTTATTGCTGATGTTAGGATCAGTTGAGTTTTTAATGTCATCTTGAATTTCACGGTCTCGCTGAATTTCTTACTAGGTCTGAATCTCTTGGGTCTTCAATGTAGATAATTGCACTATCTGGAAATTATGGCACTTTTGTCTCTTCTAATCCCTCTTGTTTCTTTTATTATGCATTGGTTAGGAACTCTAGTATACTGTTGAATGGTCAGGATGTTCTTAGTTTTTAATAATTTATATTAAACAGCCCTTAGATCAGCCTCCTCTAAGAGACAGTACTCATATCTTGCTCAGGAAAGGTTTATCAGATCCGTAAAGAAAGGAAAGGCATACCTGAGATTTGCTTATATTTTTTTAGTTGAGAACCTAATTTTGGGCAGTTTGAACTTCATCACTTTAAATTTTAGCATTTCATGTTATTCATATTTGGGGCTGTTATATTCACAGTGCCTTTTATTTTTTGAAACATCTGACTTAAGGGAAAATAGTATAGGTTTGTTTATTAATCCTGGTGGCTTTATTTTTTTCATCACTGGCCTGTTTTCCAGTTGCCTTGTCAAACTAATATATTTTATGTATTTTTAAAACATTTATTTGTGTTAATAGGTGAATATAGGTAAAAAGTATATGGCAAGTGTTCTTTGTACTATTTTTGCTCTTGTAGTTTTTCTGTAAATTTGAAATTATTTACAAATAAAAGTGTTTAAAGCGTATTTGTTTGTAAAAGTAATACATCCCCATGATTAATATTAAAAAGCATCCTAGAATAAGGAATTCCTACAACTATAATAAAAAAAGACAACTCAGTTAAAAAAATGAACAGAAGATTTGAACAGATACTTCAAAAAGAAAGATATGAGAATGGCCAATAAGCTCCTAAAAAAGTGCATCATATCTTTAGTCATCAGGAAAATGAAAATTAAAACCTCAGTGAGGTACCACAGCACTCCCCCTAGAATGGCTCGAATAAGACTGACCACACGAACTCTTGGTGAGGTGTGGAGCAGCTGGAGCTCTCATCCAGTGCTGTGGGCCATGGAAATCTTTGAAAATGTTCTGCGGTTTTTTTTTTTTTAAGTAAAGTTAAACATTTTCCATCCTATACCCAGGAATTCTACTCCTAAATATTTACCCACGAGAAATGAAAATATGTCCATAAAAAGTTGTGTACAAACATGTACACAACTTTTGTACAGAGTAGCTTTATTCATAATAGCCAAAATCTGGAAATGACCCAAATGTCCTTCAACAAGAGAATAGATAAACAAATGATCGTATATGACTACTACTCTATAATAACAAATACTGAACTACTGATGCGTGCAACAGGGATGAATCTCATCAACATTAGACTGAGCGAAAGAAGCCAGACTCAAGAGTACGTGATTCCATTTATATGCTCTTGAAGACCAAGAACAGGCAAAACGAAGTTTTGGTGGTAGAAATCAGAACAACCGTTGTCTCATTGGGGTGGGAAGGGCAGTGTACAGTGGGGTTGACCAGGAAGGGACACAAGGGAGCTTTTAGGGGTGTTGGACATGTCCTGTATCTTTATGCATTTGTCAGAATTCATCAGATGGTAAAATCTGTGCATTTCACCCTGTGTAAATTATACCTCAATTAAAAAGAATAGGGGAAAGGACACAGGGAGTATAGATTAATCTGAGGGCATTCTCCGACATAAGCATGATACAGTTATCACACTCAGAAAGTTTAACATTAATGCACCCTTCCATCTACTTATGCCGTTCACATTCAGATATCCCAGTATTGTCCTTTATAGCATTTTTTTACATTCAGGTTTCAGTGAAGGATCACCCATTACCTGTTAATTTTTTTCTTTTAAAGTGTCTTGATGGAAAATATCCTTGCAAAAAAATTATTGAGTCCTAGAGCATATTTTCTGTTGCTTATAATTTTCAGTAGCCCATTTCATTTTTCTCAAAATTCTAGGGTTAATGTTTGGAAAATTAATGATATCAGTTTATATGGAAAGATTAATGATCTTTAAAAATGCAGAATTAGCATTGCAAATCATGGTTTCGTTTTTGAAAACTTTGTTTTCCTGTTTGCTTTTTACCAAAAATATATGGCTTTAGAAACGTTGGAGAGTTGGTTGAATTGCAAACAAGTGGGCAGTATTTCTGTTTGTTTAATTGATAAGATTTGTACTCAGCATTAGGTTTTCCCTAGACTCTGGGACCCAGAGGAAGAAAATTTGACTTAATTGTTGGTGAAGCATTTGGCATCCGAATTCTTCTTTTTAAATGTTATTTTGTTTATTACAAAAAACATACACATTAATTGTAAAAAATACCCCAAATCAAAAAGTAAAGTACTCATGACTCTGTTATATAAAGTTGGTGATAGCTAATACCTTAGGGAAATTTCTCTTGTTTTTTTGTCTATGTGAACATGTTCACTCAATTTTTATGTTTTAAAACAGATGATGGAATCGTACTGTGTGAATTTAAATGCTTAATTCACTTACTTTCTGCATCATCGACATTTCTCTTATCATTAAATATTCTGCAGCTTTATTTCAAATGGCTGGCTATGACAGTGTCCCTTGATGGAAATACTGTAATTGTTTTTAGACTTTTTTATTGTAGAAATATGAAACAGTAAAATTCATAGAACACGCATGTTCAGCTTAATTATTATAAAATAAGCACCCTTGTAGCTGCCACTCAGATGAAGACGTCAAACCTGGCTAACAGCCAGGAGCCCCCCATACCCCTTCCCAATCACAACTCCCTTCCTGCCTCTAACAGTAACTGCTATCTTGACCTTACGCAGGTTATTTTCTTGCTTTTTCTGTTGTTTCCCACCTGTGTTTGCATCCCCAACATTGTAGTTTAGTTTTGCCTGTTTTTGAACTTTTTACAAATGGAATCATTACATTATGCATTCTTTTGTGTCTGGATTTTTTCATTTAACATTTTGTTTTTAAGATTCATCCATATTGTTGTGAGGAACTGTAGTTCACTCATTTTTTATTGTTGTATAATATCCATTTATTGAGTGTACTACCATGTATTGATTCTCCTGACGATGGGCATTTTGGTTGTTTATAGTCCAGGTTCCCAGTGATGTTGCTGTGAACGTCTGAAGGTGCCTCCTGATGTGTAGATGCATGTATTTCTTTCGGGAATCCAAACCTAGGACTGACATTGCTGGTCAAAGGATGTTTGTACCTTCAGCTGCACCAGATAATGCCGAACTATAGTTGAGTGGTTGGATCCATTTTCAGTGTAACTGGTCCACATCCTCATTAGCACTACATGGTATTGTTAAACTTTAATTTTAGCCATTCTTATGGATGTGGTGATATCTCATCATGGTTTTAATTTGCATAATTTTGTCTTCTTTATTAGTTAATGAGGTTAAACACCTTTTCATGTGAATGATAACCATTTAGTTATCCTCCTTAGTGCACTGCCTAATTCATGTCTTTTGCCTATTTTTCTTTTGGGTTGCCTTTTTCTTATTGATTTATGTAGTCTAGACACAAGTTCTTTTATTGTTATATGAGTTGTAAATGTCTTCTCCAATTCTGTGGGTAGCGTGCCCTTTTTACTCCATTGATAGTGTCTTTCTGAACAGAGGATCTTAATTTTAATGTTCAATTGATTAATTTTCTCCTTTTTAAGGATTAATGCTTTTCATGTCCTATGTAAGTCTTAGAAATAGAAGTGTTGGGTTAAAAGGTGTATACATGTTTTAGATTTTGGCTTGTAGTTTACTTTCCCACTGGCAGTGAATGAACCTTTTGATACCATTTTCACTCACACTGACAGTGTATGCATAATTTTCCCACACTCTTACCACAACTGGTGTTTTGGGGTCAGTTTTGCCAATGTAATAGACCTCCTCTATTAATTTATGAGTATTTTATCTTTGTTGGCCTGTGCAATTCAGAGAATGTTTGTTGCATCATTCCAAGAATGTGGCAGTGAATAAGTGTAAGGGCAAGATTAATACTAAAAATATTCTTTAGCTTTTGATTCTGAGTAGAATTTATGGCCAGTAGGCAAAAGAGATAAAGACAAAAAACCATTTTCTTTTTTATTAAAGTCAGCATGATTTCAGCTTATATTAATGAAAATAAATTGATAAAGACAATATAGTGGGTCAAAGGATGAGTTAGAACTTTGTGGATTTCCATTATAAGTTTCTGGTATGTTTCTAACAAGTAGAATCATGATTTACTTGCTCTTCTTCACATGCTTCTATTCTAAGAAGACGTCCTCACCCCAGCTTATCCCTGTTCCTTCTCTCTCCAACCCCTAATTCATTTCATTCTCCCCCTAGTTTTGGGGTGTGAGGTAGCTCCTGTTTCTCTTGGGGATGGGTGGAGTTTAGTTTTGAGACACTACAGCAGATCCTGTTGGAAAGACTGTTTGTTAGGAGATGGATTTTAGAGATGGGCTCTCCTCTTCACTTCAGCCTTTTTTCTACTGTCTCACTTTAGATCTTCATTAGTTTCGTTGGACTTCTTGTCACAGTCTAACTTTTCTTCCTGCCTCCAGACTTCCCGTGGTTAACAGAATGAAATTCCTATAACTCAAATCATTCCCTTGATTAGTATCCTTCAGAGACTCCCAAACAATCAACATCCCAATCCCTCAGCACAGTGTCGTGATCGTCATCTGCCCTCTTGCTCTCTCTGGAGCCTGCTTTTATATCCAGTTCCCCATATGCCTACTGAAAATCCACGGTTTCCTTGAGCTTGGAATGTTCTTTCATATTTGCTCATCGCATTATCTAGAACTCCCTCCTGTCTCCCCACTGCAACCCGTCTGCCTGCTAGCTAACTTCTTTTAAAACTCAGCTCAGGCAACACATCTCCTTGGAAACGTTACCTCCGTGATCCTTATGTACTTTGTGTACCTCCATGCTCTCTTTCCTCCAACTCAATGAGTTAGATGCCCTGTCTTCCAGGCTGCCACAGCGCGTTGTCTTTTTTGTACTGTGATAGGTTTGATTTTCTCCCTTACTCAGTTGAGCTCCTTGAGGGCAGGGCCCTGATTTCCCCTCATTATACCCCACCGCCACCCCAGGAGCTAGCATGCTGTAACTTATAGGAGGCACCCCATAAATGTTTAATGACTGATTGAAAGCAAAATTATATCTAACTTTCTGGATGTATGTATGAAAAGAACTTACTGAGAAAGAGGTCAGTTAGAGAGGGATAGGAACTTACCAGTATTTCAAATCCTTCTTCAAAAGCAGTACACATTGAGGAATGACTGCTGTGCTGATAGGATTTGTAGGGTTTTGCTCACATGAGTTGTGCCTTGCTGTCACAGAAGGATGCCCTGCAGTGGTCTCGTAATCCGGCTGCAGCGGAGGGGGAGGAGCCCGAGGACACAGCTGATGTGGAGAGCTGTGGGTCTAATGAAGCCAGCACTGTGAGTGGTGAAAATGACGGTAAGTACCTTAACAAGATGAGCGAAGAGCCACAGGCAGTTGCTAGGGACTAACCTTTATTTCCATCTCTTCCAGTTTCTCTTGATGAAACATCTTCAAATGCATCCTGTTCTACAGAATCTCAGAGTCGGCCTCTTTCCAATCCCAGGGACAGCTACAGAGCTTCCTCACAGGTAGAGAGGAGAGTTGGTTACTAGGCTGGGGGATAAGTGAGGCCAGGCACAAGACAGGACTCCTCCTTCTGCAGTTAACTCTGAGCGTGTTGGAAGAGTGAAGAAAATCAGTTTGGTGTCCTCCTGTTAGTACCTTTGAAAAGTGGGCCCTGGGAAAGGTGGGTAGTAGATGTGAGAGCACAGTGATTTGTTTTTTCTTCTTACCACGCTGGATAATTTTGTTCATTCTTACTTGATAAACATGGCAACATCCAGGGAGAAGTAGAGCATAGTGCAGAGTCGGGAGAACACGAGCTTGGGAGTCAGCAGTGTGAATTAGGGCCCTGCTGCTCACCAGCATTAGACTTGGGCCAATTCCTTATCTGTAAAATGGGGATATCAGTGCATTCTTTTCAGCTCGGGGTGATGCTTGGCACAGTGGCCAGCACCTGGCTCAGTAACATTAGTCAGTGCTGCTATCGGCATTACCTGCCCGTGCCGATACAAACTGTTTTACAAGACAGTGGGTGGAGACATAGTCGAGAGGGACTGCTCTTGTGGCCCTGCAGGTGACTCAGGCTCTTTTTGTATTCCCTCTGGGAATATAGACTAACAAGCAAAAGAAAAAGACCGGGGTGATGCTGCCTCGAGTTGTGCTGACTCCTCTGAAGGTAAACGGGGCCCACGTGGAATCTGCATCAGGTATGTGTAAACTCTCGGTCGTGATGCTCCTTCCTCAGGTCCTGGGCCTGCCTCCCTCTGGCAGCAGTTTCTGACCTAGGTAGTGTGATGCCAGTAGAGGCAGGCAACCCTCGTCTGGCAGGCAGCACGCTGTAGTGGTGTCTGCCCTAGGTTCCAGTGCTGGGCTCTGCTGGACGCCCTCCCCTTTGCCTCACAGGACGGTTGTGAGGGTCCGAGGAAGGAGTGTGCAGGTGCTTTGTAAAACGTGCAGTGCTATACAAGCTAAGATGGCGGTTTGGCATTCTTACGTGGTATTTTAAAGCCAGACCATGAGGTCGTGATCTCTCACAGCCCAAGGCTGGGCCGTGGAAGCGCCCGGTATTGCTGGCAGCGTCTCAGGGAGAGCTGGGAGAAGTAAGCTTGCTGAGAGCCGTGGGCGCGGCGGGTGATACTTTTGACCAGTGGAATGCTGTGCCTTCAGGGTTCTCGGGCCGCCACGCCGATGGCGAGAGCGGCAGCCTGTCCAGCAGCAGCAGCGGCTCTCTGGCCCTGGGCAGCGCTGCTATTCGTGGCCAGGCCGAGGTCGCCCGGGACCCTGCCCCGCTCCTGAGAGGCTTCCGGAAGCCGGCCACAGGTGAGTGGCTTGGCACTCATTTCTCTGCCTGTAAAGGGGGCCCTGCAGGCCTAGTGAGAAGCTGATGTCTTCTGCTCCACTTCCTTTACCAGTTTATTTTTACTTCTTGGGTGGCCCTCTATTTTTGATTTGCCTTTACCTTGTATTTTGGTTATTTCACATGTGGATCTTCTCTGCTAGACTTGAGAGAACTTTTGGGCAGAGCTGGTGCTCCTTATATGTCCCTGTAAGGGCCTAGCCTGTACCTGCCTTCGTACTGCATAGTAAGTGTTCCGAGGAGGTGAAAATTACTTCTGAGCTTCTCAGTGAAGAATTCCAGCATCCAAAGTTTTCTTTCTTTGGTAGCATCCTGCCATGTTTGTTCTCAGCATCTGTAGTCTCTGTCAGATGCCTGGTCAGGATGTTGAGTGGAAGCCTGTGTTGAATGTGGGGGATGCAAACAAATTCAGTAGTGTGCACTTGCCACCCCCGGCTGGGCTACTTGCCAGGCTAGTATGCTGTTTGTTATTTTAGGGTTTATTTCTCAAAGCCCACATGCTGGTTATTTGTAGATGGACCACATGAAACCATTAAGAAGACTGGCTTTGGCTTCTGAAAATTAGAATAAACCATTGCCAGGTGGGAACTAGGTTTGCTGTCTTGCTGCTTTTCTAATCCATCGGCAGTGCTCGATCGAAGGTCTCACGGGTCTGTATTCCTAGTGATGTAAAGGAACATTTGCAGAGGCTTCTGTGAGAGGTATTGATGTTTCAGTGGGCTTGACACAACCCTTAGTACCTTTCTGCGTGGAGATGATACCTCTTAAGCCTGTTCACAGAAGGCTTCTGCGATTCTCCTATAGCGCACTAACTAGCTTCGCTTTTAGACAACTTTCATCATTTCTCCAGTTGGCTTTGTGGAGCCTGTCCTCCGGCTTCGGAGGGAAGCTCAGAGTCTGACCCTGCGTTTTCTGTGGGAAGAGTGTCCTCTGCAGGCTGTGACACAGCATGGTACAGAGTCTTCTCAGAGAGGGTGCAAGCCCAAGTGTTCTTTTAGGTTTGGTGCCAATGGCAGTAACCTGGGAAGAATAATTGTAATGTCTAGGTGAGGGTGGACTGTGCCATTGAGCAGATTGTGTGCAGTGAAGTTCTGGGTAGCTTGGGTGCTGCCACCAAAGTTTTTGTCTCAGTTAGCATTTGCCTTTTTGTGTTAGGAAGCTGGAAATAGACCTTGCTTCTTCCTGCTTCAAAAATCACAGGTCAAATGAAGCGCAACAGAGGGGAAGAGATAGATTTTGAGACGCCTGGGTCCATTCTCGTCAACACCAACCTCCGGGCTCTGATAAACTCTCGGACCTTCCACGCCCTGCCGTCCCACTTCCAGCAGCAGCTCCTCTTCCTCCTGCCTGAAGTGGACAGACAGGTACAGATGGGGAAGCTCCTCTGTGCTTCTCTCTGGGCACGCTTCTGTTCTCTTTCTAAGTTTCTTCCTTGGCTTTTTGCCTTGATCCTTCCAGGTTGGGACAGATGGCCTTTTGCGTCTCAGCAGCAGTGCACTGAATAACGAGTTTTTCACCCATGCGGCTCAGAGCTGGCGGGAACGCCTGGCTGATGGTAAGTAGACATTCTCATCTCAGATAGCTTGAGAGGTGCCTGCCATGTGTGGTGTCTCTCGTCTCCTGGGTTGTAAAACCCAAACACATTTTTCACCAATCACTTTCTGTTTTTTAAGGCATGTTTAGTATAAAGCAGACTTTCCTCACAGTACTAATGAATGTGCTGGGTGTTAGTCTGCCCTGTAGCTCTGAGGAAGGTACAGAGCATAGGGGCTTGCCTTGTTTTGTGTGTATTTATCCATCCGAACGCCTCTTCATCATAAACACTGGAAACTCCTGTTCTTCCCAGGAATCATGGCATTGTCTGCATGAGTGGAGGAGAGTGTGCCGTGGCATTGACCTACACGTTAAGTTCCACCAGATGCTCTGTCTTTGCTTGTTGGCTTCTCTCAATTTAATTTTTTGGGGAAGCTACATGGGGAGTGTATTTGGAGGTCCCCAAGACTCCCTCCAGGTTCAGCGATTCACTGGGACAAGTCACAAGACTCAGTAAATAGTCATACTCATGGCTATGATATATTACATCGGAAGAATACAGAACAAAATCAGCAAAGGGAAAGACACCTGGAGTGAAGTCCAGGGAGACCAGGAGCAAGCTTCTGAGGCCCTCTCCCAGTGGAGTCACCCAGGATGCTCTCAGTTCCCCCAGCAACAGCTTGTGACAACACACGTGAAATGCAGTCTCCCGAGGAAGTTGGTTGTAGACGTGGTGCCCAGGGTTTTTTCTGGGAGCTGGTCGTGTAGGAAGACTCTGCCTGGCACATACCCAAATTCCAGAGTCCCCAAAGAAAAGCAGGTGCTCAGCGTAAACCATCTTGTTTGCATAAGCAGTTTAGGCGCAGTGAGCCATTCCTATCAGTTAGGGGATTGGAAACCCTCCCAAATCCAAGTTCCCAGATGTCAGCCAAGGGCCAGCCTTGGAAGCAGGCCTTTCTAAGGATCAGCAGGCAGCCTGCTATGTTAACTTTTTTCTGCATGGGGAGTAAGAACGGTTCTTTTGTTTGTTTTGCTTTTTTTCTTTCTCCTGCCTTTTCTCCCCAAATCCCCCCAGTACATAGTTGTATATTTTAGTTGTGGGTCCTTCTGGTTGTGGCATGTGGGACGCTGCTTCTGATGAGCGGTACCATGTCCGTGCCCAGGATCTGAACCGCCGAAACCCTGGGCCGCCGAAGCAGAGCGCACGAACTTAACCACTCGGCCACGGGGCCGGGCCCCTGTTTTGCTTTTTGATCAGTGTGATGCTTGCTGTTGAATGACTGATTACCCTAGGGAGGAGTACGTTGCCCTTATAATAGATGTGTTAGTTCTGTCCTGAGTAAGTGCATGATGTGAGCGATCCTCTGGAGGAGATAGGAGCCAGCTTGAAGAGGATGGTGAGGGTTAAAAACAGTCTCCAAGATCACTGAAGTCACATGTATTTTGAAAACTCCTGACATGGTAGCACTGCAGATTTGGCTTTCCCTAATATGGACATTAATATCCCGAATGCACACACTTGAAAAGTTTTATTTCTCTCTAGGCGAATTCACTCATGAGATGCAAGTCAGGATACGACAGGAAATGGAGAAGGAAAAGAAGGTGGAACAATGGAAAGAAAAGTTCTTTGAAGACTACTATGGACAGAAGTAAGGCACTTGGTGCTGTGACTCCTGGTCTGGGCTTTTGGGGGTGAATAGAAGCAGACATTCTCAAAGTCATGCGCACTAATACGTTGGGTGAGAATGTGGAGTTTGCAGTGACTCAGCTCGTTTAGCTTAGTGCCATTCATAGGGCAGCTAATGTGGGTTGTTCTATGGTCCCTGTTATGCAACATGCAGATTTATTTTGTTCTGAGATATCTAATATCTGGGTGTGTATTTATTATTCAAAAAAATGAGACCGACATGCTCTCTGCCCTGTAACTGATGGTGTGAGTTTGGTTTGCAGATTGGGTTTGACCAAAGAAGAGTCGTTGCAGCAGAATGTGGGCCAGGAGGAGGCTGAAATCAAGAGTGACTTGCATGTCCCAGGAGAATCAGCACGGGCACAGCGTGGTCCAGCCACTCGGCAGCGAGATGGGCATTTCAAGAAACGCTCTCGGCCAGATCTCCGAACCAGAGCCAGAAGGAATCTGTACAAAAAACAGGAGCCAGAACAAGCAGGGATTGCTAAAGACACACAGTCTGTGGCACCAGACACGCCCCTCTTCAAGGACGGGGAGGCGAAGACCGACTCAGCAGGGGTGGGCAGTCCCCACAGGCCAGGCACATCTACAGCATCAAACCCAGAGAGTCCCGAATTCCCAGCGGAACCTGTGGCTTCCCGGATCCAGACCAATCCAGATGACCTGGCACGTGCCTCTGCATCTCTAGACAGAATTCCCAGCTTGCCTCAGGAGACTGTGGACCAGGAACCCAAGGATCAGAAGAGGAAATCCTTTGAGCAGGCAGCCTCTGCATCCTTTCCCGAAAAGAAGCCCCGGCTTGAAGATCGTCAGTCCTTTCGTAACACAATTGAAAGTGTTCACACCGAAAAGCCACAGCCCACCAAAGAGGAGCCCAAAGTCCCGCCCATCCGGGTAGGACGCTGTTTGATCCCTGGCTGCCCTGGGGCCAGGTTCCTTGTGAGGGTCAGGAGATTTGTGGAGACGCTCGCAGGACAGAAGGCCCTGGGCCCTTGTGTTAATTGTGTGGGAGTGCAGAACCTTCCTCAAGAGAGCCGTTCTTGAGACGGACTTGACGATCAGGGGATGAAGTTCTGTTCTTCCTCACTTGTTTTGTTCACTCTGTTGAAATTATCTCTAGAGGTCAAAATCCTTTGGGATTTTTAAATCTTTTATTAGGTGGTATTAGATCTTTGTGTAGTGACTAACGCAGTCCCACCCGAAATTAAATTTAGAAATGTGGCATGGAACAGCCCTTGAGCAGAATCTTAGAGTGATGTGGTGCCATGGACAGCCATTTTACTGTGATTATTTCATTTTTAAAGAAAATGATTTGATTCTCTAGGCCATAACCCCTAAGCTACTAGAGTCCCAATTTAGCTTTTCAGTTCCTAGGTCAGGTCACCCAGTCAATTAAAACTGTTTTCTGATTCTTCTCTTGCAGATTCAACTTTCACGTATCAAACCACCCTGGGTGGTTAAAGGTCAGCCCACTTACCAGATATGCCCCCGCATCGTCCCCATCACGGAGTCCTCCTGCCGGGGCTGGACTGGCGCCAGGACCCTCGCAGACATTAAAGCCCGTGCTCTGCAGGTCCGAGGGGCGAGAGGCCACCACTGCCATCGAGAGGAGGCTGCCACTGCCATCGGAGGGGGGGGTGGCCCGGGTGGAGGTGGCGGCGGGGCCACCGATGAGGGAGGTGGCAGAGGCAGCAGCAGTGGTGATGGTGGTGAGGCCTGTGGCCACCCTAAGTCCAGAGGAGCCCCAAGCACTCCTGGAGAGTGTGCGTCAGATCTACAGCGAGCACAACTACTGCCGCCTTGTCCTCTGAACGGGGAGCATACCCAGGCTGGAACTGCCGTATCCAGAGCCAGGAGAGAGGACCTGGCTTCTCTCAAAAAGGAGGAGAGCTGCACACTACAGAGGGTTCCAGATGTCCTCACAAGTGTGCTGGAAGATGCCTCCCAGCTCCCCGTTGCTCCCACTGGGGACCAGCCATGCCAGGCTTTACCCCCACTATCCTCCAAAACTCCAGCACCTGAGAGATTAGTTGAGCAACCTGCGTTGCCTCTGGATGTTAGAACTGAATGTGAGTCTGGTACCACGTCCTGGAAAAGGAATAATGAGGAGCGAGGACCCACTGTTCCCCCAGAGAATGGTCCTATTCAGTCTCTAGCGAGGGATGTTGTATTAGAAGAAGGAACTGGCCAGGTTTTAGACAGTAATCCCACCATGAAGGATCCTGTGAATATGACCCCCAGTTCCACCCCTGAATCGTCATTGGCTGGTTGCCTGCAGGACAGACAATTTGATGACGAATTAGGACTTGGTGACTCATGCCTACCCGTGAGGGAAAGTGCTACTAGACAAGAAAACTTGAAAAGCGAGGCTCCTGCCTCCGATGGTGCTGCCCCTTGGAGGCCTAGCCTGTCAAACGACGAGGCGGCGGGACAGCCTGGACTCAGCTCCAGAGGAAACATCCCAGCTGTTGAGCCCCACGCGGGAGAAGAGTGGGGGAATGCTGCTCCCCTCCTTCCTGCGTCGCCTGAGGAGTTGACAGCTGAGGGGGGTCTACATCTCCCTGCTGACTTTCCTTCACTCTGGACGGTGCTGTCTCGAGGGCGCATCGACAGCACTGGCAGTGTCTGCAAACAGGTGGAAGTTGAAAAGCTGAAAATCAATGGAGACTCTGAAGCACTGAGTCCTCACAGCGAGTCCACAGACACAGCCTCTGACTTTGAAGGCCTTCTCTCTGAGGACAGCAGTGAGGCTGACGCTAGTGAAGCCACAGTGATGAAGAGATCCTTGGTGGTGGACAAGGATGAGAAACATGGTTGGGACTGCTCTGCCTCACTCTCCAAGGTGGATGGTGACCCGAATCTGGTTACAAGGACAGAAGGGATGGTTGCTTCTCAGAGTTGGGTGTCTCGCGTCTGTGCAGTCCCCCCAAAGATCCCAGACTCCCTGCTGCTAGCCAGTACCGAGTACCAGCCACGGCCTGTGTCACTGGGCAGGCCTGAGTCCTCAGTTGAGGTCACCAACCCACTCGTGATGAAGTTGCTGCAGGGCAGCTTGCCCCTAGAAAAGGTTCTTCCTCCAGCCCTCGGTGGCAGCAGACCCGAACCCCCACGACTCCCACTTACGAAAGAGCAGAGCTACAGTGGCTCCTTGGGGATGGGACCTTTGCAAGATCCTGGGAAAAGCAGTTGCATGGTTGGCAGGAGCAGCCCCAGTTCTTTAAGAGCTTTGAAGGAGCCGCTCCTGCCTGAGAGCCGTGAAGCAAGCACTGGTCTTGCCAGGCTGGAGCCCGCGCAGGCTCCTGGAGCACCCCAAAAGATTTCCAAGACAGTCCCAAGTTTAGACTCTCTGTGTCCAGTGACAAATCCAACAGCTGCCTCTGGGAGAGTGGAAGTAGAGTCCAAAGAGCGGTTCTCTCCCTGTAGTTTCGAAGATCAGAAGGAAGCCGGTGACCTGCCCCAGTGCGGTAATTCAAGTACCGCCCCAGGCAAAAGTCCAGGAAATCTCACTACCTCGGGAGCCCCTTTCTCATCTCCAAATGTGATCTCCTTGGGTCCGGACCAGACAGGCCGGGCCCTGGGTGATCAGAACAGTGCTGGAGGCCAAGGGAAGAAGCTCTTCGGCTCTGGGAATGGGGCTGCAGTGCCTCAGTGCCCCAGGCCTGTGGAACCAACGGCACTGCCAACCGATGCCCCTCCCGGTTTTCCTAGTAGGAAGTTGGGGCCAAGCAAAAACTCCGTGTCTGGTGGGGTACAGACGGCCAGGGAAGACTGGGTTCCGAAGCCACCGCCGGCCTCTGTTGGCAGTGTCAAGAGCGAGAAGACTTTTGGGGGGAGCCCTCTCAAGGCGAATGCAGAGAACAGAAATGCAGCTGGGCCTGGTACTCGAGAGCTGGTGGATCACTTGCAAGGGATGCCCTTTGTCCTTGACCTGCCCTTCTGGAAATTACCCCGAGAGCCTGGGAAAGGGCTCAGTCAGCCTCTGGAGCCTTCTTCCATCCCCTCCCAACTCAACATCAAACAGGCATTTTATGGAAAGCTTTCCAAACTCCAGCTAAGCTCCACCAGCTTTAATTATCCCTTCAGCTCCCCCGCCTTTCCCAGAGGCCTTGCTGGAAGTGTGGTGCAGCTGAGCCACAAAGCAAACTTTGGTGCGAGCCACAGTGCATCACTCTCCTTACAAATGTTCACCGACAGCAGCACGGTGGAAAGCATCTCGCTCCAGTGTGCGTGCAGCCTGAAAGCCATGATCATGTGCCAGGGCTGTGGTGCATTCTGTCACGATGACTGTATTGGACCCTCAAAGCTCTGTGTATTGTGCCTTGTGGTGAGATAATAAATTATGGCCATGGGAAAAGTTGTATATTTAGTGTGTGTATTTTGATAATGATTGACCTTAAATCTGTATACAGAATATCGTTGATATAACAGACTCTCTCTCTAGGCGGGAGCACTCTTGCTTCTCCTTAAAATTCATAGTGCTAAAGCCCCTCTGTCACTTACTCACCCTTCTGGTCTCGCTGGAAGGGTTTTCTGCAGGGCAACTTGTTGGGCTGCCCAAGGCCGGCCGGCCAGCCCGAGCTCTCAGACAGACAGTCTGGTGTGGCGTGGTGGGGAGCCTGCCTGACACCCAGAGGGACTTGAAACTGAAGAAGGTTGTGTTCTCTACCAAGGGAACTAACCTACCTGAACTGAGTAGAAATGTCAGTCTTCCACTGGCCCCCTGGTGCCCTCCCTGCCATCTTTCCTTCTACTCTGTCTGGAGAGTTGATGGGGAAGAAGCCAGCCAAGGTTAAAGTTACTCCCAGCAGTGCCCACCAGGGGGCTCAAGCACCTGCTGACCTCAGGGTCACAGTTCAGTCATTTGCCAGTTGACGGAGCCAGTTTGACCTTTGGTTCTGTTGCTGAAGCAAATTTGGGACTCCTGTCTCAGTACAGTCTGCTGGCCCACAGGAGCTTTTGGAACCGTGGATAGATCTGCTTGGACAATGGGGTCGGGCATAGGGTCGTCCTTCCTCTTAAAATGCTATCTGTAGACCTTATAAGTCAGATGTCCAGACGTTTGGCAGGTGAATTCTTCTGCTTGACACACTCTCCATCACTTTGGACTCTATGGGAGTGGGCATCTCCCTGTGTACGCACCTGTGTATGTGAAAGTCATTTTACATTTCAAAGCAGTGTGTGTTTCTTATTTTTATATTTTTAACTCTATCCTTGGATGTATAAAGTGAACTTTTTGGCTTCTGTAAGTATGCTCTATGCACCTCTAATGTTTTATCATGTATTTATATGTTGTACACAGTACTCGCCAATTCTGTAAATGGATGTATTGTACAGAGAACATGAGCGTCTCTTATTTTATGTCCTCGGCATCATTGCATTAAAGTGGTGTGATTGACTTCTCTCCACCTGTGTCAGAGCCACTGCGTGTCTCCACTCGACATGAGGGTGGAACGATTGACTTGTGATCTGCCAGGTTGGCCCGGTGCCCTGTCACGGGACACCTGGTGGACCTGCTGCAGCCCGCAGAGCCACATTCAACCCGCCCGCACGCTTCTGAGCAAATGCGTCTTGCTCGTCACATCTCTCCTCCTCCAACCTCCACTGGCTGCTCACTGTCATATGTGACAAATCACCACCACCAGTGTTAAGTGCTTCTGGATTCAACGGTGAGTGCCCTGGGCAGCCCCTAGGTGGGCCTTCCAGACCTGGCTCCAGGGTCACCGCTTGTCAGCAATACCTGGGACCATGCTTTCCTGGCGCCATAGGGCTCCTTTTGACATACCTTTGACAGCAGGCTGGAGAAGAAACAGCCATGCCTGCTTCCTGCCTCTCTCCCAACACATTTCCAGCAAATCGCTGTCTCCACGGTTGTCTTCCCTCACCCTGCTTCCTGCCTCGACCGTTGCAGTTGAGTCCTCCCTGTTTAGTTAGATCTCCCTGTGTGAGTGCTTCTGTATGAAGTATAAAGTTGATATGACTTCAGCAAGTCTGATATCATCTGAAAGGCCTTCTTTCCCCCCCATTTCATCCAGTGTGGCGTTTCTGTCACCTGAAGCATGCGTGAGAAGTTGGCAATGATGTGGTGATTTAAGTGCGGTATTGGCCGAGTCCAAGTTGTCAACTTTCAGAGTCTGTTTACCAAAGACGGGGAGCAGAGGCCCAAGCCTGTTTGATCCTCTTCTTCCTTCTGCTGTGACCTTTGTGGCCACTCTAGGGCACAGTTTGAAACTGGTCTGGTCCGTGGGGCTGCCAGGGAAAGCACTGCTCTTGTATGTCTCTTGTGGTATTGGAAAAATAAACCTGTACAACCTGCACTTGTGGTCTCAGTCATCTTCTGTGGCCGCCCCGCTGGGGTGGGAAGGCAGGTCAAGTTGGTGGGCAGAAGCTGCGCTGAAGGAGCAGTGCCAGCTCATTTCACGTCGCCTCTGCAACTAATGCTCTGTCTGTGGAGCTCTTTCGTGAGGTTCGTCCTAAAGGCACAACTTGTCAGTATCGCTAGTTTTTAGTCTGTGCATGGTTTGGTGAACTTCCCACTGTGACTGGAAGCAGAAAGCTAGTGAAAGCCGTGCGGGTGCTTTCCCCCTTGTGAACCAAAGTTGTGAGCTGTGACGTCCCTCCAGAGCTGCTCATCCCACCGCCTCACAGACTGAGATGGCTGCACAGATTCCCAGCAGCTGATGCTCTGTAGGGGGTGGGTGGCCGGTGCCCACCTTGAAAGGCTGTCACACGAGCGCCTCCCTGCGTGGCGGCGGGCAGCAGCGAGGGAGGTGTCAGCACAAGTGGGGCGTGCTGCTACTCGAGCGAGGCTGAGTGGATGGAGGCTGCAGGGGTTAACTGCTTGGTTCAAGTCCTCAGACTTATCTGGAGTACTTAAATATATGGTTTTGTGCTTATCAGGAACTATCTTAGTGTATAAATACGCCAAAAGTGAAAAAACCAAATGATAGGAAGTAAAGGTTAATTGAAGTATGTATCCATTAATTTGTTTCCTGTGAGTTAGAGAAAATAGACTTATATGTGGTGGAAAACTTTTTGGGACAGTTCAGGCTGCGGTTTTGTGGTGCTGCTGTTTGATAGAAGTGCAGTTGGAGGAATTATGGGTAGGTGGCTGTGTGGGGGGTGATGTGTACTTGTGTCTCTGTGTCACGGCATCCGTTTGCCCACTTTGTGCAGGAGCTTAGCATGCATTAGAGCCCAGGGTTGGAAGCTGGCATTGCCCGCTGTATCTCATCGGGAGTGGGATGGGCAGTGGGTTAGTACAGGCCGTGCTGCCCACCAGCTCTGCTCGGGGCAAGTTACTCGGCCTCTGCCAACCTTCCTGTCTCTGAGTGAGGATAGTGGTTCCTGCTTCCTAAAGTTGTCAGTGTCTGGCACGTAGGAAGTACTGCAGACTGTTAGCTTGCACCAGGCCCGGACAATCTGTACGGCTCCTGCCATCTGCTTGACCCTCACCCGAGAGGGAGGCCCCAGATGGGGGCCTCGCTGTCGTGCTCAGGGGCGGTGTGGGTTCTAAGTGGACGTCTGGCTTTGGCCTCATGCTGCAGTTGTTGAGTCCACAGTCCTGTGTTTAGAGACTGAGTGCTTGGCAGGGGAGGCTTATCTTATTCGTGGGCCAAAGGACAAGGAACCCTAATGATTCAGAATACAGAAAGAGTGTTACCCTACTGGCCTGGTGAGGTAACGTTAATTTGTTTTATGTCCAGCCTGCTCTTGAGGAAGTCAGACCCTGCTTGTCAGGGGGGAGGGGTGTGTGTGTGTGTGCAGTACAGTAGCCCGCATCCATCATGGGCCTTGGGGGACCAAAGCGTCTGCCTGCCCCGTGCCTTGAGAGGAGGAGGTGGCACAGGCCGTGTTGCCCTTTTGTGTGGGCGCTGTTTAAAGTGATGGAGAGGCTGGGCTTTGTGACCTTGGGGATTAACATGAAACCAAACGTTGACTGTGCTCCATGCTTCCTCTTGTCTCTGTGCATCAATTTGAAAGCCTGGAATGAACACCTCTAACTACCAAAAGGTGTAGACAAAAGCTCTGTAGGGAAAATAGAGTAACGGAAAGACAGCTGTCATTGCAGTGGCTCTTAACCTGTCAGGGAACGCGGGCTCCTTTGAGAGCCTGATGGAAGTTCTGGACCCTCTCCCCCTAGGAATGCATGTGCACACAAAGTTGTGTGTACTATTCCAGAGAGTTCACGAGCTCCCTAGGTGGCCGGGCCCCTCATTTAAGAGCCCCCTGACTGATAATGCGTCTAATAAAACCTGGGTTGATACACAAGATCAAAGGGGGGAGAGATGACTTTGCAAAGGATTCCTCTTAGGTTTCCTGTACCTGCTAAGCTACCCTCGTGCATTTTAAATTACTTTAAAAAACGCAGTGACCTGCATGCTCTCCCCTTGCCTTCGTTGAGTGAAGCGAGGGTCCCCTGTCTTGTCGCCGAGTAAATTTCGGTTTACTGTTCCATGGGGCATTCCCATTTGATGTTCTGCTGTACGCTGTTGACAACAGTGGTCTGGAGCCCCGTTTAAAGAAGCTGGACTGGGATCCAGTAGCACTGCTCTGCCCTCAGTGATTCTTCTCGGATCTCAGTGCTCCCACGGAGCCACGAGCCTTCCTCAGGAGGTAAGTGCCTTCCGGGTCAGCGGGGTGGTTGGCGTGCCGTAGGTCTGGGTTCTGGATATGTCGCCCCAGCTTGTGGGGTTTTGAAGGCCCCTTAGTGGTTCTCAGCAGCAGTAGTTCCGGTAGGACAGGCACTTTCATGCTATTACTGAGGATTTGCTGCCCTCGGTCCTCCCTCCACGTACGTGAAAAGGTGAGGCACCGAGGTGCCATCTTCTGCTCTGACTGTGCTTGCTACCATCCTTAGGAGTCTTAGCCAGGGTGTACCCCCTCAGGGCAGTGGCTTCAAACTGTTGGCTCCTCTCCTTTTATCTACTGCACAGAATTTCCATTTTAAAAAGATTCTTCTGCCATTACAAAAAATAAGTGTTTTAAAAAACAGCTGCCATATGGTATGTGTTTCTGTGTGTGTGTACACACAGACACACACATGCCATTTTAACAGTAAAACTTATGTTTATGCTTTTAACTCACACAGAGTTGTTTTTAAACTCGTGACAATCAGGTTTGTCCCCAGCCATACTCCTGCAAGTTTTCCTTAAAGTTTAACCTAAGAGATACATGTAGGATGAAAAACAGTCTGTGCATAGGTAAACCTTTGGAAAAAGCAGCCCTTTTGTTTCATTCAGGGTGGGATCTGGGGTTTTGAGTGGAAGGCATTGTCCAATACAGAAGGTGCGGGCCCAGGGATGCTTCACCCAGCGCTGAGGGACTGGTGGGCAAGTCTGCTCTCAGTCCGTTCAAGAGCTGGGCACCGGGGTGAGGGGAGTGGGAAGGGTGCGTGGTTTGCAGGGACACCGCTGCGTTTCAGACCTTGCTGGGTCACTGGCTTAATTTAGGTGAGGGGTGCGCCCACTGTGCCCTTGCTCCCTCATCCGTAAGTGGGGGCAAGGGCACCTCGCTGGGAAGGAGACTGCGAGATTTCAGCATGGTGCACGCCTGCGCTGGGTGCTTGACAGGGACCAGTGAAGGTTCCTTTGCTTCCCTTTCTAACGGGCTGGGTGCCAAAAGAAATGGCAAGTTCACCTGTTCAAGAAAGTTTACTGGGGACCTTCTGTGTGTAGCTTGCTGGCTAGGAAAAGTGGAATCTACTAGTAGGAAGGTATGTCAATGCCAAACTAGATTTGGAAGCAGAGAACTAGCTGGCAGTGCTGCTATTTAGAGGACAAAGTGGAAATAAAGCATTCAGTTTGTTATTCAGTGTTTATTAAGTAGATTCAGTCTTATATATGATATACAGATTCAAAAGAAAAAGGATTCCACATACTTATGAAATCAGTGCATTTAGCAAGTAATACCATGGAGATACAGCTTGATTAACAGCTCATTGGTCTTTTGTTAAGTGAGGGCAGAGGGAGTTGGCCTGTGCTAGTCATTCCACAAACAAAACAGAATTTAGTTGCATCACATAGAGAAGACACATTCTAAGAATTAAAATATTAAGCCACATTTACTGGAAAAACTCACTATATAGAACACAAATAATTTTTATAGAGCATTGAGGAGGAAGTCCTCACCTGCTTAGAAGAGCCACGTTAAGTTGCATAGGTGCATATCTGTAAAAATATAATTTAGAGGTGAAGCCATTGATTAATAAAGAGTCACCTTTAAAAGTTGGTGCCCTCCACTGTTTGCCTTAAGTGCCACATGCTTACCGTCTGGAGCCCCCTGCCCCTCCCCAGAGGTGATACCTCATGAACGGCTGCCTCTAGGGGAATCCTGAAGATTTGCTTGTCCAGCTGCACGGGAAAGCCTTAAAGCCTCCTTTCAGAGGGGGAACTCGTGCTCGTCCAAAACACGTCTAAGTTATGCCAGAGGAATGACAACGTCTTGGGTTGTCCCTAAATCCTGGGTGGCTTGACCCTGAAGGTCCCGCTCCCAGGCTGCCAGGAGGACTGGCTCCCTCCCACAGCTCTGCAGAGCGGCGCTGCTGTCCCTCTTCATGCGTCCATGCCGTGCCCCCCCCCCCAGCGGCCATGGGACGTCTCTGTTCTGACCCCTGCTTCTAAATGGACCACAGGACAAAGGCATGTGGGCCATCCGCCACGCACATGAGATTTTTCTGAGCTTAGGAAAGTTTTGTTTTGTTTTGTTTTTAGCAAATCTGTGTTCTCTGTGGTGTAGTTTTTTCGATTTTGTTTTTAGGTGGAAACAGGTAAAAAGTGAGAGGTTTCTGTGTTGTGGCTTTGCTGAGCAGGTGAGCTTAGTGAGGTGCACCTTCCCCTCGAGTCTTGCAGGACACACGGGGACTGGGGCATCTGTACATGTAAACAGTACACTTTCACTGAGTCCAAAATTAGGAGCAAAAATACAAAGGTTCACATTGGTCTTAGGTAGATACAGGCAAAAAAGGAGTGAGCTGTTCAGCTCAGAAACAACAAAACAAAGTTTCTAAAGCACCACTAAATTATATAAAAATCAGACCATGGACGGATTGAAACTGGTATTCTGGTGAAATACTTTACTATCTTGTAAAAAGTTTTACAAAAAATTACAAATTAAAAGTATCAACCCTCTGAGTTCAAAGCAGCATTTTGAGAATGAACTGGTAGTTGATCCTGTAACCACCCCTGGAGTCAAAGTGGCCCTTGGGAATCGGGGTGGCTGGGTTCCACCTGTCTGAAACCTCTAAAACCTTCCTAACCCCTGCCTGTCCCCCTCCCCCTCAAGTGTCCTTGGGGATAAACTGTTTGTATGAGTGGTGACAGGAGAATGAATTTCAGATGGGTTACACTATTCCTGGTCGACCAGATGATCCACCGCTAAGACCGAATTCCCATCCTCCTCCGATACTGCCCTTCTCGGGGAGTAGCCCCTGCAAAGACTCTGGAACTGGTGTAGTCGACACTCACGTTACCTTTTTAATTTAGGATCCCAAATGACTAATTTGTGCCCTGAGGCCCTCCGTGAGAATTTTACGTGGCTGTGGGGCAGTGCGCTGGAAGTTCCCTTTGGGAGAAGGCAGTCCCTGGGGTGCGGGTGGGCCGGCGGGGGCGAGCTGTGTTCAGCAGAACCGGCTGCTTGGCGCTCTCCAGGTCAGGAGGAGAGGGATGGGTGGAAGCTGCTTTTAAACGCAAAACAGAGCGAGTTCCCGGACTGAAGGATGCCGTTTGCTCACAGCAGCTCGCTCCTGATCTGCCATCACCAGGGCTTCATGTGTAGCTTCACCAGGAAGGAGTCCCCCAAGAGGTGAGGTCAACATGACGGAGCTCCCTGTGCTGGAGGGGCCGCTGGGGGAAGCCCAGGGCTCTTCTACCACTGGCGTCCGCTGCCCTCCTCTGTCAACTTCTTACCGCAGATCTACGGCCAGCTGAAGGCGGTCGGCGTGGACAGCCTGAACTCAGAAAAGCGTGACTTCAAACCATAGCTTATGCTGATTCTTAGAGCTAATCCCCTGTGCGGGTGGCGGCGGGAGCCCCTTCCCCAGTCTCTCCTGTCTGTCAAAAAAAGCAAACCGTTTGTGCCTGGCTTGGGTACTGCCTCCAGGAGGAGAAATGACATGGTAAGCAATTGATATCAAGAATTCTAAGGCGGCGATTGTCTCTGCCAGTTTTTAACATTTTCACAAATTGCCTGGGGTAACATTTTGCAAAAGATCTTCTGATTACTTTGTAGTATTGTTCACACACAAAAATAAATATTTACACAGATTCAAAGGTCTGGGAGTAGTACTGAGCAGGTTGGGGCTGGACATGTGGATGGCTGGGTGTGGGAGAGGCCTTGGGCACTGGAGCTTGTGCTGTGCTAAGGGGGAGTCTCGGGTGTCCTGGCCCTGACCAGTGGCCTGGGGATTGGTCAGACGGAAGGCAGAGGTGGCGTGGCTGGGTGGGGTGTTGGAGGCCACTTGAGAGATAAAAGACCACCCCCAACCTCTAGGGGCTACAAGTAAGCACGGGGTGGGGCACCCTACTGCTCGGAGTTTCTGGATCCGGGAGCCAGAGCTCAGTCATAGATCCAGAATCCATGCTGGAGCCCCCTCCCTGCCCCTCCTGAGGGGGTCTGCCACAGTGCCGAGAGGCAGTTGGCTGCAGAAAAGCTGGTTTGGGAGGGGGTGCCTGCTTTGGGGTTTAGTGGCTCTCGATCTGAGGGTCCACTTGGCCCTGGCTCCCCTGGGGCCTCTTTGCTCTGAGGGAGGAAAGGCAACAGAGGGCTTCTGCCAGCTCTGGGCAGGGGCGGGCAGCAGAGAGCTGCTGTCATGGCTACGGAGTGTTGCATGGAGAGGCCCCGTGGGCCTTCTGAGGTCTGGGCGAATCCCTGGTTTTAGCAGCACTGGTAGGTATTGCACTGAGCAAGAGGAAGTGCCTGTCGGGGAGGGAGGAACCAGGCCAGCCTTTTCTTTTTGCCCTTTTTCACACTCCAGGGATTATGGGTTTCTTCCAGGACTCGTCCCTCTGGAAGAAGGGCTGGTCCTAGGAGAACCCAAGTGGCTTCTCCACTTCTGTTGACAGCCCCTCTCCTCCAACCATGGGAGCAGGGGACGGGGACCGCAGTTCGCCCAGGAGCTGGCAGCTGCCTTTCCTGTTCAGTGGCTGCCTGACAGCCGGGGGCTCACCCTGAAGAAAGGGGCCTTCCCGGGAGGTGTCGAGGGGCCTGGGCCCATGCAGAGAAGTGTTCAGACCTGGCTCCCTGGGGGCGGGGTGAGGGCAGGGCCCTGCTGCCGGGCTGCCAGCTCCCAGTACTCTGTCCTGTCGAGCAGCGGGGAGGGCCGGGGCCAAGGTCCTCTCTGGGCTCCAGCTCCTCGCCACCCATCTGGACTTACCTCCCAGGCAGACACATGGTGTGGGGAGCTGGGGGACAGCCATTCAGAACAGTACAGGCTCAGGGCACATTGTGGAAAAGCCCATGCTGGAGTGTGAGGTAGAACGCAGGTGGCCGTGGGACTGGGGCTTCTGAGGGACGGGGAGGGGAGCCGTTTGTGTTTGTCTTTGCTTTGCAGTGGCTGTGGGTGAGGTCCTCCTGCTTGGCAGTGCTGGGCACTCAGAGGGACAGCCAGCCCCACCGCACCCCCGCCCCGCTGGCCCCAGCCCACGCCAGTGTAGTGATATGGAATGTTAGTCACGGGGATACAGCCTTCTGATCAGACAGACACAGACTGGCAATCTGTACAAACACAAAAGAATCCATTTTCAGAAAAATAAATTACTAAGGGGAGAGGAAGAAAGGGTCCACTTTGTTTTTCTCAATAAATATGCAATTCTGCTCACCTAAGACTTGAAAGGTAATTATCTGGGGGTGGGATTCTAACTTCAGGGTCCACGAAGATGATTCTAAATGGAGCTGTGGCCCCAGTGCCTTGTCAGGGGAGCCCCAGCCCTTCCAAAGCTGCCCCAACGGCCTCTTCCAAGCAGGTCAGAGCACCCGTGTGGTGAGATTCCAAAAAAAAGTGTCCTTGTGCCCAAAGTCTCAGGTGCTTGGAGTGTGGCTAGAAACAGCTCTTTCGGATCCCACCTCTTTCAAAAAACAAAATGTACCAACTGGTGAGGCAGGACGCCAGGCCCGGGGCGGGGACAGCCTCCTTCCCTGGGGTAGTGCACTCCACGTGCCGCTGGGGTCAGTTCTGCTGTAAGATGAGGTTTTCCAGTTCATCTGCAGAGCGCAGCAGGAAGGCGGCGGACTCTCGGTAGCCGGCGATGAGCTGCCGCACAGCACTGATCTCCGTGGGGCTGAGCTGGGCGGTGGGCATGGTCCTGCTGGTGCTGTTGCTGGAGGGCGTGGGCGTGGGCGTGGTGGAGGCGCTGGAGGCCCCGCCTTTCATGCTGAGGTCTGTGGGCCCTGTGGAGAGGGACAGTGAGGGTGAGGAGAGGAGCGGACACCTTGGAGGGCATCCGGGAGCTGCCGTCATCCTTTACTTTGTCCAGGGGGCCTGCTGTGGGGCAGGCACTTGGGCCTGAGGCCCTTGTCTGTCTTGATGGTTGTACCCTAGTGCCTAGAATGGGGTCTGGTACCAGCAGATGATGTGGGGTTCTCTGTTTATCCCCAGGGTGATCTGCAAAGAAGGGGACCTTACTGTCACTATGTGACAGGTAGAAGCAGCTGAGGCCTGGAGGTTGAGAGGTTTGCCCAAGAGCACACTGCAACCGTGTGCACCCAGCTCTGCATGCAGGGCAGGGTGGCGTGGGACAGGGGCACGGGCTTTGATGTCAGGCAGAGCAGGGCTCCGACCCTTGCTCCCTGGCACTGATCACACCTTTGCTTCTTTATGAGGACCCCCACCCCCGCACCCTGACAGGCACGCATCCCAGCTCTGGTCTCCAGGTGAGATGGCTGCAAGACAAAGGAACTTCCCAGATGCTCCTCACCCTGGTGAGCCGAGCTGGAACGGGAACTGGTGGTCCCTGACGGAAGTGTGGGCCGAGGCCCGTAAGACAGGCTGTTGGCATGTCTGGTGGACGGCACAGGTGTGTCTGCGGGTCCTCCCCTGACAGGGCGGCTGTCAGTCAGAGGAGAGGGTGTTCCAGACACAGCAGGGAGGCAGGGGCCCGACACCCCCAAGAGAGAAAGCCCTGACTCCACAGTGGAGCCCCAGAAGCTCAGGAAAAGAAAGACCCATGCGTGTGCTCAGACAAGGAAGGGACTCTGTCCAGCTGGAGGAGAACAAGAGGCCGGCTGCCCCACTGGGCTGTGCGGAAGACGTCGGGGCCACCACACCAGCCCCACCGTGCCGGCCGGCCACCTGCAGGAGCGCGGCTGGAGGTGCACGTGCAGGAGGGTGCTGGGGGTGCAGACTTCTCTGGTGCGCCGCAGCACCTCGAATCCTCCTTACTCTGAAGGGGTCTTTTGTGCCCAAGTGAGGTTAACAGTTAACACCAGGACAGGAGGGCATGTGGGGTAGGTGCATGAGGGTCAGAACAGGCAAGACGGGACCCAGAGGTCTGTCTAGGGAAATCATCTCCCCTTTGCCCCCAGTGGGTGGCAGCAAGGAGAGAGCCTGGAGTCTTCTGAAACGTTCCAGGGGTGTGGGGGGTGGGGGGGACCAGGCTCTGTCTCCTCTCTGCCTTTCCCAACCAGCTCTATAGCATGGACAGCTGGCTTTGGAGTCAGCGAGCCTGGACGCGAGGCCTGCTGTGCCACCCCACAGGCAGCTCTTCAGCTCCACTGAGCCTCAGACCCCTCATCTGCAATGCGAGGAGGCCACTGTGGGGCTGAGCCGTGCCAGGGGCTGTCAGTGTAAGGGCGCCTCAGCCTGCGGGAGGCCCACTGGGAAAGGGCTTTGGGGCTTTCTGAATAGGCTCCCAGAAGACATGGAAGCTCCTAGAATTTGAAAAGCATTCTTTCAAGGTGTTCAGCAAGAAGACAGCCAAAGAAGAGAGGATCGGGGGTGTGGGAGCCTGGGCTTCCTTAGTTAGGGAGGCCTTCTCTGACCCAACTCCGCCTGCCTTCCCCCACCTCCCGGATGCAGAGGTGACTTTACGGGGCGTGTGGGCTGCTCTCCATTATCAGCCAGCTCCCCACCACGCTCTGGGTTCTGATAGCAGTTTCACTTGTGATTGCATCTACAGTGGCAATTTTTAGGCTGCTCTAAAGAGAGTTGGACAAGCTCTTGTCACTGGAGACATCTAGATCAGAAGTAACATCTTGGGAGAAATTATGAAAACTTGGCTGCTGCTAAAAGGGAGCTGGTGCAGCCTCCGGATGAGGAAGGAAGTTGGAAACTGAGATGGGACGATTTGTCACGTGGGTTATTTCCTCTCTAACCAGAGAACATGGACTTCAAGAAGGTGGTCCTAGAAACTTGTTAAGGAAGATCCTTGGAACTGAGAGTCAAGGGAACAGTTAAGTCTGTTAAAACGAAACGCGGAAGGAAGGAATGGGGCTGTGAAGTGCTGGAAACAGCAGCCAAGCAGGTGGCTGACTCCCATGGTGGTGGCCAAATGGGCTACCGGGACACGCTGGGAGCAGGGGTGCCTCTGCTGTCTCCTGGATGCTTCATGGGCTGGACCTGGGGGTGTGGTGGGGGCAGGTTTGGTTCCCTCTGGGGCAGCTCCTGGTCCCTTCTGGACAACGCTTGGGGACGGCAGAGGAAGATTGGAGCCACCTGCCACAGTTGGTATGAGCCGGCCCTGGGCTTCCTCTCTTTCCTCCCTCAGTCCCCAAGTCTGTCCTCTTCACCCCTGTGTTCAGAGCTGTCCTTCTGTCTCTCCTGGGTTGTAGCAGCAGCCTAGAAAGGAGACTGTCCCTGTTTCCTGCAGCCAATCTGATCTGGAGCCATCCTCCCTCAGGTTCTGATTACAGGCGGATGGTTGCTGGAGGGGCAGGAGTGGGCACGAGTTGCTCAGTACTCCAGGCAAGACAGGCAGAGCCCGGTCCTATCTAAGCTGATGTGCATCTCCAGAGGACAACCTAATGAGCACGTGAGGAGCTCTGAGCCGCTCATGCAGCTGCCCAACCAAGGCACCGAACTGACTGGAGCATCACTTAAAGGGCTGCTGCTGGGGAGGGCAGCGGGACTGAGTCCCTGCAGCCACGCAACTGCTGTCGTTTTCCTCCCACGGCTGGACTCAAACCCAGTGCTCAGAGGACATACACTGCCCGAGACGAGGAGATAAATGAGCTGATCTCTCCCTCAGTGACTCACCACCCACCTCTAAGGAACCAGGGTTCCAGAACCAGGAACCTGCTCACAGACAGGAGACCGAGACCCCGGGCAGTGCAGGGGCAGAGCCAGCGGCCTCCCTCCAAGGCTCTCTGCAGGTGTGAACAGGGTGGGGAGTGCAGCAGGCCCAGTGCCCTCGGAGGGGCCGAGCTGCAGCTCTGAGCCAGGCCACCTACATGGCTCAGAAGGGGCTCAGCACCCTGGCCCGCTGCCTGGGAAGGAGGGGGCCCCAGACTCCCTGTGTGCAACAGGGGTTCTAGCCTGCCTGCCCTGGGACCTGTCTTCATGCAGTAGGGCTGGCAGATGGCACTTCCTCCTGGAAGGAAAGCAGCCTGCCTGGGACAGCCATTCCCCCCTCGCTGTGGCTGGCCACTCTGGCCTCAGCCTCGGGGATTAGGGCCAGGCAGCCTCTTATTTTAGGTTAAGAGGCATTAGGAAGGGATGAGAAGTTAAGCCTGGGGAGGAATCTTCCAGGGACCTGCACATACTTTCAGGTGATAGGGGCAAGGTGAGCAGAGGGTACCTGGAGTTTCTGCCAAGGGTAGGGACCAGCCCCCTCCCTCGCTGGCCAGGAACAAGGACGAGGGCTGGAGAGGAGTTCTCAGGCCTGTCCAGCAGAGACCCAGAACCAGGGTGCCCTGGCCTGCGGGCAGCACCTTCCCACTCAGCAAGCTGCTATCACGCTCGCTCCACCTCTCGCCCCTGAATGACCCTACAGCACACTGCCCCTGCCTCCTGCCTCCCTGTGAAGGGCAGACGGGGCACGTTCACGGCCTCCTCGGCTTAAAAACGTGCCGCACAGGAGTGTGGCTCCCGCTGCACACAGAACAATATCTAAGGGCCTGACCCAGGAGGCCCTGAGGTCACCTCCCGTCCCCGCCAGCTCCCCGAGGCCACCGCTATGGCCCACTGTCAGACCCCGCTCTTCCCCTGCTGCTGCCCACCCCGGGCTCAGGGTGAACAGGCCGGAGGTCACCACTCCAGTCCCCACTCAGGGCAGCACCCAACTCCACAGGGGAATCTGTGTCTTTCTGGGGACTGATTCTCCAGCACTGCTCTGTGGCCCGGCTGTACCAGAGTCACCCGGGAAGAGGGACAGGAGCACCTTGGGAGTCCCCAGCTTACAGGGGTGGAGCCGGGAGACAGACAGCAAGCCACTGCCCCCGGTGACCTATAGGGGGCTCCACACCGCCGGGGCAGAGGCTGAGGCCGCAGTGGGTGAAAGAACCGTCCCCTCACAAGTGAGGCCACGAGCTGCGGCCGGGGCCCACTCTGTGTGACCTGAGCCAGCAACCATCTCGCTGTGCCTTGGTCACTGAGGGTAACACGGGCTATGGGGAAGATGCCACCCGGGCAGAGTGCAGGCCTGGCTGAAACTCAGTGCTCCCAGCGGCCTATGGGGGAGCGAAGTGGGGCGAGGCCCAGCAGTGCCACAAAAGGAGCCCGGGAGCGAGCCCTCAGAGGCGAGAAGGAGTGGGAGCTGCTTGTGCTAACCAGCTGAAGCCCTCTTGCCTTCCCATCTAAGGACTGGCTAAATTATGAGATGGGGGAGGTCGCTGGGCCACGAAGGAGTCCCGTTTCCTGCTGACATCTACTTCTCGACCTGCCCCGCGGGGTCCCACGGCCGCGGTGCGCTGCTGAGGGACCAGAGCGCCCACCGGTCTCGCGCACTCACCGTTACTGTGATTTCCTGTCTGGAGGGAGGCAGGGGGCTGCAGGTTGCTGCCCAAGGCCCCGTACCCGCGGTAACTGTAGTTGAGGCCACCATTGACGTACACGGGGTCCTGGGAGTAGGAGGAGGCTGGCAGTGAGTAGGTGGAGTGGGTGATGGCTGCGGAGTCGCGGGAATGCTGCTTGTCCAGGGCCACGGGCTCGTCCTGCAGAGGGGAGGGAGGCGCTGGGGAACCACAGGGGCAGGAGGCCCGACCACTGTCCCTGGATGGAGGTGGATGAAGGCTGTGGTCCCAGAGTTCCTGAGACCCAGCGCTGTGACCTGTGGGACTCTCTGCTCCTTGTCCCTGGTTGCCTTGCCCAGCACCTTCCCCTCTCGGCTCATCTCTCTGTGGGGCAGAGTTGAGCTGTTCCTGCTCAGCCGTAAACACTCTCAGGGCCCTCCCAGCTCGGGATGAAGTCCAGACTCCGTAGGTCTGCAGGGCCTTTGTGATCATGCAACTTGCCCCACCTACCCTCAGCTCTCCCCATGGTGACTCCCTCCCCGCCCCCCTGTCCGAGGACCACCCTCCCTGCTCCTCTGCCCTGCTGGGCGGGTCAGCGGGGTGTCTTGGGAATGATTGATGACCACCCTCCCACCCCCGCCTGCCCGCCTGCCCGGGAGGGACACCCCTGACAGCGGCTGGCAGCGAGCAGTACCTGCGAGGACTGGTAGATCTCCAGGCGCATCCTTTTGGCTGCTTTTCTCGTCTCGCTCTCACAGGCAGCTGCCAGGATGTTTTCTGCCATGGCCGAGGTCAGGTGGGGAGGTGTGGGTCTGGTCTGCAGGCAGAACAGGGAGGGGGCCAGTGTTGGGCTTACAGGGCCCTGGGCTTGCACAGAGACCCTGCCCCAGAGGTGGGTGGTGCAGGGCTGGGGTTTGGGCTCTGGCGCTGTTTTCTAGGGAGCTGTGCGATCTTTCTGGGCCTCAGTTCCCTCCTCTGTGAAACAGGGCTCACGGTGCCTGCTTCCAGGGGCACTGGGAGCTGAAGTGTCCGGCCAGAGGATGCCCAGGAATCCCAGGAGTGCGCTGGAGGTCAGTGGTGAGCATAGGGAAGGGGGCTCACCATCTCCATGCCGTTCTTCTTCATGCGACGGCAGGACTTGAGGTACGTGCGAATGCGCTTGCGGGCCCGCTCCTGGAACTCGGGGAACTGCCGGCTGCAGGACTCGATGATGGCCTGGATCTTCTCCTTGGGCTGCTTGGAGATGGGCACCATGCGGTCCAGATTCTCATCCACAAAGAGCCGCACAAACATCTGTGGGAGACATGGGCTGTGGGAAGGGCTGGCCCTGGCTGTGGGCCCGGCCCCGCCCGTCCCTTGCTGGCGCTCACGTTGAAGGCCTTGAGGCGCTCAGGGTCCATGCCCTCAGAGTCATTCATCTTGTCATTGTCCTCATGGTCGTCGTGGTCATCGTCGTCATCATCTGCTGTGGGGGCCCGGCCCACCGTCAGGTCCTCAGGGCAGCCACTGACCTCAGTTTTGATGGAATCGTAGCTCCCAGAGCTATAGGGGGGGGACTGAGAGAAGGCCAGCGACAGAGGTCAGGCCAGGCCCTCTTTTGGCCTCTAACAGGCCACGGCGAGCTTGGGGCCTGGGATGGTGAGCATACCCAGCTGCCATGTAAGCCACAGCTGCACGGCCCGAGCAAGGCACCTTCAGCTCCCCCTTCATCTGTAAAATGGGACAGCAACGCTCCCACCCCCCTCCCTGGGCAGCAGTAGGAAGGCCTGCTCATGACAGCACGCAGAGGCCCGGTGCCCCAGAGGCACTAAGTGGGGGTGTTGGCGATTTACTCTACAGTGGTGCCCATGCCAGCACCTGCCACATTGTGTGAGGGAAAGACAGCCACAGAAAGGGTTCCCGCCACCAGCCCGCCTCTTCTGGTTGTGCCGAGATCTGTTCTGGCTTTGGGGTTTTCCTCCCTGATACCTAAGGGACTGCAACCCCGGGTCGACACCTGAGCTGTCACAAAAGTGGCAAGTGTGCTGTCTGCCAGGGAGGAGGGACAGATGGGCTGGGAGAGGGAACCAGCCAAGGCGACAGATCCATCAGGCAAAGCACTTTCCCAAAGCTTCCGGGGCCGGGGTTCTCCTGTCTGCCACGGCCCCCTGGCTGATGCCCTGAGTGCCAATGCAGACTGAGTGTGTAGAAAGGGGGAGAGGGGCTCAGGCCCGGCCCACAGGGCAGTCATCCCATCCTATAGCAGAGAAGAGGGCCCAGCCCTCTACTCCGCCCCATGCGCGCCTCCTGGAACAGCCCCTTCCCCCATCTCCCCTTGGAATGCACTTCCCCACTTCTCTCCACCTCTGTTACCCTTTATGGCTCAGTTCCCACCTGCCCTATGTCCTGCCCCTTGCCCTCGGGGCACACGTGCTCTCTGAGGACCACTGTCATCTGCCTTTTAGGAAGTTTGTGCTTTTGGTGAGTCCTGACTTCACTCATTGGGATCCTGACCAGCAGCGTCCTGGTGGTACCCTCTCTGCCCTCAAGGAGGCGGACATCTAGCAGTCAGGCCCAGGAAACAAAGAGCAGCAGGTCACACGCTGTGATGTGGCCACGTGGCAGCCCAGAGGGGATCACAGCTCTTCTTGGTGAACCAACGGATAAGATGGACATTGACTGGTGCCTGATCCCACAGTGGCTGCCACCCTGTGACCGTGCCCATGGGGGTCAGCCCTCTCAGGGCCCCTGGCCTAGTGCCCATCTCTTGATCCATACATAGGCATTTTAAAAGGGGCAGGTGAGGTATTTCAACTATTCTCAATAAAACTAGAAAGAAAGTAAAAGGGGCAGGGATGCCCAGGTCCTGCAGCCTCGTGCTGGGTCATGCCAGCCTTGCAAAGGAAGTCAAAAGACCTCCTGGGCCAGTCACATTCCCAAGCTGCTCCCTAGCCAATCCTCTGCCAGGGTCAGAGGAGACAGAGACAGAGAACCTGTAAGATACGGGCTGTTGGTAGCGTTTAGACTCCCATCTTACTTCCTTGGCCCACACACATTGCCTGAGGCCGTGATGGCAAACTTACTCTCTCCAGTGTCGGCTCACTGCGGACGCAGCTATGCCTGCCTCTTGGACCCAGTCAAAGAGGGGAAGGTCGGACCCTGGCCAGTACCTCTCCATGGCCTGATCTCAGACACATACCAACAACTGAACACCCATCCATTTGTACCGAACTCTCCCATGAGACACGCCATCAGAGGCAAGCACCGGCACCACCTCTCTTGCTGAAGAGAAAACCGTCCAGGGAGCAGGGCTCCAAGAAGGCGCCTCTGGCCCCCAGCCCTGACAGGGGAAAATGCTCCCAGGAGGGTTCATGGGCCCAGCAGCAGCTTGCAGAAGTGAGAGGGAGGCCCCAGAGAGCAAGGGGCGTGCCGATGGTGGGGGCCTGCCCTGCCCATCCCGCGCCCACTCCGTCAGCCTGTTCTGTTGAGTTTCGCACATCCATATCCCTGTGGCCTCACACAAAGGCCTCATCCTTTTTCTGCACCATCTGTAAAATGGGGACAGGCATGCAGAGCAGCCAGGAAACGTGAGACCCGGGGCCTCTGCTGAACGCGGCCACTCTCTGCTGTTACTCGTGGCAGACTCTGTTCTGGGGGTGGACGGGGACAGGCCACACATCACCCACCAACTCTACTAAGTCAGGGGTCATCAACCCCACTCCTCAGATGTGGACACAGGCTCAGAGGAGTGAGGGCCTTGCTCAGGGTGACACACGGAGTACTCTCCCGTTCCAGAGCCTCCCCAAGAAAGTGACAGCACAGCCGCCACGGCTACCACCCTGGACTTGGTGTCACAACTCCGAGCACAGACAATTTCCTGTCAGCCTCACACGTCCCTGACGCGCAGGAAGAGACGCGCGGCGCAGCGGGGCCTGCAGCCCCACACACCTCAGGGGTGGTCTTCACCCCGTACTTGACGCGGCTCCGCAGTCCGTCCGTGCCGCAGCCGTCCGAGGGGTAGGAAGGCGTGCCAAGTGCTGTGCCTGGCGGGAGCTTGTCGCACAGGTTAATGGGCTGATCCTCGGAGGCGGCGGTGAAGTCCATGGGGGCCACAGCGCCGTTGCCATTCATCTCAGGGAAGGCAGGGTCACCCTGCGTGCTGCTGGACGTGGACGGGTTCAGGGTGGAGGAGCCATTGCCACTGCCACTCTCGGAGGAGGAGTCATCTGGAACAAGAGGTCTGGGCGTGAGGGCACATCCCAGCACCTGCTGTGCCCCAAGACCCCCCGGGCTATCGTGGCCACAGCAGTGACAGGGAGTACCTGCCCAGTGTCACCCTCACAAGCATCCCTGTGTCGGAGGTGAGCACTGCTGTCCCCCTGAGAGGCTCCAAGAGGCTAGCCCTGCCCTAGCCGCAGGTGGGGGCAGGGTCCCTCTGCCAGAAGCTGAGGCCATCAGGAGCGGAGTGGTCGCAGAGTGGGCAGGGTGTGGTGGTCTCCTGCACTCCACACCCACAAACGCCACATCCAGGCTCACGAGAGGCCCGGCTTCGACAGTCTGGAGTGAGCAGCTGCGGCCTCAAGTCCTACCCGGCTGCTGCCTGCCAGGGGCCTCTGGACACCCCAGAGGCTGCTTGGGGCCTGGCCAGCGCCCACCTCTTTCCCTGGCTCCCCACTGCCTTGTCCCTTCAGACGCTCTCCCCACAGAACCCCCTGCCCACAGCAGGCCCTCCAATCTCTCCTTCCATTGCCTGAGGAGGGAGGGATGGCTCCATTGTGACCCCCCCTCCCCCCCTTACCCGCTCCCTCCTGCAAGCAGGCCCAGCCCAATCCTGCAGCCTGTGCACAGACACGGCAACCCCTCCATCTGCCCTCTGTGCATGACCACGTGGCCTTGGACACCGGGAGCCAAGGCTGCAGGGTTTGGGGTCTGCACCTCCTGCACCTCAGTGGGCCATCCTGCTTTCCTGAGGTGACAGTCCAACAAAGCTCTGCCGAGGGCGCCCCCTGCTGCGGAGAGCACAGCATTGCCTGGGGGATCCGGGAAGACAAACTTTAACTACGGGGCTAGACATTTTCAGATAAATTCCAGGGCCCTCTCCCTCACCCCGCCCCAGCCTCCTGCTTGATCAGCGGAGAGCGCAGAGGCTGAAGCCACACTCAAGCTCCCCAGGTCACTGTCAGGTGAGTACCGCGTGGTTGCCGGTTCTGCACCTGCACCCAGAGCGGCTGGGGGAGGGGCGGCCACAGGGAGCCCAGACCGCATCCCAGGCAGCCCCTTCCCCCAGGCCAGGGTCGCACACGACCCCACCCCCAACCTCCCAGTCGGCAGATTATGAAGATTTAGTCCCTGGTGCTGGGCACTGGGCACGCGCGCCTCCGGAGCGTCCCCATGGCGACCGAGCGGCTCTAGCGCCTCAACCAATCGCTGGCCTCCCGCCTGCCCGGGGGCGGGGCCGGGCTGCCCGTCAAGCAGCCCGGGCCCTAGGCAGAGGGGGATGGGAAAGGCCTCGCGCAGCGGCACCCCTCCCCCTCTGCCGGGCTGCCGCAGGTCTCCTGGGCCAAGCCGCCTCTCCTCCTCTCCTCCTCTTCCTCTGGGCAGCCATCGCTCCCTCCATCCTCCTGCAGGGCAGCTCCAGGCTCTGCGGAAACCGCCCCGCAGCTCCACCTTTGCTCAGCTACACCCTAGAGTCCAGGCCTGCGGCCGCGCTACCTCTGGGACCTCCCTGCCCAGCCCCTCTTCCTCTATCACAGATAGGTCTGGTTTTCTTCTGACAGTATCTCCAGCGACTAATCTACATGTTTGTGAAATGAACAAATTACCCAGCAGTATTTACTGAGCACCTACTACGTGCTGGCGGGGTCCCAGGCTGGGAAATGAAGTAGTGACAACCACCAAGGTCCAGCCTCCTGGGGCAACAGAGCACAGTACAGAACCACAAGGAAAATGAATGGGCCACCAACTGCCCTCCAACTTGCCAAACCACGCTGTTCCCTCCACCCACCCCCAACCAGCCTCCTTGGCTGACCTTCTTCAGCACACCAGCTCCCCTTGGTCACAGTCCTGTCTCCACGCCCCGCTCTTCCAGCACCAGCCTAATCACCACTCTTCTCTTCCCCACAGCCCACTGAATAAGAGTCCAGACTTCTGTCCGGTGTGTTCTTGGTGCTATGACCTCTGCAGCCTCCCCTCAGCCCAGGTCCCACTATACTGGCCACCCTTGTACCTCACTTCTCCAGGCCTCTGCTTGGGCTCTGCTGTCTGCCTGCCCTGTTGCTTCCAGCTCAGTAAACTTTAGTTAACCTGGCTCGGCGCTGCCTCCTCAGAGCAGGCCTCCTTCCTCCGCTGTCCCTAGGAAGGAGGGCCTCACAGCCCCGACCCTGGCAGGTGCCAGCCCCTCCTAGAGATACTTCATGCCTCCTGCACCTGGCCCAGGGGCGGTCCTGAGAGCTGCCCACCTCCCACCAGGGCAGGGCGTGTTCCTGGAGAAGTCCCCACACCTGAGGTTCAGGAGCCTCTGCTGGGACCGAGGAGCTGCAAGGCTGGACAGACAACATACTGGCTCCTGGTCTGAGCGCTTCTTAGCTCCACCAGGTGCCCATTCTTAGCCCACCTTGCAGGTGTGACTTCACACCCGGCACCACCTGTAACAGGCCACTTGCTTGACCTGGGAGGGCCATGTCTTCCTCCTCTGGAAGGAGGGGTTCCTAGGAGGGTCAATGGGCACTACGCCTGGCACACAGGGAGCCAACCATCACTGCCCTCAGCACGGGCCCAGAGGTGGCACCCCAACCACCTGCCTCCCCGACCAGGTTTTCTCCCAGGAGGAAGGACCCCCTTGCCCTGTGCCTCCCCAGGCGTGAGCCCGTAGGAGGCCTGGGTGCTGTGAGGATGCACAGGCAGGTGTTCCTGGGCCCCTCCCAGCTCAGGAGCCCAGGTGGCGGCCCAGACTCTTGAGCTGCCAATGCCCCGGGGCTGTGCACCTGAGCTGCCCAGCCAGGGAGCCACAGGTGCTGGCTGCAGTGGTGGCACCGCCCCCACTCCTCAGATGCCACCCCTGTCTGGTAAGGGAAGGAGCTGGGCAGATGGGACCTGTGAGGCACCAGGCCATGCACTCCAAGTTTTTAGGAGAAAGTAGAAATCTGCACCATTATGTAAATATCCAGATTTTAAAATGTTGTGACTGACTTTCATTGTTTACATTTTGAAAGACTTTGCCAGATAAATAAAACGGGGTCTATCCGTGTGATGGAATATTATTTAGGCATAAAAAGGAATGAAATTCTGATGCATGCTACCACATGGATGAACTGTGAAAACATCACATTAAGTAAAATAAGCCAGGCACGACAGGACAAATATTGCGCGAGTCCGCTTCTACGCAGTCTCCAGCACAGGGACATTCACAGAGACAGGAAATCCAGGAGGGTCACCAGGGGCCGGGGGGGAGGGGGTGTCACTGCTTCATGGATACAGAGTTTCTGTTTAGGGTGATGAAAACTCTATTTTGGAAATAATGGTGCTGATTGCACAACACTGTGCATGTACTTAATGCTCCTGAACTGTATACATAAAAACGGTTAAAATGGCAAATTTTATGTTACACATATTTTACCATAAAAATCCCCCCCAAACAAAACCAAACCTTGAGCAGGCCAGTGGGCCCCAGGAGACAAGCTCCATTCGCCCCCACACCATTTACCACGGGCCAAGCCTCCCCCACATCCACACTGCCCTGGGGGCAGGGAAAGCCAGCCGCACACAGGGCCCACATCAGAGGGACAGAGTCACAAGATCCTGAGACCCCAATCACGCTGCTAGGGCGCCCTCCACCCGGCTGCTAACCACCTGCCTGCATAGCCAGCCCGGCGCCGCCCGCCCCTGGGGCAGCCTACAGCTGGGGTCCACTTTCTGCTGACGGGAGAGGCCGTGCGTTTTAGGTGGAATGCAGAGGGGCTGTGGAGTGGGATGGATGCCGGCTGTGTCTCCTTGAAAACACCACTTCCCCTCCTTGAGCCTCAGCCTCCTTTCAAGATGGGTGTCATGTCAGTAAAATAGGATTTACATGGTGTAGACAATACCTGGAATAGAGAGTAGGCGCCAAAAAAAAAAAAAAGCCGGTTGCCTCCAGCACGCGCTTTCGCACTTCCTAACACGCCTCCTTCCTACACATGGCTTTCCTGGACTGGAGCGTGGGCTTCTGGGGGCCCCTCAGCCCAGCACGGTGCCAAATCTGAAGTGGGCACAGGGAGGGGAAGAGGGAGAGGCAGCACCTGGAAGATGCTCTTCGTGCCTTCATCCCTTCCTTTCTTGAACATCACTGAGTGTTCAGGCCCGTGCGGGGCACTGGGGACACAGCGGTGAAAAGACGAAGGTGGTTCCTGTCCCAGAGGCTCATGCTCTGGCGAGGAAGACACCTGAGGGTTCAAGAGGAGATTGGGCTCCAAAGAGAGCATTGGGAGCTCTCTGGCCCTTGATCCATGCTCCTCCGACTGCCTCCTGCTCCTCCTCCTCGGGGAAGCCCTCCCTAACTGCAGAGCCTCATTGAGACCCCAGCTCTGGACCCCAGGGTCTGCACTGTGCAGGAGGGAGGCAGGGAAGGCTTTTTGGAAGAAGTAGTCCTTGGAAGAAGCTACAAAAGACAATGCTGAGAAGGCCCTGGAGCGAGGGCTGAAGTGCCCAGAGCCGAGCAGGGGCAGAGGAGCTGCTGGGGGTGGGGGTGGGGGGCTGTATCCATCTACCCGCCCCCTAGGCAGTGGCTGTCATCCGGCCACAGCTGCAGGGACTAAGTTCAAACCCCCAAGTGGAAGCCAGACACTCTTGGCAGTGTCCCCCACTGTCACCCCAGTCCAGCTGTGCTCCGGGCCTTTGCACTTGCTGTCCCCTCTTCTCATGACACTCTGTCCCCAGCTATCTCTCTGGCACATTTCCTCCCCTCCAGGGCTTTACTTAAAGGTGACCTTCTCACTAAGACCTCCCTGCCCAGCCCCCTGCCTCACTCTGACCCCTTTACCTGTTTTTTCCAGAGCACCGATCACCTCCTGACATACTGTGTCTCTGGTTGTGCCCAGCCCCCCATAAGCTGCCCCAGCCCCGCAGACTCAGGGTTGCCAGGGCTGTATTGGGCGGGCCCAGATCACTCCTGCCTCTCCAGAAACCACACCCCTTCCTCTGGTGAGGGCACCCCGAGTCTTCCCGGCTTCCCCACGGTCTGCACCGCCCATCACAGCGATCGGTGATGGGCATCTGACCCAGACAGACCCATGAAAGTGAGTCTGAGGCTTTTGCTGAAATGGTGGGAAGACGACCTCTCCCCCACAGGGGCTGCTCAGCCCACCTGGCAGGGAGGCCACACTGGGGATGCAGGGGACAGGCTGGCACAGACGGATCCCCCCAAATCCATCTGTGCCTAAAGCCAAAGAAGGCCCTCGACTTTCTGGTTATGGGAGCCAGTGATTTCCTTATCACTGAAGCTAGCTGACAGAGGCAGGTTTAAGTCACCACGGGTGTCTGGTTCGCTCTCAGTCATCCACAGTCCTCCCCGGGAGGGGCCGTGGGGCTGGACCCGCCACAAACCCCAGGTCTGTCCTGAGGTGGCTGTAACCACAGGAGAGGCAGCTGCAGGGCCCCACTCCCGGGCCTAGCACAGCACCTGGCCCCGAGAGCGCCCGTCACTGGGGAAAGAGGGGAGAGGGAAACTGCGACAACTTGGGCTGAGGCAAGCTGGGTTCCCATCCCTTTCTAATTCTTTCCTCCTCCCAACCCCCTCCAAAAAGCGTAATTTAAGGGAGACACGGACATGCCCCCAAACCCATGCCCGAACAAGACGGGTGGGCCCAGCTGGGGAGGTGGGTGTGGGGCCTCACCGTCTCCTGACCTTGGGCACAGCCCGCCTCCTTGGCTCCTCTTATCTGCAGTCCAGGGAGTTGCCGCTGCCGCCCTCTTGGGCTCTGACACTTTATGACTCTGTGAAAGAACCCAGCTGGCCCCACGGGCACCAAGGGCCTGGCACACGGCACATAGGAGATGGGCCTTCCAGGGGTGCAGGCCTCCAGCCACCGCTCTTCGGGCAGGGGCGTGTGCTGGCTGACGCCACCGCAGACCTGGAGCTGGAAGTGACTCTTGTCCCCACCTGGTCCTTATCTGTGCTGCTGTGCCAGGAGGCCCCTCCAGGATGGGCACTCCACCCGAGGCCCAGGACAATGATGGCAGGACAAGACTGCCCCCAACCTGTGACTGTGTGAATTACAGAGAGAAGGGTGCTCCGGGGCAGCAGGGGAGCAGCCGGGGGATGCACCCCTGCTGAACATGTCCACCAAACCAGGCCTCTCAGCTCGGTGCGGGGCAGGACGCAGAGCCCACCACCTGTGCCCGGAATGCCCACGGGCAGGGAAGGACTGCGTGCCCGTCTATTTAACGTGGGGCAATGTGCTGCTATTCAAATGGGGGAATTAGTGATGAATGGGGGAAATTGTTCCTCCCTCTGTCCCGTCTCCAGAAGGAGACAAAAACCCCTTTTACCTCAGCAAACAATGCCCTTATGTGGGCGCCAGTGCCCCACAGCCCGCACAAGCCCAGCTCTGTGAGAGCCGCCAATTGCCACACCGGGCTCTGGGGCCACAGCCAGTGACACCCTCTCCCAGTGGGTGACTCACGCCGGCTCCCAAGGTGGGAAGGTCCATCGTCCCTAGGACCATGGGCCAGGCCTGTGGCCACGCCAGCTCAGCATACCCGGTGCAGGCTGCCTTCTGTGGCCAGAGGTGCGGTTGCTGGAGGCAGTGCCTCCCTCCTTCGTGGGCTTCTGTCACAGCGGCAGCCAGGCAGAGGAGAGGTGGAAGCATCAATAATTCACACACAAAAGAGATGAACCGGGGGAGGAGGAGGGGAGAGTGCTGGAGCCGGCAGCCCCACCATGGGCCGGAGAGTGTGGACACCAGGACGGGCCGCTGGATGTCTGAAGAGCCAGCCCCTTTCTCCTCCTCGGCCACTGTGGCTTTGGGCTGCTGCCTCGGGGCACTGACCATGCTCTGCATTTGGGGTGTGCCCCTCACGTGGGCTGCCCCTGCCTGCTTTGACAAAGGCCAGTGGCCTGGGCCGTGTTTATATGATGCATAGTTCCCAGGAGCACCAGGCTCCTGGCAGGCTACCCTGCTCTTCCTCCCGGAAGGAAGGAAGGGGGAGGGCTCCAGGGTCAAACGGGGGACACTGAGGAGCTGGGCAAGGCAGTACCACTGGGATCCCACCATCCTGGGTGATGGGGACACACTGGGAGCCTGCCCTGCCATCTGGCCTTCAGGCCCTGGCTGCCCGCCTAGCTGCCCCTCCTGAGCACCCCGCTCCAGCCCTGTGGTTCCACCCAGCAGCCTGGCCGGGGCCCTGCTTCCTATCAGGGCTCCACTCTTACCTCTAATGCCACCAGCCCAGGGACACGGGCACCTCTATCCCACAGCACCCGCCTTCCTGCCCGACCTTTGGTGACACATCCCTTAAGCAGGTGCCAGCAGAGTCTAGGGCCCTCAGAGTCTAGAGCAGCACGGTCCAATCGAAAGAGAATGTGAGCCACATCGGGAATTTTCAATTTTCTAGCAGCCACATATTTTAAAAAGTGAAAAGAAACAGGTGGGTTGAATTTTAATAATCTATTTTATTTAACCCAATATATCCAAAATATTACCATTTCAACAAGTAATCAATACTGTATTAAAACTGACATATTTTACATTCTTTTTTTATACTAAGTCCCTGAAACTTAGCGTGTGCTTTACATTCAGCACACCTCAATGTGCCTGAGTTCCTTCCAGCAGCCGTCTGTGGCTACCGTATTAGACAGCACAGACCTAGATTTTCATGAGTTTCCCCTAAAACTGAAATCATTTCTCTCAGTGCAGGGACTCAGGGGTCCTGGGCCCTGGAGGGGTGTCCAAGACGAAGATGACAGTTCAGGTCTTGGGGCAGGTGGTCTGAGTTGGGTGCAGGACTGGCGGCAGGGCACTGGGGACAGGCGCCACCTTCGGTGGGGTGGACATCAAGTGTGTGTCAGGCACTGGGCACGCTCATCATGCCTGATTTGCACAACCACTGCCTCCAGCAGTCATCAGAGGAGAACCAGAGGCTCCCGGGGCCAGTCACTGGCTGACCCACGGCACGAGCGGCAGAGCCCACACGGGCCCCAGGGCTGCCTGACTCCCCAGAGCACCCGCCCCTGGTGCTCTTCTCTAGGCCTCAGTTTGCCCTTCTGTACTATGGGACAGCCTCCCACCCCTGCAACAGCCCCCCTTCCGGCAGCCCCTCCCCCAACACACACTGGCCAAACACGTCCAGGGGAAACCACTCCCAACAGGAGCCGCCAGAGTCTGTGTCCTCCCGGGCCTGACATTCTCCCCGGCCCCACCCTCCAGGCCAAGCAGCGAGAAGTCAAGGCTGATTCCATGTGCAAAAGCTCTAGCTGAGATGCCCACTGCACCGCCCCCCAAAACAAATCCTGTGTCCTAGAGCAAACAGAGCCACTTGAGGCGACTGTGTGTGCGCGAATGACTCACAGGACAGGGCCCGGGCCCCAGAGCCTGTGCAGGCCCTCCGCCAGCCCTCCCGGAAGCCGGTCTGGGTTCGGTGCATCCCAGTCCTTAGGTCAGAGCGATGACGCCAGCGTGGCCCCAGTCACTTCCTGGTTCCTAGGAAAGTCGCCCTTGGACAGGCTCGAGGTGGCAAAGCCTCTCCTGTACCCCTCCCTCCCAGGCCTCTTCTCCAGCACAGCAGAACCTGCCTCCACAGAGGGTCAATAGGAAGCCAGGTCTACATGTGTCCTGGGCTGAGGGTGGCTCTGACTTCCACGATGGCCCAGCAGGCCCAGGCTAATCTCCTAGGTATGTGTGGAGCCTGCCGCTCCCTTTCTCAGCAGGTGAGCCTCACCTCCTCAGGCCCCGGAGCTTGTCTTGCCCTAATGTCCTCACCAGGCGTCTGGGGCCTGTGGGTGCCTAAGACCCCAACAGCCTGTACAAGGCCAGGGCTGTGCCGGCCCAGCCTGCTCCTGGGATAAAGGGATCTCTCGGTGCTGTCTCCCAGCTTTTCTCACCCCTCGGAGGCCAGAGGCCGGGACAGCTCAGCATTGTCTGTGCCGCCTGCAGCCGAGCTGATGATGGACACTTTCCTGTGACCTGGGACTGCCAGGGTGGCCCACAGCCAATCCCTGGAAGGGCTTGGGCCCCCGTTCTCTGCTCCTGGGGGGAAGGGAGGGCAAGAGGCCATCCAGTGTGGATGTTTCGAGCCTTGAAAAGGAGCAAATACCTCTTGCTCTAGAAGGGGGTGGGGAGGAGGGGGTGACCTGTAGCCGGAGAATGAGGCCCAGAGGCAGTTTCTAGCCTCATCGGAGGTAAACAGGATAAGGGATGGACAGGGTGGGGATCAGCAGGTGTCGGGGAGAGAAGGCTCAGTTCAAAGGCCCACTGCAGGAAAAGTCCCTCAGAAGCCATCCCAGGGAGGGCACAGAGAAGGGGCCACAATCCTCCTCCCATGTGACAGTGACCAGGGCAGATGTCCAACCACAAGTGTCACATCCATGAGGGGTTGGCTGCAGCAGGCCGTGGAGCTGCCTCCCAGGGGTGGGCCCATGGGAGGGTGGGCAGCATGCGCAGAGAACACCAGAAGTGGCCACGGCTCAGGGGTAATTCAGGTGACCGTTTCTGAGCCCATGCAGCCTGGCCCCAACTCCCACTCGCCCCTCCCCACTAGCAGTAAGGCCTCCTGCCCATTTCCTTGCAGAACAACTTCTCCCCCTGGCCGGGGACGCCCTGTGGCACCCTCGGGGCCCAGCACAGTGGCTGGCACACAGGAAGTAAGCTGCCGCCCAGGTGCCTTCTCCTTGGACAGCGGAACCAACTCGCAGCTGCCCACTCAGCTGCCCACCAGTGTGGGAGCCTGGGACACGTCTGGAGTTTGCCAGACCAAGGAGCAGGATCTTCGGAGACTCAGGGTCCCTTCACAGGACCTGGCACGTGCGGGTGGGGAGTGGGACAGGAACCCAGGAGATGCCAGGACCAGCTGTGAGCACCTGGGCCCTCACAGCCCAGCTCCCTTTCCAAAGAAGCAAGACTTTGGTGGCTGAGAGCAGGGGCGAGGGGTGCTGGTATGATGTTGTAAAGAAAGCTGCGGTCAAAACCCCACAGGGCTCAGTGGGCAGAGGGGACCAAGAGAGATCTGAATGGATGAAGAGACAGGGCCGGACCCAGTAGGTCTAGTGAAGGGTCCAGAGAATGTGGGAGAGGTGAGGAGGAAGTCTTTCAAGGGAGGCCCCTGACACACTTACAGTCCCGCAGTCTGGTTATGCCAGGTGGCCACAGACCCCAGCCTCCAGACCTCCAGCACAGTCTCCTGCACCAGCCTGGCCCCCTAAGAGGAAGCGATCCCGTAACACCATTCACCGAGCCTTCCCTGCCCGAGGCGTGTGCCGAGCCCTGTCCACGCGTCATCCCATCCTCCACAGCTCGGTAGGGTGGGTGCCGCATTATCGCCCCACTGTCCAGTGAGGGGAGGTGATCTGCTCCGGGCCGCACGGTGAGGAGGGAGTGGAGGCAGTATCTGAGCCTGAGTCGGGTAGCAGGGCTGGGGCCTGCACATTTCCCCTGCAGACCCACCCTGCAGAGAGCAGGGGACAGCACACAGGGGAGAGGCCTGGCTGGGTGAGGCAAAGAGAGGCAGCACCATTGTAAATATTGAGCCCTGGCAAGCAAGTCACACACCTGCTCCCAGGTGACCGCCCTACACCCAGTTTGCATTTCTGCATAGTGCAGGGCCCCACCCGAGGGCAACACAAGCCAGAAGGCAGGAAGCCTTGGTCATCTCACAAAGAGCTCCCGAGCACACACCAGGGTTAATGGTCACAGTCACCCAGGCCATGCTACAGGCAGAAGCTGGGAATCAGAGAGTGAACCACTTGTTTAAGACCGCACGGCAGGGACAGGGCAGGCCAGGGCCGCTCAGGAGATCCACAGCAGAGTGACAGGGCCTGCCTGCAGGGAGCCACGTCCAGTGGAGACCCCAGGCCCACAGAGGCGGCCCCACCTCTCTCCATCCTCCTGGAACGCTTGCATGCCAGACTCTCGTAGGGCGGCCTGGTGGTAGCCTCCCTGCCCCATCTCTCCTGGTTGGAGCTTGGGGTCATAGGGAGCTTCTGGAGACATGCAACCCAGGAAACCCCCAGCCCTGTCATTTGGCATCTCCCTCCCTTCCCAGCCTCCTCCTGACACACTGCCTGAGCTCCCCAGGCCACTCTACCTAACTTCAACCCCACTCCAAATATAGCCTCTCCAAGAGGCTTTCACTGGTCCCCGTCTCCACCACTGGTAACTCAACAGCCATTTGTGGAGCCGCTGCTCCATGGTAGGGGCTGGAGATAAAGCCCAGAAGAGAACACTCAGGCCTGGGCAGGGGTTGGCCCTCAGGATGCTCCCTGTGGTACTGTCTGTAGTAACAAGAGAGGGGGACTTGAATGTCCTTCCCCAGGAATGGCCCAAATGCTGGCTCTGGAGTCAGACAGACCCTCATGGTCGCTTGTGGTCTGGGCAAGTTACTTCCGCCTCTGCAGGAAAGGCACAGTCATAGCTCTGAGCTCACAGGGTGGGAGTCACCCTGTCACCAGCTCAGGGTTGAGCACAGAGCAGGCTCAGGAATGGGGCCTCCAGTTATTGGGATGACTGGACAACCTTTAAAGATGGCACATCATTGATGGGGGAGAGGTAAATGACACTATGTGGGAAAAACAGTAGCTGCAACATTACACTGTCCACCCCCTTTTTTTCTTTAAGGAAATGAGACTGATGATATGCACATTAAAGACTGAGAAGAATATGCCCCAAACATTGGTATTGATTTTCATTTTTTTTGCCCCTCTGTTTTTTCTAAATTTTCTACAATGACTGTAATACTTGTGAAATAAGGCGGAAAATAAGATCCACTTCTACGAAGACACACTGCCTGCCCTCAGACAGCTCGCACCTGTCTCTCAGACTACAGGTCCCCCAAAGCAGGGCCGGGCTCATCATCCACACACGCAAGTGACGGCGGCTAAGCATTTGCACGACAAAACTGAGGACAAGCCTGAAAGAAGCCAAGCCTTAAGCCAGGACCCTCAACACCTTTGTCCGGCCTCGTGACATAGCGATGGGCACTGGAGAGGCAGCTCCAGACCTTATGGTCTGCGGGCAGGAAGTGCTGACACCATGTCCCTGGAGGGAGGGAACTCTGAGGTCCAGGGGTCTCACAGGCCCAAGGTTGGAGGAGCCATCTCTCAGAGGCACAAGCAAGAGGCCCTGAGATGCCCCAGGACGCCACACAGCTCCTGCCCAGAAACCCCCAAGGACCCTGCAGGAAGACGGAAGCAGGACCCTGGGCTCTCCCCTGATGCTGGTTTCCTGTCTACCCAGGAGGTGAGTAATGTCCGCTCCCCACCCCCATGCATCCCTTCTGAAGCCAGGCCTCACATTTTCCGCTCAGGAAGGGGCAGAGCAAGAGGCCTGGGGAAGCACATCAAGGGGAAATGAAAGGAGGGGCCCTCGCCTGGCCCTGCCTGCCGTGGTTGGGACCCCGAGAAGCCAATGCTGTGAGTGTGCAGGGAGAACCTCCTCTGGTTCCCAGGCTCCCCCGCCATCTTCTGGGGACCCTCACACATGGCCTCGACGCCTGCCAAAGAGGAAAGGGGAGGGGAGCAGCCTCCGCACCCCCTCCTGACTCTGGCCAGATCCTTGGAATTCTCTCCCTGATGCAGTTTCCTCCCATGGGATGGGACCTGAGCGATGCGCCCCAGGTGAAGGAGCACTGGGTGAGCAGTGCTCCCCGGCCAAGCACCCACTGCTGTGATGTCAGGGAGCCAGGAACAGGACCCGTAAAAGAGATCTGTGAAGTGAGGTCCCGCAGGCTGTGCATGGAGGGCTTGGGGACAAGCGCACCACATTGTTTCAGAGCAAGCACACTCCCACTCCTGGTAAACCTCAGAGACAAGCTCCCGGGAGTGAGAGCTGGCCTGCGGAAAATTCATTCCTGGTCTCAGCCGTCGGACCTACCCTGCCAAGGCCCAGCCTTCATCTGCCTCTGCTAAAACTTGAAAAAGGAGGAGGAGGAAGAGGAGGGTCCCAAAGCATCCACCAACATGTGTGAATCTGTCCAAACTGCTTGGCTTCTTGAAATGCTTCTGGACTGCATCCCTGGCCAGCAGGGTGGGATGCTTCCCAGCACAGCCTTGGGAGTCCCCACACTTTCTGGCTAAGGGAAAAGATTCAGGTGCCGAGACTGGGGGGTGTCCTCAGGAACAAAGAACCCAACTTGTCCCCAGCAAGGGGTGGGCCTACATCCCCTCCAGATGGTGTGCTCGGGGTAGGTCTCAATAAACATTTGTTCCTTTATTCATTCAGGTGACAAATATTCAGCAGGCCCCTGTAACATGTCAGGCATGCAGCCAGAGTCACTGGGGACAGAGCAGAGAGCAAGATGGACATGGTCCTCATCTCACAGAGCTCACAGTGGGGGCCTCAGACATCATCTTTCCAACTTGCCACTTCCACGGAGGACTGAGGGCCAGAGACGGCACACCAAGCCACCTTGGGGCTTGGTGGGGTTGGGGAAGCTTCTGGATGAAAGCACATGTGCAGGGAGTGGAGACCATGGAGGGCTATGGCTGGGTGCAGAGAGCAGGGTCAAACAGAGCCCCTGCTTGGCCTGTCCCCACCCAGTCCTTCATTAACAACAGGGGACATGAGAAACCCCTGAAACCACTGATGGTTTCTCACTGACTCACTGATGGGAGCAGGTTCTCAGCTCGTGTCTGCACTGGAAGCACCTCCAGAGAGGGGAGCATGCCATGGTGGGGGCTGGAGGGCTGGATGGGGACTCCAGTTCCCCTTGGGGACCCAGTGCTTGGGATAGACATGGTGGTCACCAACAGATCTAGGACCAGAAGGGGCAGCAGAGACCAGGCCAGCCAATCTCTCAAGGCCTGCGACCCCCTGCACTGGGTCTAGGTCAGCCTCTGGCCAGCACATCAGCCCACAGCCTCCAGACACAGTCTCTGATTAAATAATTAAATTGATGGTATCATGGTCGACACCATCCTCCCTGTCTCCAGCTCTGGCTGCCCGCCCTGATAAACACCCCTGTCCTGTCAGCAGGCCAGCCTGCCTCAGCCCCAGCACCCATGGCCAGGAGGGACCTGGGTGGGGGATATGCATGATGACACCCAGGTCGGCTACCTCACTGGGCTCCCGTGGGTCCAGCTGCAGGACATGCTGACCCCACCAGCCTCACTGCTTCTCTCAGCTTCATCTTCATGATCAGCCAACCTCCAGGTGACAGGGCAACTGATGCTGAGGAAGCCCCACGACCCCCACGGAAACACTCCCTTCTGCTCCCTGACCCTGGAGGCCCCCCAAATCACCAAATCTCCCTGGGAAGTGTCTTAGACAGAGATCAGACTCCCAAAGGGTGGCTGTGAGCAACAATAACACAAGACTTTTTCAAGAATGAGTTGGGGGAATATGGCCCCCATCCAATCCTACTAATAAGGCTTTAAAAGAAAAATGTTCTGAATCCTTCCTGGGAAGGTATAACCTAGGGCCCTTGGCTGAGCTTTGCTGGCATGGCCCTTGGTGTGGCCTTGGGTGTGGCCCTCCCCTGGCTCAGATGAGGCGGGAGGTCAGCTGCCGGGCACGTCCCAACCCCAGGGCCCCCAGCAGCATGTGGCTGCCCCCCCCGGGTCCCCATCCCGTGGGAGCGCTGGAAGCCAGTACTGCTCTGGGAGGCTCGCAGCACGAGGGGGTCTTGCTGACCTCACGAGGCATCAGATACAAAAGCCTTTTCTTTCCCAGCAGCCTCGCACCCCACTCCTCACAGAACCACCCCCTGGACTCCCCAGCCCCTGGCCCAGCCACCCCAGCTGCCTCCAGGTTGCGTCTCCTCCCAGACAAAGCCGGCCTCAGCCCGCAAGAGCAGTCGGGAGGCAGGCGCCCGGCTTCTGCCATGGAGACGAACTTTGACCCAAACTGTGAGGCTCCTACCCCTTATTTACTCTTTAAGGCTAACCCGTTTCACAGAGTTAACATTACACCCCCTTTTAACCCTGCACCTCCCTCCAGCATTCCAGGCCCCGACCTTCGACCCCTCCTAATTGCCAGCTCTACACCCCAGTTCTCTGAGGCCCGGCTCCGGCTCATCCCCCACACCCGATCACCTTCTCCCGGGAAATCAGGCCCAGCCAGGGACGCTCTAACCACAGGTACCACCCCTGGCCCAGAACTGCATCTGACTGAGGCAGTGCTGGAGCCCCGGAGCCCAGCCCCCCGGGGAAGCTCCATGCAAGAGCTCTGGAGTGGACGTCTGGGATCTGACCTCTGACCCCAACTCTCCCACCCCAAGAAGGAAGCCTCTGTTTCCAGGGAGGTTGGAGGAGAATGCCTGGCAGGCCCTGGAGGACGGTGGGGCCGGGCCTACAGACCAGTCTGGACAGCTCCTCCGCCGAACCACGGCTCATCCTGAGGGGCCGGGGGCACACACATGGACAAGTGCACCACCTGCTCACTCACAGGTGAGGGACCCTGTCCTACAGCCTCAAGTCAACGCCGCAGAAGCCCAGCTCCTGTTTTCATCACTGGGGAGCTCGATTGTTCTGGGTCAGGCACACTGTTAACCTTCCCGGACCTGAATCGTGACCACATGGAAATCCATATCCCGCCAGCCCCTGAGCATCAGTGCAAACAAACAAGCATGGCCCGCCAGGCCACCAGTCACCACACCCCCCCGCCCCAAGAGCTCTGTCCAGGCATCTCTAGGGGAACGACCTGCTCTCTCTGGAACCAGGGGCCGGGGCCCTGGGGCCCACAGAGATGCTGAGAACGCCACCCCTAGAGGCCCCACCATCCCAGATTCCTAGGCACGGGCAGGTGGGCAGGTGCAGCCCCTCCCCCACCGGCCCCCAAGGGACACTCACCGTCCTCTTGGCTGTGGAGGTTCTGCGGGCTCCGCATCCTCTCGTCCTGACTGGGACTCAGGCTGGAGGCCAGGTGTGGGTCAGCTGACATCCATGTGGAGTCGTTCATATCAAAATCTTCACTGCTCACAGAAGTTTCATCCTGATCAGGGACAAAGAAGGTAGGTGTTCAACAGTGACAGGCTCTCCACAGCCCCGAGGCCACATTTTGGGTGAACCCCAGGGCCCATGGCATTTGGAAGTGCCCCAAAGGCCACAGGGAGACCCCAAACCTTGCAGTGGGGGCTGGCTGGCTCCCCCTGCCCCCCGTGGCAGTGGCTCAGGCTCTGGTTCCTGTCGGAAGCCAGGGCTGAGGGCCGGCACTGTCTGTAATTGAAGACAATTATGAGGTCTTGCATCCTGTAGGGGCGGATGGCAGGGCCCGGCTCTTACCCTTGTGAGCCAAGGTTGAAACAAGCCCTGTAAACAAGGGCCACCGCTCCCTGCTCCCTGCCCACAGCCCTGGAAGAGGGCTCACTCCACACAGGGCCAGGCGGCCAGAAGTGGGTAGCAGGACATGCTGGGCACCACCGCTGCCAAGGCGATCGCCCCCACCAGGGCTGCTTCCCTGACTCCCGTGGAGCATGCATGGAATTCCTTTCTCCCACTCCCCCAGCCCAGAGGACATTTCTGTCTTCCTCCTTCCGAACCTTTGCTGTGCTTCAAAGATATGCTCTTGGGTAGCTTCCAGCACTGAAAAGGCCAGCCCCAGAAGTGCAGAGAAGGAAGGGGGTGGGGCAGGCGAGGGTTAGGATCAGACCGCAAAGGGGGTTCGGCTCAAGGGCCTGGGGGGCCGCCAGGGCCTTCCAAACAGCCGGAGGGCCTGCTGGGGAGGACCACGCCTGCCTCGTCTCCCTCGCTGGCTTCAGTGAGCCCTTGGCCAGTCATCCGGGAACCCCCGGGGCGGGGCCCCTTCACTCCAGCCCTCCAGTGGCAAAGGACCCCACCTCCTTCTGGCCCAGCCTCTTTCAGCAGGAGCAGCAACTGTGTTTGGGAGCTGGCTGTAAAACGCCAAGAAAGATGACCCAGCAGCTCCCACACCCCGGTGCTCCTGCCTTGCCCCCTCCCCTCTCCCCTCCGACAAGATACAATGGCCTCTGTGGGCCCCCAGTGAGGACCTCTGGCAGAGTGCACCCCCCCCAAATCCTCCCTCCAGGGCCCCTCACAGAGGTCTCTTTTATAGTGAGCAAACACACTTTGGTTTGAACTTTCTTGGGCTGCTGTCCCTGAGGCAGACACATCTGCTCTCCAAGTGCTAGGGAGCCAGCCCGGATTACCCTCCACTCCCTCCCCCACCGCGCCCGGCTGGCAGGGAGTTTCCTGGAATTTACAGCTTCTGTACAGCACGAGTGTGTACCCTCTGCAGCTGAACCCAGAGGACGCAAGCTGGGCCAGGACGCAGGCTCTGCCCAGCCCAGGGGTCCCCACGCGCCACACCCAGAGCCTTGTGTGCTTGGGGGACAGAGACCACGTGTCCTCTTGTGCCCTCTCCCCCCACCCCACACACACACACACACACACACACACACGTGCACTCACTCTGCCTCCCTCCCGTGGGCCGCCCGGCTCCTTACACACAAGCACATCCACCCACAGTCTTCTTTGGGTGGAAGTGTGCTCACATGCATTCACTCAGGCTGTTTTCTCACGCCCGGAGGGACACACACGTGTCCAAAAGGTTCTCTCTGCACAAAGGGACAACTAAACTCTCCCCTGCACTAACAGGACAGAACCCGAGAGCGGGGAGAAGGACTCTCAGAGGTGTAGAGCCCACCCAGGCTCTGGGGGCCAGGACGCGGGCCTCCTCACTGAGGCCCAGGGGACACTGTGCTCAGGGTACAACCGCAGCTATGGCTGAGGCAGGAAGGCCCTCTCCTGGCTCGTGGGTATTGCTAAAACACTCAGTTCAAAAGCCTGAGTATTCTAACAACGTCCGGAAGCACCGCCTATTCAAAACGCTCCATCCATTCATTCAACAAGCATTCACTCAACACCTGCGAGGAGGCAAGCGCAGCTCTAGGTGCTGGGAAATTCAGCTGAGGACAAGACAAAGCCCTGGCCTTCCTGGGGCTCACTGTCCAGTGGGGAGATGGACAATCAGCAGAAAAACATGTAACAGCGGCAGTGATGAGGGCTACGAAGCAGAACAAGGCAGAGTAAGAGAGAGGGACCTGCAGGGCTGTGTTGGCCAGGGGGCCAAGAAGGGCCTCACTGTTAGGGAGCACCCAAGCAGAGGCTGCAGGACGTGTGGGGGTCTATGAAGGGAGAGTTCGGGCACCAGGACTTGCTGGCGGGTGTGAGGAGTTGCCAGGAGGCTGCTGTGGCCAGGGGTACGTGAGCTGGGGGCAGTGAAGCCACATGGGAATGTCTCCTTCCAAGGCGCACGTAACCCCGGGCAGGGCTGTCTCAGGTCTGTGGAGTGTTCCACTAAATGCACAGTTCTCACTGAGGAGCCTCTGGCTGCATCAGTGAAGGCTCCCACACTCCAGCCTCACTCGGCCAAGTTTAAAACAGTAATGACAGAAGCCAAAGGTTATCAAGCACCAAGTGCTCCCGTGAGATCATCCCATTCCACCCCCACCACAGGTACAGCTATCAGCCCTATTCTACAGATAAGGAAACTGAGGCTCCAAGGGCTTAGGCATTTGCCCAAGGTCACGAGCTAACAGGTGGCAGAGCCAGATGTGTGTGATCCTGAGGCCCAGACACACCCTGCTGGGTCCCTCCTCCACGCCTCTGCTGGCACTGTCCCTCTCACCTGGCATGCCCACTCTACGGGGCGCTCCACGACCCGGATCCCAAACGTACACGCTCCCTTCTCCATCAGCTCCAGCTCAGGCTCCGTCCTTCCTCGCACACCATCTCTCCGCCCGGACCATCGGACCGGCAGGCAGCCAGCCACAGACCCCTCAGCTGTAGCATGTCAACACACTGTGGATCTCTGCCCTGTCTTTCCCCAGAAAACCTTAAGTCCTCCCAAGAGTGGGGACCAGGCTGTATGTTCTCTGGACCCCCCACAAGGCCAGCGAGACTCGTTGAATTGGCTGAGTTGCCTGGCATGATACTGGTGTTTAATGAGGATGTGGCATTAGCTTGACAATTAAGGACTTGGTCCCATGGCACATGGTTCTTGAACGGAGACCATATGAAACCCGGACCCTGGCTGGCAGGCTGGCAGCAATGTGTGGCCTTGCAGCCTCCCTCCTGCAGCTGCCAGCCACCCCATGTAGCGCCGAGGGTTTCTCTGCCTCAGATCACTTAACTGTCCACCAAAATGACCCCCTTCTACCCCTCCCTGCCCTAACAGGTCCAGCTGGGAAGAGGTGGGCCAAATTTTACTTTGAATCGCAATCAGCGGCTAGAAAAGCATCCAGTGCCCACACACAAGCGGCTTTGGGGCAAGAGTTCTATGAGATTTCCTCCCAACAGCTCCATAAAAAAAGCAGGCACCCCCTGTCAGGCCTAGCTCCAGATCTGGCACCTGCCCCTCGGAGACCTGCCCCAGCTGCCCAAGGGCACCACAGCTGGGATCGGAACCCAGGCGGTCTGTGCCCAGAGCCCACATCACAGTGCCACCACCCCAAGGCGCCGCCTCACCACACTTCCTCCCTTCAATCGAAAGAACCAGATTCCTTAACGACAAAGCATCTCAAGAGGGGACTGAAAGAGAACTCACGGGAGATGAAGCTATATTTACACACACACCCACACACACGCCCGCTCACTCTCGCGTGCGTTTATTGGGCATCTACTATGTGCTGGTGACACAGATGACTAGGGAAGGGATCCCTTCCTCCAAGACCTCGTTATCCTATGAAAGGAGACCAGCTAAAAAAGCTGACCCGCATCTAAGTGCTGAGAGAGAAGGGGGTGGTGGAACCCCGTCCCTGGTTATCTACTGACGAGATGGAAGGGTTCTGCCACGTGAATCCCCGCTTCGTGGTCAGTGGTTCTAAGATTTTGATACTACTGCTACAGCAACTTTTTTAAAGTGGGAAATCAAGTCTATTAAACCTAACAAAAAAAAAAAGAGAGAAAACACTGAGTAAGTTCCGATCAAATTCACACAGACAGCTTCCACCCCTCACTTTCAGGGCTGACCTGGGAGAGGCTTCCCAAGACCCCTTTGCACCCCACCTGCCAGAGGAGAGCCCCCAGCTCAGAGGGCCGACTGTAACTGCACCCAGCCACAGCGAGCCCGGGCTCCAGGAGCCGGCTAATTAACCAGGCAATTAGCAGCACACACAGTTCAGAGCTCATCAACCACAGTGCAGAGGGGGAAACACATGCAAGTCCAGAGGGACCTGCAAGAGGCGGCCAGGGCAGGTTGGCGGTGGCAGGGCCTCAGGCCTGTGCCTGGACCTAGGGTGCTCCCCGTGCTCACCCAGAGGTCACAAGGCGGGCACTTCTTGCTTTTGCCTTCTGGAATCTCAAGGGAATTTGGTCTACTAATTTCTCTCTCTCTGTAAACAAACTTCAATGAAATTTTCATTAGAGAATAAAAGAGCGTGCAATCCATTACTTTTGGGGCCCCCTCCCCCTCCAACTCCACGTGACCGGCCAGCCAGCTGCCCCTGGCTCCTCTTACCTCTGCCCTTGGATACCCTGAAGCCTGCAGCCTTGCCCACCTGTCGATAAAGTCCACCATTTATTCGGTACCAAAGGGCCTGAGCCATTGTGGGTCACAGGGTGAGAGGGCCAAGTGCCCTTCTGAAAAGGGACCTCAAGAGTTTGGGGGGAGGTCAGGCAGGCAGCACCCAGCCAGCCCCTGGGACACACCCCAATCTGGGAGCCCTGACTCTGGGCAGAAGGAGAAGAGCCGACCAGACCCTCCCTGCTCTTATCTGCAGTCCAAAATTCATGGGCAGGTTCAATTTCTCTCCACCCAGGTTCTGAGGCCCTTCCTCCTCTGCAGGCAAGCTAGCACCAACCACTGCCCAGCCCAGGAGGAGGAGAAAATGGGAGAGCGGAGGGGAAATGGTGGAAGCGCGGTATCCATGGCGTGCAACTACGGCAGGTGCTATCAGTAACCTGATTATTTTACAACTGGGGTCAATTTCTCCAGGAACTGGGTTCCTGGTGCCTCTGAAGTTGAGCCATTTGCATCCTCCGGGACAGGGATCCTGGGGTGTGCCTCACACAACATTTTCCAGGCCTTTCCTCAGAGCTGTAACTCTATCTCTACCCCTTGCTTTGAGAAAGAAAAGGAGGAGGATTTGCTGAGAATTTAGTGCAATTGTAAGCCCTAAGCCCTGACCAGGAGCCTTGGGTGTGTGTTTCCGAGGACGGGGAGGGGCCAGGGATGTGCGGGGTGTGTTTCTGGGCCAGGCAGGAAAACAGATCCCTCTCTGTCCAGCCCCGGGTCTGTCTGCTGAGAGGCTGAAGCTCCTGCTAGAAAGACCACCAGGCTAGGGCAGTTGCCCCAGCGCCAGCTCTACCCCAAGGAGGCGGGCACCAAGAGGGAGACAGAGAGCGCCTCCTTCTGGAATACCTGCAGGCCCCTGCCAGGCCCTGGAAATTCTTCAGTGCGAGGCAATTCCTCCCCTTGTCTCCATGTCAGCGAGCATTACACACACAGCCTTCTGAGCATGCCAAGAAGGTAGTGAACCGCATTTGACCCCAACTTAACCACTTCAGTTCATCAGATGGCTTATTAATAGAAGAGGAACCCCCCCCCCCGGATATACAGCAACAAGGGTTCAAATCCCCGGTGTGAAGGGACTGCACAAATGAAGTCTTAGGGTGTCTGAGCCACAGCTCCCGAGAGCTGCATGGTCCCAAGGCTGCCACTTCATGCTCCACCCCAAGACCACCTGGCCACCAGGGGAGGAGGCCAGCCTCCTGGGGACACTCCCTCCACGGTTCCACTCCTTCCTGCTAACATACCTCCTCTGCTTACTAGTCACACAAGCACAAGCTTTTCTGGGAAATGTGAAGTAGAGAGGACAGTGACATAGCCAATCACCTACCATACTGTAGGTATTATCTCTCTCTCTCTCTCACACACACACAACACACACGCACAGACACACACAGGGGCTGTCAGACACACAGGCACATAAACATGGGGATGCTCTGTCGTCCCTGCTGTCATGGATGCCTGCATGCTGGGAGTGAGCATTATCAGTACCTTCCTACTAGTGTATCGAGTGTAAAAACGGGCTTTTGTTCCCTAAGCAAAGGCAAACTGGCTGTTTTCCCAGCACTCCTGACCACGAGGGCCTCACGGATACCCCAGCTAGGCCCTGCCATTAACAGGGGTCTCTTTAAAAGGGAGGCTGGAGAGATGAGCTTCTGCAGACAGGCTTCTTCCAGCTAAAAGGACGGCTGGGGAGGAACCACGCTAAACCGATGCCCTGCAGGAGTTTCCTTCCAAGAAAAAGACCCAGACAAGACAAAAAAGTTCTTGAGCAACTCAGGGCAGTCCAGCGCCACGCGGCCCTAGGGTGGCTGGGGCCAAATAAGTTCCCCAAATCAGCCGTCCTAGCTGGGAGGAGGGCCCTGGGGTGCTCTGCTCCCGGTGTCCCACAGGAAGGTGCTGAATGGGGTTGTGTCACCAGCCCTGGTGCAGCGGGTGTGGGAGGAGGTGCTGTCTTACAACCCTCCCCATAAAACTAGCCCAGCTGGAACCCGGATTAGACAGGGACTTGATAGTATTCAAGGACACATTTAGGCCCTAATGGTTTTCCAATGAAGGGGTAATTTACTACCTGGGGGCTGAACTACCACCGGGGCCTAGGCCATAAATGGGTCTTTCCTCCCAGACCAGAGGCAGGGGACAAGGCCATGCCGTTGGTCCCATCACACACATGGCTCTCCCCAGAGGAACTGTGAGAGCCCCAGCACCCCTCCTCACTCCCCACCTGGTAGGCCAGGGGCCCGGCTGGGGCTTCCAGCTGATTCTGGGATAAGTACGGCTTTATCTCAAGGGAGAATCTATTTCAAGCCACAATCCTTCTCAGAAAGAGGAGGAAATCACAGAGTCCAAACACCATTTCAGGTGAAATCAGGAGGTTATTAATCTCCCCTCAGAGCAGACAGAAAGAAAAATCAATGTTTTGGGGGGGGGGGAAGGTTCCATTTGAATTAATGGGTTTGTGGCTTCTCCATTGATCTGCGCCTCTTCACACTTTCTTTCTGTGCTTTTGTGCTCTTGGGGAGGAGGGACGGAGAAGGGAATGGGGAGGAGGAGGTGGGCCTCCCTATAAGGAAAAGGACGGTCTAACCTTAACCTTTCTCCAGGAATAATGCTAATTAGCGAGGCTTAATGAGAACCTCCCCCAGGAAGCGCGGCCCGGTAGGGGCGACCGGACTCGGGCAAACGCAGCTCCAGGTGGGAGGAAGCAGGGGCGTCCCTTCGGAGCCCGAGCGGCTGGAATAAAAATGCGCAGCGTACTCCCCCGCCCCGCCCCGCCCCCGACAAAGTGTCCGGCCCTGGAAGACCCAGTGGAGAGCGGCGGCGTAAATCCAACTTAACCAGAGCGCGCGCCCTCACTCTGGAGAGCCGCCCCCGCCCCCTGTGCCCTCTTCACTAAGGAATGCCCCTTCGCCACGGGCCGCCGACGGCCCCGGCTTCTGCTCGCACGATCCACCTGAGAGGGGCACCCGGTGCGCTCGGAGGAGGGACAGGGGCCTGCCGAAGTGGGCTCAACTCTGCAAACCTCGTCTCAACTCCCCGCGCCGAGGCAGGCAGCCCCTCCCTGCCACTCAACGCTTCCCGTCCTCACATCCCCAAACACAGTCCACTTCCCTTCTCTCGGCGGCCGCCGTGGCGGCAACCCGAGACCGGCCCCCGCCCCGCCGCCCGCGAACGCCTTCCTCCCCGGGACGCGGTGCCGAGCCCGCTGCAAACCGTGTGGCCGCCGCACAATACCGCGGCGCGGCGCACACAATCACCGCCCCCCAGGACCAGCGGCGCGCACGGCCCGGGAGTGGGGTGCGCCCAGCGGCCCCCTACACTCCGGGCCAGGCACACCTCTCGGGCACCCCGCGGCCCCCAGAGTGCAGCCTTCACTGCCCACCCCCCTCCGTCACACTCACCCACCCCCCGCGCCAGCCCACTCCGCCCAGGGCGCAGCCGCTTCCCCGCGCCCCCCTCCTCAGCCCCGGCGCAGGAAGCTCCCCCGCGTTCCCCTCCCCGGAACCCCCCTAGCCCCCCACCCCCCTAACCGCAGCTCAACGGCCGGCGGCAGGGGCAGGAGGAGGGGGGCGGCGGCCGGGGGCCCGGAAACGGCCCGATTGCGGGGATCCGGGCCGGACTCCGTACCTGGGCGGGAGACGAGGCGGAGACGGCGGTCGGGCTCCGCGAGTGAGCAGGGCGGGCGGCGGTGACAGCCCCACAGCTCCAGCTGCTGCTGCTGCTGCTGCCGCCGCGGCCGCCCGGGGAGAGGGGCTGGCACCGCCGCGGCGCGTCACGGCCCGGCCCGGGGGCGGGGGTGGTCAGGGGGAGGGCCCAGGCGAGCGGCGGCGGCAGCGGCGGCGGCGCCGCGGCCCGGAGGGAGGAAGGGGGAGGGGGGCACCGGGCACGGGGAGGCGGGGGAGGGGGGCGGGACCGGGCACGGGGCGGGGGCCGGGGGGAGGGGAGCTCAGGGAGGGTGCACGCTGGGGGAGTAGGAGGAGCAGCAGGAGAAGGAGGTGGAGGGGCGGGTGAGAGGGAGGAGTGGGCACGGGGGGAGGGGGAGAGAGGAAAAGGAGGCACCCAGAGAGAGGAGAAAGGAGGGAGAGGCGGGGGGGGGGGAGGAGAAAGGAGGGGGCGCTGGGCCAGGTGGGGGGGAGGGATGAGGGCGCGCTGGACGCGCCGCGGTGCGCTCTTCGGGGGGAGAGCGCTCTTAAGGGGGAAGCGCTTCGAGGAAGATCCTTGCCGGGGGCTGAGCCCGGGAAAGAAGGCGGTGGGGTCTGTGCCCGCCCCTGGCTCCCGGAGGCCGCAGTCTTCGGGTCCGGAGGTGGGGGTTGGGGGGCACCCGGCCAGATCTCCGCGTTCAGGCCAGAAGAGGAGAGACTTGGCCCAAAGAAAGTGACTCAGGCACCATTAGGAACTCTCGGCGCCCCGGGGCCTTCGGGCAGCCCTCGACCACCGCGCGTCTCCTGGTTCCCTGGGGACGCAGGTCCCCGCTGGGCGGGGCTGCTGGGCCGGGGGGCTGGGCCCCCGGGCGGTCGGAGCGAGGCCCAGGCCTGGTAATGCCAGGCACGTGGCCGGCTCTCTGCCCGGCCCTCCACCCCCACCTCAGGGCCCCCCTCTTCTTGATCAAGTTCAAGCTCGAGCTCCACGGCGCGCTGCCCACTCGGTGCCCCCTCCTCTCCCCTCCCCCTCCCTCTATTCCGCACCGTCTCGCCTCTTCACTCTTCCTTTGTCTCTTTCCCACCACTTAGTTTACACCCTCCCCAGCTCCCCTCCTTCCCAAGGGCGGGCGCCTAAGAGCCCAGGCTCGGCTCACCTGTCCGACCCAAACGTTTCAGCGATGCCGAGCACCCGCCGCCGGCTCGCTCCCGGCTCCCTCCCGGTCCCTCACCCCTCCTGCGGGTCATTGTGCTCCTCCAGACCACACGGGCAGGCTCCTCACGGCGCGCTAGCTACAGTTGTAAAGTAATAGGATAATATCAAGAATGCTGCTCCATCCCAGACCTGGGCGCGCACTGTCCGCGGAGACCCAGCATCGCAGGAGGGGGAAGACCCACACAGATCATAGATGCCGTCCTTGGCGCAGACCGACCTCGTCCGCCTGGGGCGCAGGAGAAGGCGGCAAGGGGCGTCGCGGGGTAGGGGGTGGGGGACCCTGGACCTGCGAGCAACCTCAGACTCAGCCTGAAACGTAAGGCGCTCGTCCGTGAACCGCGGAATTAGACCCGGACGAAGATGGATCAGGGGCACATGCCCCCTCCCCAAATTCACACCCTTCGTGACAACAGATTAGCCTTCAGAAAAAGCTTGTGCTTTAATAGGAACGGGGAGCTGCCCTCGTGGAATCCTGTGGAGACGTGGCCAAAAAACAAAACAAAACCCAATAACGATCCCACCTCCTGATTCCTCCGGTCGCATCCGAAGAGGAAGGGCAATTTCTACCGACTTTACGCTACAACTCATTCATAGTGGAACCAGCAGAAGAGAAAAGGAGACAGCCACCGCGATTGTTTGCAATTTTGAAACAGACTGCCTTTAACCCTCCAACTTTTTTTCTGTAAAAAGCCTTTTTCTTTCTTCCACTGAAAGCTTCGCATTGTGAACAATCCGAGATAAACAAGGCTCCCTCTGCAGGTGCGAGTGGAAAGTACACCACCACAGGTTCAGAGCCCAGTACTCGCCCATCAAAAAAAATAAAAAGATGACAACGCATCAAATTAACGGCAGGCACACAGACTTCCTTCCGCACATGCTAAAGATTTTACTGTCAATATAAAACTCACACTTTCTTTTTAAAAGAGGGTGGGAGCATGTTACTCATTAGCACCTTTTATCCCTGAAATCAAATGTGTTTTCCAACCGATTCGCTCTTCCCAGTGTTCTCTCTGAGATCTTCTCCATGAGACCTCATCCTCTGGGGCACAGGACAGTGTGGAGGCTTCCCTACCGGAACGTCCACACATGTTGGTGCCCAATAACGAATTTTAGAATTAATTAGGGGCCCACGACTCTTCAGTTCATCCAGGGAAATGTGGGTGTTTCCAACACGAGAATTGTCCTTCCTCATTCTGAAAATGAGATAGCCCAGGCCCTGGATTTCCCATCTCTTCCCACCGTATTTCTAGAGACCTTTGACTTCTCCTGGCCTGAGTCACTATCTCACAGCGGTGGTGGACATCTAAGCTTGAAACATAAAGCTGAATCCAGCTGAAGTTCAAAGGTGGAATTCAGCCCGGATGACCTGCCTCTTCTCTGACTAATAACAGAGAGCCAGTACCGCCCAGGAGGGCAGAGCAGTGCTTTTCTCCAGGCACGAAATGCGAACTCATTTACCATCCCTGAGATAAAACAGCCCCAGCCCCTCGCAACCCACAGAAAGCAGCTGGGAGCCCTGGAGAAACCTGGCTGTTTAGCGGCACTGCAAATTAGGTGAGTTTTCATGTGTGCTGAAGCCTGCAGAAATCTCCCGGATCCTTATTCCTGCAGGAGCTGCCACTCCTAGAGTAACCTTGTGTAGGTTGCTTTCAGTGTCCTTGTGCCTTTGGACAACTCCCTCGATCCTTAAAGTGGCCACAGCACGGGTCCCAAGGAGGAATGGCATGACTTAGTTTCTTGACCACTAATTCTCCCAGTGATGTGTCCCTTCTCCCGGCCGCAGTCCGGTGGGAGACCATAGCAGAGAAGGCTGCTCCTGTCTGCTCATGGGGGACCTACTGCCTTCAGGTCCCCTTCAGACTCTGCAAACAGTGGGTGCTTTTATAAGTGGACAGTGCTTCACATGTGGGGATCTAGCCATGGGAACCATGGATTTGTCAGGAATAATAGGATCTTAGTGTGACCAGAGTGCATGCTGTTCAAGCATCTCAAAGCATTTAAAAACTCATTTATCCCTACAGTTACTTATTAATGACAGAGGGGAACATGGACCCGCAAAATGGAGCGATCTAGCAGACACCCCGCAACCAAGTGGTCAAATTCAGCAGCCCCCATAGTGGGGCCACCTGACACCAGGTGCTCACCACCTGAAGGGATGCAATACGAGGAAACGGCACACGTTGTGTTCTCCCCATCTCATGATGCCCACCAAGGTGCTTAACCTGAATTTGATCATGAAGAGATGACCAGACAAGAAATCCGGAAAGAGAGGCTCTCCACAACAGGACTGTCCTGAACTCTTCAAAAGAGTCATTGTCATTAATTTGACTGTTCTAAATCATGAGATGAAAGAGAAATAACTAAATGCAATGTCTGAATCTTGGTTGGATTCTGGAGGCAAGGAGAGGCGGAGATGGGGTGAAGATGAGGCAGAGGATGGGCGGAAGGGAGGAGTGGAGTGGAGACAGGGGTTGAGGGTGGAGACAAGGGTGGGCTCTGGGTTGAGTGGTCAGGGAAGGCCCCTCCCGGGAGTAAGCCAACATGTGCCCTGACCCCAGAATGGCAGAAGTTGACAGCTGGGTGAAGGCCCAGGGGTACAGTCTTCGAGGAAGAGGGAACAGCTGGTCCAAAGGCCCTAAGGTGGGAAGGGGCTTGGCATGTCTGAGGAACAGAAAGGTGACCTGTGTGGCCAGAGCCTGGTGGCCCGGGAGAGGGTGGGAGGAGATGAGGGTGAGAGGGATGCAGGGCCAAGCCAGCAGAGCCTTGCACACCCCCGTGAGGTGTGTGGATTTTATTCTTTGTTTTCAATTGAGGCAATGGTTTATAACATTATATACATTTAGGTACATCACTGTATTTCAATTTCTGGGTAGACCACATCATGTTCACCACCTTAACACTAATTACCATGCGGCAAGGTACACATGTGCCCTTTTACCCCTTTCGGATTTTATTCTGAATGAGGAAATGATGCAATCTGAATTATGTTTTTAGATCAGAGGAGATACGATTATAAGGAAGCAAGAGTGGCAGCAAGGAGACCGGTGAGGTCAAACAGAAAGACTCCAGCCAAATGGGACCGGTTGAGATTCTGGCTCTGACACTAGACAAGTAACCTGGGGCAGCACACTTAGACCTCCCCACTTCAGCCTCGGTCTCCTCATCTACAAAGACGCTAATGAGACAGTGTTTAATGTAGTATTTGACACCAACATTTGCCCTTCGAAATTAGAACCTGTGGCAGCCGGCCTCCAAGATGGCCCTCGATGACGCTCACCTCCTGGTACCACGCCCTAGCTCTCTGTCCCAGTGAATAGGGCTGCGGAAGCGACGCGATGTTGTGGAAATGAGGGTGTACGACTTCTGAGGGGAGGTCATAAAAGACAGCTCGATCTCTTCCCCAGAGGGAGTACATGGTACATGGTAGCTTTTATCGTCATCATCAGGATTCTAAATTTTCACAGTAGTGGTCACACCCCTCTCCACAAATCCTGTACGTTTCCTCTGCCACCAGCAGTATGGGGCAGTTCTCATTTGGCTAGACACTTGCCAGTGCTTACCATTAGCAATCTCTGTTATCTTGGCCAATCTTGGAGGTGAAACGGAGTCTCTTGCTTTCCTTTCCCCTCTTCATTTGGGAATGTGAGCAAGTATTTGTGTATATCATTATTTATTGATCACTTGTATTTCTTTCTTTTTTTTTTTTTTTGAAAAACCTTTTCCTATCCTTTGCCCATTTCTCTATTTGGGTTGGTGGTTTGGTTTTGTTTGGGTTTTTTTGTAAGAACTCTTTGGAAGTGAAGGAAATTAATTTTTTGTCATATATTGTGCAATAGGTTCTCTTTTTGTGGCCTTTTTATTTTGTTTATGAGGGGATTATTTTTTTGCCATATGGTTATTTTACATTTTTATATCATCCCATTAACTTTTTTTCTCTAGGATTTTAGGGTTTCAGGTCAAAACAAAGGTTTTTTCCACTCCAAGATTATAAAAGTAATTCACTCATATTTCCTTAGAGCAATAACAGCTTCATTACATTGAAATCTTGATTCCATCTGTAATTTATCTCCATCTAAGTAGTGAAGGGAGAATCTAGCTTGTTTTTTTAATGGCTATGCAAGTTGTCCAAATACCATCTTTCAAATAACTCATCTTTATCCACTGATTGGAAATGCTGTCTTTATAGTACACTAACTTGCCATTATTTTTGGACCTGTCTATTCTATTCTATCGCTCTGTCTATTCCTGTCCCAATATGATAGCTCTAGAATATACTTTAGTATCTGGTGCGGCTCACACTCCCTCCACCCGCCAGGAACTGTGCCTGCATCCCGCATAATGCAGACAGCGGAGCCCATGCCCAGCAAAGAGGAGCAGCACAAGGTTGGAGAAAGGAGGGACGTGTCTGCCTGAGGGGCTGCGAGGGAGGGTTCCTGGAAGAGGTGACATCTACTCTGAACCAAAGAAGGCAGGAGGAGAGTGACAGGTGGCAAGTGGGGAGGGCATCCCAGCAGAAAGAGGAGCAGGGATAAAGGCACTGAGGGCTTCACACCTGCCTGACTGCAAAATCCCTCATCTGTGGGGTGGGTTGGAGCTCAGCTTATCCATTTATTCACATTGACTGGCTTTTGCACCGCTGGCTGCAACCTCACAGTCAGTTTGACACTTTTGCTGAAATCTAGGAGAAACTGTCCAATACCGTTTCCTCATTTCTTCTCTATTTAGATAAATTTCCCGTGATGACTATAACTAAAAGAGCCTGACTTGCTGAAAGACACTTTCCTAACAACCATGACAAAAGGTAAAAATTACAATTTCATCAATCTCCTTTTCAGAAACATGTTGCTTTAAAATGTCATCAGTTACTCTCTGTTCATGTCACTCTCCTACCCCAAACTTTCAATGACTCCCAGTTGCTGGCAGAATCAAGTGACAGCTCTCTGGCCTGGTGTTCAAGGCCTTCCACGGCCCTGCTGGCCCTACAGCCTTCTGTTTCAAACTGTGAACTCTGCTTCAGACAGACTCACCTCTCCTGTGCCCCAGTCACCCGTGCATGACACCCTCCATGCCTTTGATCATGCGCGCTTTCAGGCACATGTCCTTTTTACAAATGTGTATCAATGCCCCACCACACGCCAGGCACTGTGAGTGCAGGTGACACAGCAATGAACAACACGGATACAGGTCTGCCCACTTGGAGCCTGCAGGCCAGCACAAGAGAAAGAGAGTAAACAAATGACCACGCAGTTTCTGATCATAGGATGTATATTCAGTTTGTACCTGACAGTTGTCGGACCTTCTAGGAAGGAAGAACTCAGCATGTGAGAAGGACATAGTGGATCCTGGAGGGCTCCATTGAGGAGGTGACATTTAAGTGGGCCACTGAAGGATGCATGGGTGTTCACTAGGTGGAAAGATGCTTTGGGCCATCAACAGAGACACCCTCCTCTCCTGCCAAATCTTGGCCCCTCTGAACTCAGAATGCCAATCTCACAGGCCACCCAGCTGGCTCTGGTGACAAGTCTCTGTTAGTCTTCTGTCACTTAATGCGCCTGTGGTACATCCCGTTTCCTGCATTATACCTCATTTTCCCAACTGGACTGGGAGCTCTCAGGGGCTAGGACAGACTCTTAGGTGACAGAGTCCCTGGCAGCATCCTGCACACCGTAGGGACCCATCACTGTGTCACTCAGGGCCCTGTCCTGCCCACTGTCTAACGCAGCCCTGAGGTCTGCGACGGAGCTCTGAATTAAGCATGCCATCCTCAACACTGACCACGCTTTGTGATGCCCTTTTCTCCCTTCCTTCTTTCCTAGACCTTTGGGGAGACTCAGCCAAAAAGCCAAGGCCGGCCACAGCCCGGCACTTCTGCTCCCAGCTGTGTGCACAACAAAAACCAGTACGGATGGTCCCTAAAGAACACACACTGGCATGGGCACAGCAGCCCCAACTGGGACACTCCCCGAGTGTCCATCCGTGGGGAACGGATGACTGCGGTGCATGTGCGCTGTGAGGCACTACTCAGCAGTGGAACGGAGTAAGCCAAGGACGCAGGCCACAACACGGATGACTCTCACTGTGCTTGTGAGCAGCGGAGCACCGCTGTATGATTCCATTTAGATACAGTCCTGCAACAGGCAGACCAATCTAGGCTATGAGAGGTCAGGAGAGTGGTCACCCTTGCTGGGGAGCAGTGACCGGAAGGGGGCAAAAGGAGTCTTCCGGGTGCTGACAACATTGTGTGTCTTGATCTGAGAACTGGTCGCAGGAGGTGGGTTCGGTCTGTAAAGATTTGCTAAGCTGTCCACTTAACAGTACGTGCTCATTTCTGTGTGCATGTTATACTTCAATGGAAGTTTGGAAAAGGAAAAAAAGCCGAGGCTGGTTACTGTGGCTGAGCGGCCCAGAGCTCGGTGTAAGCAATTACCGCGACGCGCCGTGCTCTGGCACCCGTGCGGGAGGCAGTGTGTGTTTCCTTATTTGATCAGCCAAATAACAAGGCTCATACTAATTGCACATGAAGAGTAGGGGCCCTGGGAGGAAGATTAAATGACTCATCCAGTCACCCGACAGCGAGGAAACTGGCGCTCGGAGACCCGGGGACATGCCCACAGTCACAGAGCTGGAAGCTGGAGGCCGTGCTGGGGTTGGAAGCAGGGTCCAGCTAAGGCAGGACCACTGAGCCAGAGGGCTGCGTGTGGCTTCGCTTCGCCAACCTCCAGCAGAGCAGAAAGAGGAACGGGCGGGCCGGGCGAGTCCAGGCCCACCATGCAGCCAGAGGTCTCCCTGGGGCCGGGAACTGGGCATGGACTGGGGCTGCCCGGAGGCATTCAGCCGCTGGCGGGACCCCAAGGCTTCTCCACGCAGCCCCCGAGGGAGTCTGGGCCTGGGAAGTCCGCGGGGAAGAAACTCTAGCTGGCTGCTCAGCAGGGACAGGAGGAGAGGTGAGGGCCCCTCTCAGGCTCTGCTCCAGGGAAGCCCCCCGGGAAATGGGCGCGGCACTTCCCATTTTGGCCCTAAGTCCCCCCATGGCAGAGCCCACAGGTTGGGGTGGCAGTACAGCCAAGGGTTCTGAAGCCAGAGCCACTGCCGCTGCTGAGCCCTGTCCCGGGGCTGGCCGGCCGGGGGACTGGGACGTGTTTTGTCTGGATTCAGGCCCTTCCTCGCTGTCGCTGTGACCTCAGGCTCTCCAAGCTTGGTTTCCGTCTCTAAAGCGGGGAACAACGACACACACATGCTTCTGATCAGCAGGCTGCCTGAGGCCTAAGTGCAGCGATGCCTGCAGGGGCTGGATGGCGCCCTGCTCAGTGCACCTGCCCAAACTCAGTCACGGTCCTGACGATGATGGGGGAAGAATCAGTGGTTAACGGTGCAGACATCAGTCCACAACACTCACTGAGCCCCTCCTAGGTGCTGGGGCTGAGCCAGGCGCAGGGACCGTGGTGATGAGATAAGCAGACCCGGGCCGACCCCCTGAAGCTGATGGCGGGGTGCCGCTGGGGGCCTTGGCCCGTCCGTCCCTACCCCCACTACCACTTTCTTTTTCCTTTCCCTTCTCCCTCCCCTGCCCTTGGGGAATGACAGCCTGAATGTTGGAGGGAACAGGGCTCTTCCTGTCACTAACTCCATGACTTTGGATAAGTTGCTTCAGTTCTCTGAAACAGCCTCAGTTTCCCCATGTTGTCTGTAAGGGACCCCGCACACAGAAGGCCCTCAACAATTGTTCCTGCTCTCCTCCATGCCTCTCCCTCCTCTCTTCTCCTTCCTCCTCCCTTCCCCTCTGTTTCCTTCCCTTATTATTCTTTTCTCCTGCCCAAGCCTTTGGCATCTTAACACCCAAAGGCATTGTCAAGCTCAGCTGATGGCGCCCAGGGCCATGGCACATACTGTGGACTGGCTTACCTAATATTCAAACTCAACATTCCTCCCTTCCTTTTCTCAACTACAGAGCGTGGGAAAATGAAATTCTTTCTTTCCCAGCTTCCTTTGCAGCTGGGGGTGGCCAGCTGACCCTGTTCAATGAGATGTCAAGAAAAGTCTTTCAGTAAATTTTTAATTAAGCTTTTGCTTTGCTAGACTAAGTTTATACCACCCTGTCCTGTCTTCTTCTTGCCTTGAAATGTGGACAAGGTGGTTGGAGCAATAGCAGCCAACTTGCAGCCATGAGGAAAAGGTCAACAGCATCACAGAGACACCAACCCAACACTGCAGACACTGGCACCAACAGTGGCTCCTCCACTCTCCTTGTTTCAGGAGTAAAAGACTCCACATTCTGCTATACAGTTAGCTGGGTTCTTGCAGTCAAAAGCAGCCCTGGCTGATTTACAGGGCTCCTCTCTGTGCATGGACAAGACAGCAAGGAGTCCACTCCCACGCGTCTTTTTCTCTAGAGTGTCAGCTCCTCAAAGAGACGGAGAGAGCGGCAGTGTCTGGGCACCTGTTGTGCGCACTGTGGTGCTTGGAGGAAGACAAGCATTTACTTCCCTTCCCTGTGGAATCTCCAGGAGGGAAAGGTGTCAAGGCTAATGCTCAGGTGAGACCGGGCACTTCCTGCGCCACAATGCTGTTCCAGTTAAAGAGTGGCTTCTGTTTCTATCCTATTTTTTCTCAAGGCACTTGAAGCCATTCCAAACATCCACGCCTTAAAACAATGATGGGGCTGGCAAGGCAGGGGCTCTGTTACTCATTTCCACCAAGGAGAAAGCTGCAGGGGAAGAGGAGAGCCCAGCTGAGGCCAGGCTGCCTGTGGCTGTGCTGGGCTGAGCCCCTCTCCCCCACTGTCTTCTGCACCGAGCCCTAAGCTCCGGGCCAGCTAGGCCCTGTTCTGGGGTACTGCAGAAGGGTGGAGGGGCTGCCTGGGGGCAGGTGGGCAGAGCCCTGGGCCCCTTTCCCAGCTTTGCCAGCGACATTCCTGCCTATGGCTGACCCTTGACACGCTAGACTTCCTCCCTAGAAGCGTTTCCTTGAAGAAAGGGGTTCCTCTGTCAAAAAGCAAACTTAGAAAAGCCCCAAAGTCTGGCCCAAACCTGCTGCTCCAGGAACAGGGAAGCTGCAGCACAGAGAAGTGAAAGTCAGACAGCTGGTTAGGGGCAGGGCCATACCTAGAGCCAGAGGCACTGGGCCCTCTCCTGGGTGCTCGTTTCCACTTGCCATCACCCCAGGTAAGCCCCTGTCCTCCCCTGGCAGAGAAAGATGCGCCACAAGGCTTCACATGGCACATAACAAACTCCACGCCTAGCCAGCGGGCCCCGAGAGAGCCGTCCTCTGCAGCCTGTTGGAGCTTACCCAAAACACATCTCCCCCTTGCTCCCTCTGCCCTAGGCCCCTTGCTGTTCCCACTCCAGGGCCTTTGCACTCACTGTCTCCTCCACCTGGAAAGCCCTTCCCCCTTCTCGGCAACAGGGCAGGCCACTTCTTATCACTCAGGTCTGGGCGTGGATGCCACCTCTTCAGAGAGGCCTACTGACCCAGTGGTGCAGTCTGTCTGCTGACCCTATTAATTCTCTGCCCCAAACTTGTCACTTTTGTGTATTTTGTTCCTACTGACTTGTTTATCATCTCTACAGTCTGTGAGCTCCCCAAGACTGGGTCCTTATCCGTCTCATTCGCTGCTGTATCCGTGCTCAGAACAGTGTCCTGGACGTAGCAGGAACTTAGATGATTTTCGAATGAATGAAGGAAGAAATTTTTTTAAAAAAACACAGGGTCGCAAGGAGGGCGGGGGTCTGGTGGGCTGTAAGCTGAAGCTGTGGGCCCCTGTCTCCTCCGTCTGAGTGGGGGTGGGGAGCTACAGCCCCCCGGGGGTCCACACCTGGTCACCCTGAGCAGAACAAAGCAGCCGGCGCAAATCCACAGCGCAGCACTGTGTCCTCCCACCCTCAAAAAAAAAAAAAAGGCCCGTTAATGAGGTAAATACAATCATAACCAGGAAAAATCTTGGCCATGCTCCTTCGAGTCCACCCAAAGCCATTATCTCTAATTGATCTGCAGACATCAGCTGCCGGAGCCTCTGACGCTCTCCTGCATCCTCCAGGTCTGGTTACAAAGCCCCGGCCCACCCACCCACCCCGTGGGGTCAGGCCTGGAGCAGCACTTGGCTGGGGCGCTGGGACCTTTCTGGACCCCCCATGAGAAGGAGCCATCAGGCGGGCAAAAGTCGGGCTGAGTCAGGAACCTGCGTGAAAGCCGTGACCGAGAAATGCTCAGCAGCCCGGGGGTCGAGCTGCCTGCATTTCAGGGCCTCAGGTGGAAGGCTCCACAAAGCCGCCAGGGGTCTCGCCTGCTAAAAAACATGACAAAAAGCAGGGCAGGCTAGAGAAAGTGCCCTGCCCAACACATCCCACTTGCTCTAGAAGAAAGAGACTCTCTGAAGACTGGAGTTAGGTGTTCAGTTGTTAAAAAAAAAAAAAAAAAAACCCAAACGACAAAAACAAAAACCAACAGGACTTAGCCACAGACAACAAGGCCCCTCTGGGTCTCTGTCAGGCCAGGCCCAGGGTTAGGGGGTCACAAGGTCGGCTGTCAGTTCAGTGACCATCTGCATGTTTCGAGCGGCTCCTTCCGGGCAGACACCTCCTCTCTTGTTGGATCGCTCCTGTCCTTAGAGACAGAGCTGGGAGTCAGCTACCCAGAGGGCGTGCAGGGCGGGTTAGAGCCAGAGCTCCAAGAAGACAGAGCTGCTGCCTCCCTCACTCAGGGCCAGGTAGCGGCTCCTGACCTTGCTCTGCGTTTTCCCCTGACACAGATAAAACATCCCGAGGCAGCCCCACACACAGGATTCTGCTCCTGGCACCAGGCAGCTCCCGCCTGCACCAGTAAATTATGGGCACTGCATGCATTTTCCCCCAGATAATGAAGTTGAAATGCCACGTCGGCGTCCTCCATGTGTGGGGGTGGATGTCGGCCGCCTGGAAGGGGACTGAGCCCGTCGGAGCTGACGGGGACGAGAAGCTGCTTTTGTCTGGGGTGTCTACTAACTCCACCGGGAAACTGGCTTTCCAGACAGGATGTTGGTGGTTTTCGGCTGCTTTCTCACACAGCTTCAGGGAAGCAGGAGGAAAGAGGAGATGCAGACCTCTGTGAACCCAGGCCACCCCAGCAAAACAGTGGAAGTGCTCATTTTCTCTGAGTGTTTGGAAGCTGCAGCCAGTTTCTAGAAAGCACCTGAGGATGTTCAATATTACATATTGATCACTAAAATAATGCCCCATGACAAAGATGTCTGACAACAGGCTGTACACGCCCCTCTCTGTCCTCTCAAAAAAGAGGTCACCAAGAAAACTTTCCTTCTTAAGTTTAGAAACGCCCTATTTTGCATGACACGGTCTTTCGGCGGATGGGAATGCTGAGCTGTCAACGCTCATAGCCCCCAGATTCTAACACTGGGGCCCGGATCCTCCTGGCTCACAGTGCACCCCGTTGTTGAGTGAGCAGAAAGGCCTGCGGTGAAGGTATCTTAGCTTAACGCTCACGTGCTCAGATGAACGGTGCCTCTGTGGTATTTCTCCCCCACCAAGAAGGGGACGCAAAAATTTTAGGCATTGGACAATTTTTCTCCAAATAACCTTTTTTCAAGCCAGGAAAACTTTAAAAAAGGACAACAATGCGGAAACCATTCCTACTAGATATTAGACATATTAGTCTTAAAACAGTGTGGTGTTGATACATGAATAGACAAAGAGCCCGATGGACTGACCAGAAGTAGATTCTGTTTCAGATGGAAATTTAGTAAATTATAAAGGTGGCACCTCAAATCAGTGGGGAGAAAATAGACTCCTTAACAAACGACGCTGATACAAAAGGGCAAAGCAGGATCGGTACCTCAGAATGCACCAGGATAAGCTCCAAGTGGATCAAAGATTAAATAGGAAAATGAAAATGTGTATTTTTTTTGCTCTGTCAGCTGAGAGGGTCCAAGAGAAAAGACACCCCAGCAATAAGCACACCCAGCACCCAGATCTTGGTTTTTAATATGATTCTCCAATAAAAGGAATCAGAGCTCCTTGGAGATATGGCTGATTCTAGGATTGGGGCAGAAAATATCCAAGATGAGCCTGGAGCACATTGTAGTGCCAGAAAATAAAGAAACACTAAAACAAAACAAAATCCTACAAAAAACAAACCAAAAAAAACATCGATGTGGGTAGGTCAAAAGAGCACAGGAGGCAAGTGAAAGAGCTCCCAGCGGCCAACGCTGGAACGGTTTGAGCACCAAAATAAATAAAGTAGTATCGGGTTATAACCTAAAGCATAAAATAAATAGCCATGTAGATAAATGATTGAATAAATTCATAAATGAGGAAGGAGAGATGAATCTCTTATGCACAAGAATTCCAAGTCATGTCTGTAGATACTTCGCCCTCAATGAAAGAAGCATGACCTGCCTCTGCTTAGCTGTGGGCTGCACAGGGTGACTTCCTCCCAAAGTGTACAGTACGGAGAGGTGGGAAAAGGGAACTCTACAGTGGAGAAACCTGCCAAACATCGTCTCAGTAGGTGTGACCAGGGCCGACACCATCAGGCACGAATCATGTTGGCAGTATGTACTGCTGATATGATGTGACACAGGCGGCATTCTGTGTCTGTGGTCTTCCTAATAACCCATGACCCTAGATTTATACAGAGAATAACGTTAGACAAATTCCAAAATTCTGCCTAATACCTGACCAGTACTCTTCAAAACTGTCAAGGTTATCAAAAATAAGGGAAGTCTGAGAAATTGTCATAGCCGTGAGGAGACAGGACCTCTAAATGTAGTGTTGTATCCCAGATAGGTCTGTGGAACCAAAAAAGGACATTTGGTAAAAAACAAAGGAACTCTAATAAACTACGGACTTTAGTTAACAACCAGGTATCAATATTGGTTCATTAATCGTAACAAATGTATTGTACTGATGTAAGATGTTAATAGTAGGGGAAACTGTGTGTGTGTGGGTGGGTAATGTGGAAATTCTGTACTATCTTCTCAAATTTTCTGTAAATCTAAAACGGCTCCAAAAATAGTCTATTAAGAAGATGAAAACATGAAAGTACTAAAAGTAAACACGGAGGTAGAAGGGAGTTAGCCTGTTTAAGACTCATATGCATAAGCCATTAAAGAAAACAATGGATAAATTTGAGTATATAAAGATAAAAATGACAAAATGTACACATAATAAGCAAGATCAAAAGATAGAGGGCTAAGGTTGGGGAAAAAAAGAGGCAACGGCCAACTCTGGGGAATCAAAAGAAAGGAAATATAATCACAGTATGGTAACTAGCTCAGCTATGAATAATATACACACAGTCATAATATAAATAATGATGGTGATTTATCTAAACAGAGAGGTATTCACATATTGACGGATGCAGGAAGGAGAAATAATACCTGAGTTTATGAGAGGGTGTAAGAGTGTAAATACTCATCTCCTACAGCAAGAAATTAAACAACAACCAAAACAAAAATCAAGAACTAGCAGTACGAGCATGCTGTTTAGAACAGGAGATAAAATACTAGAAAAAACAGCTATAAGATAAGAAAGAAAGAGGAAAGTAGGGAAGCTGGGACAGGGTCTGCTGTTTTTCTGTAGGATTTTTAAAATATGTATTCTGTTGACAAAAATAAAAATGATTACAAATTTAAAAAAAAAAACAAAAAAGTTAAAGGGCCACCTGGGAAGCTGTTTCTGAGGGTGAGCTGCCCTGGGGTTACGGGGAGGGTCTGAGGGGCGCAGGGCAGAATCTGAGAGCAGCTACCCCGTTTGCACATCTTCTCACAGCAGAAGTGCTGCAAGGATCATTCTTTGCCCGGAGAAATCCAAACAGCAGCCTTGATCAAGGTCAGTATTTCAGTTGCTTTTTGTTTTTCTTGCCGCAGCACAAGCCTTCCACAGTGCCAGGGATTTACTGAGACAGGAAAAGGATCGGGCTGTAGCTTCTGAGATCATGAAAATGGGGCCAGTGGCTTTTCAGGCCTTTCTTGGGCTCTCATAGAGGCAAGCTGGGCCCCCTTGGCTCAGTTACAAAACAAGTAAGAGGTGGGCTCATCCCAGACGCCTGTTGAGGGTGTCTGAAAGGAGGGAGGCAAAAGATGGAGCAAGAGAAGGAGGCCAGCGGTGGACCAGGAAGGACAGGAGCTGGTAAGAAGGTAATGAGAATTACCTGGGGACTGAGAAAATGGCCCCAGTATACCTCAGTGGGTGACCCAGTGGGGAGAGCACAAGAGAGACTAGGAGGCTAAGGGAGCAGGCCCCACATTCTCACAAATTCCACAGGGTCCACTCTGTGTATTGCTCCATGTACATTTCTAGAGAGCAGACACAGATGCTCAAAGTCTGAAGATACCTGTTTGGAGAAGTGACCACAGCAAGACCCTGGCAAAAATTGCAAAAGGCAAAGAGACTGATGATGGGGAAGATGCTGAAGGCTGTGAAAGAAAGATGCTGCCTCTCACAGTGAAGCCTAAGATGCCTTTATGTTCAACAGGACCAAGCAACCTCCTCAAACATCCCCCAAGGGCAGACATCCAACGTCAAGAGACTCTGAAATCTTATTGGGAAATTGTGGCTTTGAGCAACATAAATAATCTCACTTTGCCTTATTTAATGCTTTGCCTTGAACATTTACTAGTTTGACATTAATAGAACTGTCCTCTTTCTTTTGTTCTCATTTTCCTTTTTGTGTCATTAAGAAAAAAAATGTCTTTCATAAATACCAAATGGATTTTGACATTAAAAAAAAAATCTGAACATTTTGACTCTTTGTAGTGGAATTTAACCCATTTACATTTGTTGTGGTTTACTACTGTTTGTCTTGTTTTTGTTAACTGACTTATGTTTTCTATTTATTCTATCTCTTCTTGGTTGTTTCTTCTTTTACTCCTTCACTTAATTACTCTGGCTGGACTGATCAATTTTCTTTGTTTCTTTTATATTCTCTAGTGGTTTAGAAGTTCTGCATTCTATTTCTATTCTATGGAGATTATGCTTTAATTTTAAAGGAATGCATCAGAACCTCTGCTTCCTTAAGAGACCATTGAAGATTACACAGACTGAGCCACCGCGGGGGACACGGCAAGGTTTCCATTCTCTGCTTCTCCCCCGAGCTCACACCCTCCTGGGCTGCAGAGGAGTCTGAAGAAAGGGCAGGAGGACGTCACCACCGCTGTCAAGCTCTGGAACCTGGGTACCAGAGTCAGCATACAGGGGTGCTCCGCAGGTAAGAGCCCCGACAGTCTCTCACCGTAGCCCATTAACTATGCTTCTTCTCTGCGTCTGCCCATTTTGTTGGCGTCCTTCTGAGCAGGAGGGAGGTCAAGAGTGTTTGTGAGAGAAGAAAGCCACAAGGAGGGGTAAGGATTTAGGGAGAAAAAGAACAGAAACCTGCTTTAACCCTCCCTGTCCCACAATCTGGTCCAAGAGATAATGATAGAAAAGAGAATGTGGTTAGCCAACAAGTGGAAACAACCCAAATGTCCATCAACGGATGAATGGATAAAACGTGGTCTACCCATGCAATAGAATATTGTTCAGCCATAAAAAGGGATGAAGCTCTGACACAGGCTACAATGTGAATGAAGCCCGGAAACGTTATGCTAAGAAAAATAAGTCAGATACAAAAGGACAAATACTACGTGATTTCACTTATATGAGGCAGCTAGACAGTCAAATTCATAGAGACAAGAAAGTAAAACAGTGGTTACCAGGGGCTGGGGGAGGGAGGAGGTAGGGACTTACTGCCTAATGGTTACAGAGTTTCTGTTTAGGGTGACAGAAATTTTTGGAAATAGTGGTGATGGCTGCATAACATTGTGAATGTACTTAATGCCACCGACTTGCACACTTAAAAATGGTTAAAATAGTGAATATGTTCTGTATATTTTACCACAATAAAAAAAAAGATTGGAGGAGGGGTGCTGTTTTAGCTAGGAGGGTCACCCAGGGCAGCGGAGGTGACGTTAGAGCAGAGACCTGAATGAAGGGAATTAGCAAGCCCTGAGGACACCTGCAGGGAACAGCATTCCAGGCAGAGGGAACTGCCAAGGCAGAGGCTGTGAGGCCCGAGTGCACCTGGTGTGTTCTAAGAACTGCAAGGGGACCAGTGCGCCTTAAAAAATGGTGAAAATGGCAAATTTTACATTACATATATTTCACCACAACTAAAAAAAAAGTAAATGCGGAGGGCTTTTCAGAGTCGGCTTGTTTCCTTCTCTACTCAGGGGAACGGGAGCTTGAGACAGCCCCCCCTCGGATGGCACTCATTTCCTGCCTAGATCCTTGCCCAGCTCCCAGTGCTGACCGAGGAAAGGCCTCCCGTGGCCTCGCTTCCAAGAAAGGCCGTGTCTGAGTCTCCTCCTCCACCTCCTCCTCCACCATCCTCCTCCTCCTCCTCCTCCTCCTCCTCCTCCTCTCCACCATCCTCCTCCTCCTCCACCTTCCTCCTCCACCATCCCCCTCCTCCTCCTCCTCCTCCTCCTCCTTCCCCAAACTGGCTCTGGCCTTCCCCGGCCCAGGTCCTCCTCCTGAGCTGTCACCTCCCAGTTGCCCTCACCCAGGCCCTCTTGACTTGCCCAGATCCCATTTTCAAATAAGTGAGTGTCCCTTGAACCCCTGGCAGGTTCCTGGCCCTTCTTGTTTCTGTTTTCTGTCCTGGGTTACAGTCCTGTGGCTGCTGTCTTGTCCCCTCTACTCGGACGAGCTCTGAGAGCGACTGCACTGTCCTGTTCATCTTTATGGTCCTGGTCTCTTGTACAAGGTCATTCGCTGTGTCTATTAAACAAAAGTTGCATAATAACATTACTGTCAATAGCAGTAGCGGTCACTGAGATTCCTCCGTGCTTCTAATGAGCCCAGTGCTGTGCTAGCACAGAGCTGGCTTTGGGTCATTTAACTTTTGGAGTAACTCTATGAGATACATGTATTACTATTACTCTCAAGGAACCAATGAGGAAAAAGAAGCACAGAAGGGTGAAGCGATTTGCCCAAAGTCACACAGCTCGTAGGTGGTAGAACTGGTACTGTCAACCTGACTCCAGGGTCTTTGGCTTAGGTGGGTGGGCTGGACTCCGCCTGAGAACAGTGCTGCTCCACACCAGCCCGCTGAAAGGAGTAGGAAAGCCAATACTCTAGAGACCCCAGGGGCCCTGGGCAGGGGCTCCCGACCCTGCAGGCCCCACGTGTGTCAGGGGGAGGGAGAGTCCTGCCTCACCCTCCCCCACCCTCCAGGACCCAGGGAAAACTCTGGGCCAGGAGAGAGCGGCGGCGGAGGAGAGGGAGGCAGAGGTTAATGGAGGCAAGTAAGAGCCTCCATCACTGGGCCTTAAACAGGGGGGCAGCGACCACTTCACACGCGGCTGGAAGAACCATTAAAACCATTAGTGGGACATTAGCGCTGCTCCAGGAACTGGAGAGAGGGGAGGCAAGGGAGGTGCTGACAGCCTTCCGCTCCGGACAGAACACGGAGTGGGGGTGTGGGAACAAAACAGCTGAGCCATGGGGTTGCCTGGGGAAAGTCGCCGCACCGCCCGGGGTCTCAGTCTCCACGTCCATAAAATCAAAGTGTGCATTGGGGGAAGGAACATGGATGATTTGTGTCTCTCCTCCCAGATCTCATTTCTACAACCGGGGTCTTAGTTCAAACACTAAGGCCGGGATAACGTCACCTGTAATGCGGATCTCAAATTACACATGTACCCCTGCACACGACTGAGCGCTCACAAGGCAGGGGCAAGCTCCCCCAGGCCCAGCCCCTCTGCCTGCTTGGCCAGCATCCCTGCCAAGGACGTTTTCCCTGCACCAACCCCGTGGGCGGCACACCCGCTCCAGACTCTACTGAGCGCACTTCATCCCTACGTGTGGAGAGAAGCGGGGCTTGAGGCCCTGCAGGTGCACAGGTCTGGGATGGAAGAGATGTGAGTTTTGATTCACGTCAGTGGTTGTGTGACCTTGAGCAAGGGCTGACCCTTTTGGAGCCTCAGCTATGGAATCTGTACAGTGAGGATAATAACGCGACCCTGCAGACTTGTCGGGGTGAGGGGCAGAGCGGGTCAAGTGCTAGACACAGAACAGGTGCCCAGTGGCTAACCCACCCGCCTGAAACAGCGCCCTCCCTGCTCGCTCTCTTTTCCCTCCTCTGCCCCTCCTCTGAGCTCTTCCTGCACACTCCAGAGGGCTGACTTCGGTTTTCTTGGTGTCTCTCACCGAACTGTGACAGCCGGCAGGGCAGAGGCTTGCCCTGTTCACCACTGTCTCCTTGGCACCTGGCTCAGGTGCTGGCTGGCTGGATGGATGGATGTGGGTGAAGGCGGGAGTGAAGGACAGGAAAATTATATAACCAGCTCATTGGTAGTTGGAAACATCATGGCCCAGAGGGCAAAGAGACTCCGAATCATATGGAAAACCAGCATCAGAAAAACAAAACAAAGCAGGTTGTAAAATGGTGTGTACGGGATAATCCCCTTTCCATTCAACAGTCTGGAAGAATAGACACCAAAATATTCCCAGTGATCTGAGTGGTGGGATGATGGTGACTTCTACTACATGCTTTTGTTTTTTGGCTATTGAAGCTGTGTGTTACTCATGCAATTAAAAAAAAAAAGTATAGGGGCTGGCCTGGTGGCAGAGTGGTTAGGTTCGCACATTCCACCTTGCTGGCCCAGGGTTCACCAGTTCAGATCTCGGGCACAGACCTACACACCGCTCATCAAGCTGTGCTGTGGCAGTGTCCCACATACAAAATAGAGGAAGATTGGCAGAGATGTTAGCTCAGGGACAATCTTCCTCACCAAAAAAAAGTATGAAAGAAATCTGAGTGAGACAGATAACAAAACGTGTGGCCGTGTGAAGAGACCCCAGCTCTCCTCCGGTGCTTCTTGCTCACAGCCCTGAAAGGGGATTTGAAAGATCAGCAGCTGGGGATGGCGCTAGCTCGCCGCCTCGGGCCCCATGAGCGCAGCCTGTGCCCTTTCCTGGGAACTCATCTTACCAGAGAATGCCACAGGCCATTCTCCGAGACAGGCCACATCTCGTGAGATCTTCCTACCCTGCCCCCTACAAGGAAATGTATTCATCAGCAGTACAACTAAATGTGATTTCAGTTTTACATCTTTATGAGAGTTTTCCTGAGTAAGGGGGAAAAAAAGATTTTATCAGGCTACACTCTCCTATTTTCAGTTTATTGTGGCTGCCGTGATGACAGCTCCTGGGGTTAGTGCCTTAGGACGGAGGTCCTGGGAGAGTGGAGTCTGACCCCCAAATGTCTTGCATGTTGAGGACGCCATAAATATTTGCTGCATTGAATCAGACCTCAAAAAGGATCTTTTTTCTTTGTGTGAATATTGTTACTGGATTTTCACATTGCCTAATACCCTCCACAGAGGAGGACCCATTTCCCGGCATATTAACCTGGCACAACTGGACAACAAGTAATGCGATTCTGTCCAGTTCACGGTAAACTCCACCACCTGTTTATTGTCTGCTCAGAGCAAAGTGAAGGCGAGTGTTCTACTTGCCTTACTCTGTCTCCTGGATCCCTGATGCTGGAAAAAGATGAATGATTGGGATTTTTCTTACCCAGAGTTTTCAGACGTAGAGCTATGTTCAGCATTAATAAAATATCATTTATCCCAGCTCTCATTACTTTATTTATTTATTTTTTATTTTTTTTAAAGATTTTATTTTTTCCTTTTTCTCCCCAAAGCCCCCTGGTACATAGTTGTATATTCTTCGTTGTGGGTCCTTCTAGTTGTGGTATGTGGGACGCTGCCTCAGCGTGGTTTGATGAGCAGTGCCATGTCCGCGCCCAGGATTCGAACCAACGAAACACTGGGCCGCCTGCAGCGGAGCGCGCGAACTTAACCACTCGGCCACGGGGCCAGCCCCTCATTACTTTATTTTTTAAATTTATTTTTATTTTTATTTTTTGCTGAGGAAGACTGGCCCTGAGCTAACATCTATGCCATCTTCCTCTGTTTTGTATGTGAGCTGCCATTACAGCATGGCCACTGATAGATGAGTGGCGTGGGTCCATGCTCAGGAACCGAACCTGGGTCGTCGAAGTGGAGTGCGCCGAACTTAACCACTAAGCCACTGGGGCCGGCCCCCAGCTCTCATTACCTTAGAATTGGGTTATTTTCCAGGTAGTCTGCATGAGTGATTTGCAAACACTACAGGTGTCCTCTGTCAGCATTTTGGGGTCAGGGCGATGCTGCAAGGAATGGGACCATGTTCCGAGCCCTGACTTGGGATGTGGGATTTGACAGCAGTGGAGCCAGGCCCATGGCCGCGTTTGGATGAGGGGCTGTTTGCCCACTCTGAGGGGAGCCCTGCTCCGACATTGCTGCACAGGAAAGAAGCCACTACTTCAAGTCTATGTATTTTTAGTTCCAGCTCGAGCTGAAGAATCAAAGACTTCTGAGTCCTTGGCCCTTCCTTGCTGCTGCAGATAAATACTCTGGTGAGCAAGGGCCTTTCTCATTCCGCCGTGTGCCTGGCTACAGCACAGGGACAACAGTGCTGCCTGAGAGGCTGGGGCCTTGAGAGCACCTCGCTGGGCGAAGGGTGCTGGAGACCAACAGAAGGAAGGCCCTGGGCATGAGGCGGGTGCAGCTCCTCCTGCCAGGTGTGTGCAAGGAGGGTGGGCACCTCTGATCCCCTGCAGCGCACGGGAGAAAGTCGGCTGCCTTCAGAGGCCCACCTGGGAAACCATGAATGAAGGCGAGGAAGACACAGTCAGCTCTACTGCAAGCAGAGGCCACCCCAATCTCAGCCTCGGCCTGGGCCCCAGCTGGACTCTCTGAGCACCCTGGGGACAAATGCTTTCCCACAGCCCTCCCTTTCTTCGGGAGTAGCCCAAACCCCACCAGGGCAATTTATCTATCTCATTTCATGAACTTTGGTTCATTCACAGACACAAATCAAGCGTTTCTGTGCCGAACGCTGTGCTTTTCCCCTTTGTCTTCAGCAATACAACTCCTCACACCCTCTATGTGAGTCACACCAGCCTCTCAAATTCCTGCAGGCTTTATCCTCCCTTGAGCCACAGGGCCTTTGCACGAGCTGTTCCAGCAGCCTGGAGCTCTCTTCCCTTGAGAACTGGATCTCAGCTGAAGCATCCTTTTCTGAGGCAAACCTCCCCTGACCCCCGCTATGGTTCACCCGTGATGCCTAAGTCCTCACAGCACCGTGTCCCCAACTGCGTGGCACCTGGAACTGCTGCACCATGATGGCTGATCAATCTTTCCCTCAGCTGTTTATCACTACGTGCTATGGGCTGGACATTTGTGTGTGATTCTTTTCTCAGTGTCTGTCTCCTCCTAGACCATGAGAAGAACTAGGACTGGTGCCACCTTTGCTCATCCCCGGAGCCTGGCTCAGGGAGTTGGGCCTCACAAAGACGTGTTGAGTGACTGAATTCCTGCCAGTGCCCCTAACCACTGGTCTTAACCCCCACAGACAGTAAGAATTTGTTTAACCAAACAAACGGTAACAGGATCCGTTACTGAGAGACACAACGTGGGCTACACTGTTCACTGCTGGTTCTGGCGATAATCTGGAGCTGGTGCCATTTTGCAGGAAAGAAAGAACAGCGGGGCTGTTCTCAGGCTATTGGGAAGGCTCTGTGTTTTGCTCTTCAGAGCAATGGATGAGAACGGTGATAAGAATGTGTGAGAAGCCAGGTGCCCGTGACAGTGTGGGTGCTTACTGGAAAAGAAAGGACACCAGTTCCTCTCCAGAGGCAGTCAGAGGAGATCGCTGACATTCCTGCACAAAAACAGGTGTGCCACCGCGAGTCGGAAACCCCAACACCATTTTCCCCGCTGACATTATTCCTGATTACGTGAGGTTTCTCAGGGATGCGACCATCACAGAATAGACAGTCTCAGGTTAGAAGATGCGGGAGACACGGAGACGTAAACAGCTCTGCCACCCGGAGCAAAGCTTACTCCATTCCACCGGTAGGGCTGGGTGTGGTGTGGGGGATGGGAGGGCATCAGAGGAGCAGGACTCAGTATGTTCAAGTCAACAGCTCAAGTGCTCACACTGGGTACCAGAGCCCCAGATGCCATGTGAACACGTCCTGCTGCCCCACTGCAGAGCTGGCTGCGGGGCCATCGCCCCCATCGTGTACCCGTGCTCAGGTTGGAAGGAGAGCAGCCGTACACGGGACAGCCTGAAAGTCAGACTTTCAAAGTGGGGAGAAAGAACCCGCTCCCCTAGTCAGGCCTCAAAGATACGGCAGGGTCATATGTCACAGCAGGTGAGGAAACATGAAGGCGGAAGAAGAAATTATCACCCTGGTTTCAGGCAGTGGCGGAGGGACGCGTGGCACTCACCCTGTCCTCCTCTGAGAGACAGTCAGGCTACCTGCTCTGCAAAGGGCTAGAAGGTGGGCTGTGTGGGGAGGCAGGCGAGAGCTGTTTCTTTTCATAGCATGTTTCCACGGCGCCTGACAGCCCTTGGCAACCCATAGCTGGGGGGTCTTGTACAGCGAGGGGGCCCCAGAGCCTCATCTTACCTGGGCCACCCTCCAAGCCCCATCCTCCTGGCCCATCTGGGCCCCAAGAGTGACAGAGACCATACGCCACAGGCCAGCCCCCGACATCTCTGGGGAAAGGAGGCGAGTGACATAGCAGACAAAGGGCAGAGCAGAGAGAGAACAACCAAGAGCCAAGGTCTGCAGCTCCCACCCACCCCCTCCCGTGCCCCTGTCCCTGGGGACCGCTGTGCGAAGCACGAGCTTCCTAGGTTTCAGGGAAGACCCGACGGGGCTGTCTGCTCAGACCCTCTACCTAGGAACACATTCCTTCCCTCCTCTCTCAGCCTGGACCGCGCCGCCCAGATAACCAGATAAGGGCCTCTTTGATTCCCTGTGTGTTTACACAGGCGGTGCCCACGTCTTGGAAAGCATCGGCTACATCCAGGCAAGTCGGGGCGTCGCCGGGTGGGGTGAGGGGAGACTGACGCCTTACCTGCTCCTGGGAGTTCATCACCCGCAGCTTCATCTGCTTCAGGTACGTGGAGGTGAGGGGCATGTTGTAGTCGATGATCCCGGAGACCAGAGGGGAGGCAGGCTCGTTTTCTGGCAGAAAGAAAAAAAGGAAGCCCCCCTCAGCCTGTGCGGCGGGCCACCACAGCCCGTCACCTGCACGGAAAACTCAGCACAGAGCCCAAGGAGATGGAAGGAACCGGCCAGAAGCCACGAACTGGAGGCTCGCCCCCCACATCTGGCCCGTGGGATGTGGACTGCGTCGAGCTGAAAATATTTTTCAATTAGGTGCCGCTGTTTCAGAAGAGAGCTCACATTTTAAAAATCAGGGATATTTGGCTTCTTTGAGAAATGGGAGGTCTGGCCACACAGGGCCCACATTTCCACATGGCTAGCCACCACTGCAGCGGAGCGCAGCCACTCCGTCTAGACAGGGCGCAAGCTCTCCGTTTTGCCTTAGTCCCCACACTCCCTATTGTGCCGCACACTTTCACTCCATTACGATCGGTGCCAGGCCCTTGAAGTCATCGACGTTTGCAACCCCCTTCTAAGCCAGCTCTCTTCCTGGTGCACACGTGCCACCAGCACCCCACCCCGTCTCCCACCCCCACAGCATCCCCCCAAAACACCGTCAGGTGCCATCTGGCTCACAGGTCTGGGCCAGGCTTCCAGGACACCCCCCCACAAACACACACATTCTGGTTCCTCCTTAATCACATGGAGAGGAGCATTGTTCCTCCCGTTTATTGCTTTGTTATCCTGAAGATCAAAGTAACGCATGTTCTTTTTGTAGAGCATTTGCAAAGTGTGGAAAGATGCAAAGAAAAATAAAAAAGCTCATAATTGCACCAAGCAGCTTGGCATATGCTTCTGTTTATTTTTTTCCCTGTGATTTCTCTTCTTTACACACTTGATATCATAACGCACACAGAGAATGATAGTCTGCTTCAAAAATATTTTTTTTGGCTTAACAGTTTGTCATAGGCATTTCCCCCACCATCAAAAATCTTGTTTTGCTTTGCAAATATAATTTTTATAGCCGTGTTCTATTTTACCATATTTTACTTGAGTCATTCCCTTAGGATCGGCTACTTAACTTGTTTCTTATTGGGGGCTATTCTAAACAACACTGCAGGGGACATCTTTGTGGATGAATATTGGTCCGTATTTCTGATCATTTGTGGATCGAAGAGTAGAAACAGCGGATAACTCTCGAAATCTCTGGCCAAGCTATCTTCTGCAAAGACTGCGGCAGTGGACACTGCTCAGCTATTCTGTTCTGCAACTAAGGTGCCACTGTGGGTGCCATGTAGGAGAGACAGAAGCGGCACAGGAGTAAGTCAAGGAAGACAGGGAGCATGATTAAAAGGGAGCCCATCACCCCTCTCCCCGGCCCAGCTTCCCCTTCAGATGTGTCCCACTATGACCAAGCTCGAAACCCTGGAGCCACCTGCTAGGCCTCATTTAGTCATTTAGTCACTTGACCCTGCTTCACCCTCTGCCCCGGAAAAAGTCTCTGGCCTCCTCTTCCTCCTGCCTCCAAGGGCTCCAGGCCTTTGACCCAGAGTTCCCCATGGTGCCTAGTTCTCTTCCTGGGCTGGGATGTGAGGGGCGCGAGGAGAAAGGGGAGTGACTCCTGGACTAGCCGAAACCTGCCCGCTACCATCACCACCGCGCCCAAGACACAGGCTGAAGGGGAGGTGGTGACAGGGCCAAGGTGGAGGAAGGCAGACCTGCCGCCCCAGAGCGGAGCCCAGGCCAGAAAGGCCCCTGCAACTTTGAAAACGCTACGCTGAGTGAAAGAAGCCAGACCCCAGAGGACAAACACCACGTGATTCCACTTCAATGGAGCACATTCGCAGAGACAGAAAGTAGAAGAGGGGTTGTGAGGGACTGTAGGCTGGAGGGAACAGGAAGTTACTGCTTCATGGCTGCAGTTTCTGTTTGGGGTGATGAAAAAGTTTTAGAAATACATAGTGGTGATGGTTGCTCAATAGTGTCAATATAACCAATGCCACTGAGTCGGGCACTTAAAAATTATTTAAATGGCCAGTTTTATGTTATAAATATTTTACCACAATAAATAAAAGGTCCCTGACAACAAGGGGCCAAAACTACCCAAAGGGACAAGGGAGAACCTGGTTGGCAAAGACAGGGCCAGCCCTGCGGAGAACAGGCCCAAGCAGAGCCGGCCCGGGGACCAGGGAGCCGCCTTGAGGCCGTGTGCCTGGGTGACCGCACAGCTTGAATAACATTTTTTTTTCACATTTTATAAAAATGCAGACTTTGTTTTGCTTTTTAAAGCTATGTAGTCAACGCAGAATTTTTGTGTTCTTTGAGGAAGATTTTTGTTTTTCAAGGAAGAAGTAAATGTCACTAATAGAATGTTTCAGAAACTGGCTTGAAATGGACCAAACTTTTTTTTTTTTGAGAGCATTCCTCTTGTTTCAGTGACGCCAATGCACATTGGCCCCTTAGGCACAGACGCCCAGTACTGTGGGGAAACGAAAATGTGTTCTTGTGTCCTCGTGTCCTCTTCTCCTTGCTGCCCCACCATCAACCCAGACTTGACCTCCTTAAGCCCAGGGGCATGTGGGGACCTGGCCCCCCCAAAATTGGTGGGGTTTGATGCAGACATGTGAGGCAGAAATTCCAGTGATGACATCGAGATGGTGTCACTCAAAAGAGCCATGGTTCCTGTTTTCAGACCGTGGGTCTTCAGAGGGAAAATTCTGCCATTTCCGTTTCATTTCCTCAAAGACGGGGTGTCTGGTGAGAACTTGCTAAACAACATGGTATGTGAGTGTGGCCCCCTCACGCTCAGGGTCTCAGGTCAGAGCCATAGAGGAAGACCTCGCTGGGTGCCATGGTGACTCCTGGTGTCTGGTCATCCACAGAGGCTGGATGCTGTGTTCTTTTACCCATGGTCACCCGTGTCCTGCCTGAAATGCCACGGCTGCTCATGAAAAGGCATCTTTAATAAAGCCAGGTACGGCTTGGTTTAGGAAAAAAACAAACGGCTGGGACGGTGCTCTTAGGAGGTGAGAGAAAGGGTCTTCAGTGGCCTTTTGCCTCCTCAGCATGTTCATGGATCAGAAACCACTACCGGAGCCCAGAGGTGAGCTAGGAGGGTGCAAGAGCAGGCAGGATGCCCTGGTCGGGGACAGCCTGAGCACGCACACAGACCCACCAGAGATGGGTGTGCAGCGATGCTCGAGTCTGTGGTTCCAGAAGGGAGAGTTCTGTTGGGGAGGCAGGACCTGGGTGGGTGGGAGACATTCCAGGTGAGGGAGTGGGCGGGGGAGCTGGCTGTGGGAGGTCAGAGCTTGGCCACACCATGCCAGGAGAAAGGCAGGCAGGGTTTTCGGCAGTGGGGAGCCCCAAGGCTCTGAAGGTGATAAGTGCTGCCACGGAGAGGCTCAGCTTAGCAGGGCAGAGATGAGGAGCAGGGGCCAGGGGAGCTCTGTGGAGGCAGGCGCTCACAGGTGACAAATGCCAGGATGGCGGATGAACTAAGGTGGACCCGTGACCGGGGCAGAAGTGGCTTCCTCATGCTCGGCTGAGACAGGCCAGGCCCCTGCTGCGGTCAACACATGCAGTAGCCATGCTCGAGCCACAACAAATAACCTGATGCCTCTGGTGAGTTAGGGGCTAGCAAGGGGCACAGAGCCAAGACAACCCAGCAGGTTGCTGGTGAGCGAGGCAGAGGAACCACCCAAAGACATGTTTCAGACATGCCTTTGCCAAGGAGAAGTGAAGCCAGCCTGAGTGCTGGACCTAGTTTTACAGGCCTTGAAAATACTGGGTGGAGAGGCTTCACCCAGGCCTCGGCGAGCACCGACCCCACAGCCGGGCTCCAGCAGCATTCATCAGTCCACAGATTTCAGCTGAGGTGGCGGCCTCGTTCCTCCAGGTGGAACACAGGGGGCAATTCTCCCGAGCTTCCACCTGCAGAATGGAAGAAGCTCTCGGTCCAGAGACACCCGTGGCTTCTGGGTGCCGGTGGCAAGAGCTCTCCCAGGCAGGGATGGGTGTTGCAGGATGTGTGCACACAGAAGCCCTGGCACAGAGGAGCCACGAGGCCAGCCAGCCTGTCGTGGGGTTCGGATTTGGAAATAGAGATCCCAGGCCTGGGGCCAGCTCAAAAGGGGATGAGAAAGCCTCTTTGCCGGGGAAGTGAATCAACAGATCAGCCAGCCTTCAAGGGGCACCGATGTGCGTGCACTCAGGGCGGGGAAGGTGGGGCACCTGCAGGTACGGTCCCTGCGCTCAGCAGGTGGGACTGACGGCGAGTCTGTTAGAGCTCAGAGGGCTCTGGCAGCTCAGGACAGCTTCACGGAGAGAGGACCTGGCTGGGACTTATGTTCAATCACTCCACTGACAGCTCCTGAGCACCTGCCAGGAGCTCCATGCAGCAGACCCTCCAGCTTGATGCTCCCCGGGACTCCATGAGGCGGCGTTAATATCAACACCCCCATCTTAAAGATGAGGCAACAGCCCGGGACGAGGCTATGCCACCTCCCACGTCACACAGCAAGTGAGTATGAGGGCGGAAAGAGGACAGGCCAGCAAGCAGGCCGCCCAGGAAGGACTCTCCTGGGGCACAGGAACGGGCTGGAATGGGGGGCTGGAAGGGGTCATGTGGGGGTAGGACAGGAAAGGGGGGTCTGGAGGGGCGAGGCATGGAGGGGTTGGAAACCACACAGAGGAGTCTGGGCCTGCTTGCAAAGGAGCCACTACTGAGTGGACGACTCTGTCCCTGAGGAAGGGACCCTCTGGCAGGGGAGTGGCATTGCCCACTGCTAACTCCTAGTTTGCAGCCATGCAAACAGTATTTTGTCACATCAAAGAAGACAGAAAGGTGCCCCCAGAGGCCCCTCTCCCCAGGAGCTGGGGCTGGTCCAAGGGCACAGCCACTTCTCACTCTGTCCCCACTCTGCCTGGACTCGCTCAGGGGCTGGTGGAAGAGGAGCGTGGAGCCGGGAGGCCCTGGAATTTCCCATCCTCAAACTTCCTGATCCTCCGCAGCCTCCTTTGTTTGTGCTCCTGGCGTGGGGGCAGGGCCTGGGACTGTCCAGGCCTCACGTTCGGCCTGGGGACAAGCCATTGAGCAGGGGAGGCTACTCTGCTTCCTTTCTTTCTTTATAACATGAGGCCAGGAAGCCAGGCGTTCTCCCAGCAGCCCCTCGAGAAGTTTCCATCCTGTTCCCTGTCCCCCTCCAGGCCCCACCCTCCTGGGACAGGAACTCGGGCCTGCCTCTGGGGCCTGGGGCAGGCTCCAATTTCCCCCGGAGGGCTAGCTGCGGGAGAGGGAGGCGGAGGGCTGGCATGGGAGGGGTGCCTGTGAAAGAGCAAGCGGGGCAGCTGCCCACATCCAGAGAGGCCAGCATGGCAGGTGGAGATAGGATCTCCAGGCTCTGCTGGGGAAGGAGAACCTGCTGGCTGGAGAGGTGGTCCAGGCGCCTAGTGCCCCTGGCCATCAAGAAGACAGGAGAGCCTTTCAGACTCTAAGGCTCTCCACTGGCAGATTCCAGAAACCAAACCCTTTCCTTTTGCCCAGGTTGTGGACCCAGGGTGCTTGCCTGGGTGGGGTGACTGGCTGTGTGTCTCCCCGTGGGGCCACCTGGACATTAGCAGCCCTGTGTCTGGGCACTATGATGCAAGACCATGGTGGGGGGACAGGTTGATGTCCCCTAGGCACCCACTGCACCAGGCCCCCCATAGAATGGGTTCATTTAATTCAACTGCAACCTCATGACAGCCCTGGGAGGGAGCTGTTACTCCCATTTTGCTGATGAGAAAGTAAGTTCTCCTGCTTTCTGGGGGAACTTGGACAAGCGATTTCTCCATCACACCTCTCTGTGCCTCAGTTCCTCACCTGTAAGCTGGGACAGATACTTCATAGAATCGCAGGAGCTGTTATGAGCAGCTGATGTTCAGAGAGGTCCCCTAACCTGCCTAGGGACACACAGGATGGCACACCCTGGCCTGCCCAATCCCAAACCCATGCTCTTCCAAGGGCCATGTTGTCTCCTGCTCCCCTCCCCGCCACCCCCCCGGTGTCTCCTCCTCTCCCTGTGTGTGACGCTCCCCTCCTGGGGACAGGGAAGTGGCTTTCTGCCCAAGGACGGGCAAAGATGGGCACAGTGCAGCCTTACTCCGCCCTCTGTCCAGCCCGGAGCAAGCCCCTGGAAAGAGACGCGCGAGCTGCACAGAGCCTGCGAGCTGGTTTATATTCTAGGCGGCTCCCTCCCAGCATGTGCTCTCTCTCCCTCTCCACCTCCCTCCCTTCCTCCCCCTCCTTCCTCCTCCCTGGGTGTGGGGGCACGGTGGTGGCAGCACAGACAAGAGACAGGCTGCTGCTGTGCTTGGCATCACCCTCCCCGCCACGCGGAAGCCCACAGATGAGGAGGAGTGGAGCTGCCGCCCCGGAGACCTCGTAGCCTTCACTGAGGAGTGGGGGAGGTGAGGAATGTCCTCCACACCAGCAGGGAGCATGGGAGCAGAATAGATGGAGCCTGCAGACACCTCGGAGCAGCCCACAAACGCAGCCCCGACTGGCTTCGCCTCTGTCCCCCGAGGCAAGCAGTTCTGTATCTGACTCCGCCAGTTGCTATGGAAATGATTAGGACAGAACAGGAGGGGACAGGCAGCCACCACCAGGGCACGTGCGCCCCTGGGACCCAGACCCCAGCAGGATGGGGAGTGCAGCAGGGAAGGCCTTCTGGGCCCTTCTGCAGGTACCACGTGCTGTCTTGGCCCAAGAGTTGTAGCCCCTCAGCTGGAGCCAGGCCACATGGGGCAGGAGCCTCACTCAGGCGTGCAGCATTAACACACTACCCGCCACAGCCACAGCTCCCTCCTCCTGCACAGTAGCCCTGTGTCAGGCACAGGGATTAACTCTCAAATCTCATCAGCCCCCTGAGGTGGGTACCATCATTGACTCCATTTCACAGATGAGGAAACTGGGGCTCAGAGAGATGCAGTCACTTGTTCAGGACACACAGCTGTTGAGCGGCAGAGCCAGGATTTGAACCCACCCAGCACAGCCCTGGAGCCCCTGCTCTTGAACCAGCACTTACGAGGGATTAACTAGACTCATTCCATCCCTCATGCTTTAGAAGCTACCCAATGTCCCCAGTGAAGCAGCCCAAGGGCCCCCGTGGACAGGAAAGCCTCTGGATTTGGTGAGGTGGTTGGTGTCGGAAGTCGCTCACATGCATCAGGGGACAAAAGAATGAGAGGAAAACCTCACTTGACGCCTATGCTCCAATTCCTTTGTCATCAACTCAGCCATCGTTGTTGACTTTTCCTTCCCCAGATTCAGTGGACGCCACTTGAGCACCCGTGTAAACAGCTCACCCTTCATGCCCTGTCTGTTCCCATCCTCAGGCAAAACACCCACTGACGTCAGGACCTCTGCAGGCCTGATGCCCAGGCGCAGCCTAGACGCCCTGATAAACCGCCCACCTGGGCACCAATTCTCAGGGCAGAGTTCTGATCATACCAGCCAAGTGTATCGGCCCGTCCCGCTGAGGCAAAGCCACCTGTCAACCGAGGGGCCCCGGATTTACTGGAGGCCTCTGGGGACATTCAGGTTGAGGTGGGGGATGGGGGGGGGGGCGCCTGGAGTGGGGGGCCTTGCTATGTCTCACTGGGAAGGGCAGAGCTGGACAGTATGGACGTCAGTCCAAGGCACCAACTTGGTCGGTCACAAGTGCTCTGGGCATTTTCAATTCTACCCACTCCCCACAGATTTCCTGGGTGTGCCCCAGGAGGAAACAAGCACTCAGGGAGGACCTCCTGCTGACAGGTGTGTGGCTGTAGGGTAGGAGGGCGCACAAGGCGAGGGGTGTGCCCTGTCCTCAGAGAGCCTACAGTCAGGTCAGCGAGACCAGACCCATGCAGACACTGCCCAGGGTGAGACCTGGGTGGCACAAATTCCAGAGCCTAGGGAATGAGGCGAGGTGACACTTCCATCCAGAACTTCGGTGGGAGAAGACAGTCTTGAAGGCAATAGGAATATACTGTTGATTTTTAAGGGAAACTTGACATTTAAAAAAAAAACAAACCCAAATGAGGCTCCGTGGGCAGCCCCATGGACCCACAGTGGCCTCTGGGAGTTGTGACAATTGCTGGATGGGACTTTTCTGTCTGTGCCAGCAAAGGGAGACCCGTGCGGTGGGAGAGCCTCTCCCTGCACGGCCTCCCCGAGCCTCCAGCTCGCCTGCCTCCTCCCCTACCTTTGGGCTCCAGGCCGTTGGAATTGAAGTGCATCCTCTTCTGACACTCCGTGCAGCTCATGAGGAAGCGGGTCACGGCCTCTCTCGGAAGGAAGGCATAGGTCTCCGCGATCTGGGGGAGAGAGGAGGTGTGCTCGTCATACGGATCTGTGGGGAGGCCGCGTGGTCACTGGGTCACCGAGGGCTGTGCTTTGGTGGCAGGCATTTGCCCTTTGCCAGGAAGGGCAAGGATTCAAGGAGCAAGGGGCAGGTGGCCTTGATTCTCAGCCATGGAAATGAGTCAGTACGTTTGCAGAAACCCATTTGTCTTAAATTTTTGAATAAAGGAGCTTAGAAATTGAAAAAGCACAATATTTAAACATTATCTAGTCTTTAACCCCTGTTCTAATAAGTAATATTCCTCTCAGAACATTTTACTGCTGCTCATTCCAGGGTAGGATGAAACAATTTCCCCCCTTAGAGATGGATAAACTGAGACCCACTTAGAATTCAACTGGCTCAGGGCCTGGAAACAGAACCCACGGTTCTACAAGCTGTATCTTTTCATAACTCACAGATCAAGAACCGTTTTAGGGAGAGCTGTGAAAGGCTGATGCCAAGGGATCAGATTTTTCAAACTGGACGGGCTCTTAGGGACCCCCACATTCCAGGTGAGGTCATGGTCACGGGGCCAAGAGAGGTGAACCCACTGACCAAAGGTCACACAGCTCTTTAGAGGCAGTGCCATACTAAAGCCCGTGCTCCAGGTCACACCACCTCACAGCTGCCTCCAGAGGGCCTCCCCTAGCTAGGGAGGAGAAAGGGGGTATGAGAGGGAACACAAGAAAGAGGCTAGGGGTGGGGGAGTGGGGAAGACGAGGATGTGGGCCCAGAAGCCCAGCCCGGTCCTCTTGCCCTGGGGTTTGGGAAACCCACAGGCTGAGGGACCTTGTAAGCCTAGGTTCCCTGGCTGAGGCCAGTAGCCACCCAGTTGCTGGTTTTCACACTTTTCCAGGAGCCCAGGCCCTCCCGCTCCTTTCCACTAAGGGGCAGCATCACCCCAGTCTTCCACCATCCTCTCCGCAGCCCCGCCAGCAAAGTTGGCCGAGGGCGCTGGTCAGCCCGCAGGGGAAGGGGGCTGATCTCCAGGATGGTGCCCGGTCTGCTCCTTTGGGAGGCACACGCCCTGCCCCATCTCTGTGGTGTCAGGAGGCGGGGCAGGGCAGGGCGGAATGGATGGGGTCAGGGGAGAGGTAGGAGTCCAGGGTGCCCCAGGCTGTGGCCAGGCCCTGGGAGGACCAGCTCAGGCTGTGCTCCCAGCTCAGCAGGCCTGTGGAGCTCCAGGGGCCGCTCCTGCCTGGCGGTTGGCCGCAAACGCAGAGTTAATTCTGGTGACACAATTGTTATTTCTCAGCTGATTTGATGCTCTGCGGAGCAGGCAGGCTCCTTGATGAGTTATCTCCCTTCCAAATTCCCTGTGTGATTGCCTTCCTCTGGAGGTCAGGGACAAGGGCAAACCCCTGCTCTCTGATTGGAGCCGGTGGGTAGGAGGGCATGTGGCCCGTCCTCCTCGGGTGTTAGGGCCGCGGGATGGGGGCTTCCCTGCCACGCACATGGACATCTTCATCCCCAGCCCGAAGCTGCCTGGAAATCGTAGCGGCAGCATGTCTCTCTCAGCCTGAGGAGTTAGGTGGGAGGGGCCCTCCTGAAGGAAGGCCAGCTGCCGGAGTAAACAGGCAAGAAGGAAGGGCACCCGCTGGGCCAACCAGAGGGCTGTGGCCGACTTGGCCAAGAGATGACCTCCTAGGCGCCCCAAAGTGTGGCATCCCATGTCAGGCCTCAGAAGAGCTGAGCGGAGGACTTGGGGGGGCAGGAAAGGGTCACAGGGTCCTGGGAAAAAGAGGAAAGGCTGATACCACAGGGACAGCCCCACTTCACTACACGGTGCTCACCTGCCATTGGACAGAGAAATAGGTTTTACAGGGCTCGGGGAGAGCCTTCCTAGCCTCCCCAGGGGCCAGAGTGGTAGCCGCCACTCTCTGGCCTTGGCGGGGACCCCAGCACCAGGCACAGGCTGGCTGGCGTGCCACAGGGAGGAGAAGTGCTGGGTGCAGCCCTCCTGGCCCTGGGTCCCACAGAGGGGTGGATGGGGTGGACCGAAGGTGGGTAGGTGAGAAGTCCTTGGAGCTGTCTGAGGACCAGGCAGGGAAGGCCAGCCCTGCATGGCTGGAATGTCTGCAGCCTTGCTAACAGCTCCCTGGGGAGTCAGAAAAGTGCAGAGTGCAGCCCAGCTCCACGCCGCCGCTGCAGGGACCCGCATGAAGGAGGCCACCTCCCCCCACTGGGGCCTTCAACCTGCGGGCATCATTTCGTTCACCCTCCTGGCTTGTCCACATGAGAAATGGGACCTCCAATTCTGTTTGACTGCATGGATGCCCAAGGCCACAGGACCACAGGGTGAGTTGAAATGAGGAGGACAAGCCCAGCTGATGCTCTAGGCAGTAGGATGGCGGTTTTCAGATAGTTTTAGAGCTACAGACACCGTTCTGGAAATAGAATCTTATGCTGAAGCCCAAAACGTGAAACAGATAAAGACGGAGCTGCTGTGTTTAAGGAGGAGAAGCTCCAGGACTCCTGTCCCCCACCCCGAGTTCCCCTCAACTGCCCTGGGCTGCCTGCTGCCTTGTTCTTGGGGCCTCTCGCCTGGACACTGAGACCCGCACGTGAATTTGCCCTTAACGTTTTTTCCTAGGGGTAAAAAGTGAGAGAGATTTTGCTGGCAGGGAGAGCAGAAGCTATTTGCAGAGTCGCTGACTTGCAAGGCCCCATTTTCGCTCCCCAACTCAGAGGCCGACAAAGACAGATGAGGCCAATTGGGGGGATTTGCACCACTTTGCAAGATCCTCCTTCTGCCCTGCGGGTGGATTAGCACGTGGTGGGCCTGGAGCAGCTGCTGACCACATCTGGCCCCAACTGCAAAGTGGTCTGGGCAGCCAGATCTGGACTCCGGAACCCGACCTAGCCTACCAGCACCCGGGGAGAGAGGAAGGAAGCAGAGGCATTCGCTCCAACCCAGACGGGTGCAGACACCAGAAAAGCCTCTTGACAAAGGACCAGTCCTCCATGCGGGTTCAGGAACTTTGTGGAACTGCGTGGAACCCTCCCCAGACCCTGGCACTGGAAAGAGCCCCTGGCATCCTCTGGACCTCAGGTCACACTGCATCAGAGGCAAAGTAAGGCAGGGGCTTCCTGTCCAAAGTAGGAATCCGCCTACATTATCCACTGTCAATAGGCACCTACCCCTGGCTCACATCCCTCAGTTTCAGAAAACTGATGACCTGCCCTCTCTGATCCATTACTGGACAGTGGGAGGTGCTGGAATCTTTTTTTCCCACTGAAGAATGTGCCTCTTTCCATGCCCTGAACAAGTCTGCCCATCTGCCTTCCAAGGGACTGCCTGCCACAGGCACCCCGGGCTGTAAGAATCCAGAAAGTCTCAGGTGCCCTAGAGACGGCGAGGCAGCCCCAGGATTCAGGTCCATGAACCCCTCAGCCAAGGGCCTGACACCAGCCCCGCGGGGCCAGGCTGTGCCTCTCTGCAGCCGTCAGCACCGAGGTTCCTGGGGGTCCTCTTTCCACAGGCATGGATGCGGCTGAGGAGCTAGGCTTGGGTGGAGGAAAATGGGAGGAGATGAAAAGAGGGGGACAAAGGCATCTGGGCACCACCCCCACCCCAAAAAAGGAAGAGGGTGGCATGAGACGGGTGACAGATGGGGAAGAGGAGGGGGGGCCCATGGGGGGAGAGGGGGTGACAGCCCCCTCGGCCTCACACCCACTGCAGGAGGGTCCTGGCCTGTTCCACGCAGCCTTGGCTTGCTGCTGAAATTCCAGCTCTGTGCACAGCCCAGCTGGCTCGCCGCCAGTCATGTGCCAGCTCCAGGCTGGGCAGCAGGAAGTGGGGCACGCGGCAGGCATATGGACGAGAAGCCAGGAAGTGCAGAGCAAAGGGCTGTATGTCCACTTGGCCCAGGGACGCAAAGTCTGGCAGGACCAGCCCAACCCTGCCTTCTCCACAGCAAGGAGGCTGCAGACCCCGACTTTCATAAATACCCAGGGAGCGCCTGTTGGGGGGGGGTGTGGTGCTTGGCACCGAGGGGACCAGGGAATCACACGGTCTGGCTGGCCCAAGGCCATCGACCTGGACAACAGCAAGTCATCGGGCTTACTAGCTGGCCACAGGAGGTTTGGAGAGAGGCAGGAGGTGCAGTGGTCAGGTGCAGTTTATTTGCATCCCTCTGAGCCTCATTTTCCTCATCTGTAAAATGGGGCTAACAGTAGCGCCTGCTTCGTACACACCACTGTCATACATGGGAAGGCTCAGGGAATTGGAGTGTGGGAAGTGCCGCGTGCAGAGCCTGGCACAGGCTACCTGCCCAGCCCCGCCAAAGTGAATGCTGAGAAAATGCGCTGGGTCTCGTCAATACCAAGGGGCCCACACTGGCCCAGCCTAAGTGTCCCTCCCTTCGTCTATGACCCTCTGGTGGAGGAACCCTCAGAACTCCCTTCCCATGATGCATTTCCCAACACGCATGTGTTGGCGGGCAGGTGGCAGAATCACGTCCTGCTTCCCTCAGTCCGACCCCTCATCCCTCTGAGGTCCTTGGCACGTGGGACAGTCCTTAAGAGTCATTTAGGGCAAAGGCTGTCTTTTGAGGACAAGGACAAATCAGAATGTTGGATTTTTTTTTAATTGTGGTCATAATAGCTTATAACATAGTGAGATTCCAGTCGTACATTATCATTTGTCATATACCATATAAATGTGCCCCTTCACCCCTTGTGCCCACCCTCCACCCCCCTCCCCCCAGTAACCACTAATTTGTTCTCTCTGTCTGTAATTTGTTAGTTTATATTCCACATATGAGTGAAATCATACGGTGTTTGTCTTTTTCTGTCTGGCTTATTTCGCTTAACATAATACCCTCAAGGTCCATCCATGTGGTTGCGAATGGGACGATTTCATCTTTTTTTTTTTAATGGCTGAGTAGTAGAATGTTGGAGTTTTAAAAATCAGGCCACAGGGGGGAATTACAGACTTGCACAGACCACCTCCACTGCAGTCCCAGGTGTTTGTACAAAGACCTTGGCGAGGGGGCTGGGTCACCTCTGCCTGGAGGGGGTAAGCCCAGTCACAGAAGGCAGGTCACTGAGGGGCTTCTCTAGGAAGCTAGAGAGAAAGTCGACACACGGGGGCTTGAGGACACCGCTGACTGCAACTCAGGTGCTGGATAACCTTAGACAGGTCACTCAACTCTCCGGGTCTCACTTTCTTTAACTGTCAAATGGGACCACAGTGCCTCTGTCGCAGGACTGCTGAGAGCCTTGAATGAACGGAAGGAAGGTGCTTGGCTCTACTGGTTTAGTGGTGGGCACTGGACAAGTGGTTCAGAGCTGGGCGTGAGCCATGGTGATGGGGGTCAATGGGGGACGGACCAGAACCCAGGCAGGCCCCTCCTGATCTGGCCACGGCCCCTCCACCTCCCCATGCGATGTTTCCCACCCCTAGATTGCCATCTCTGTTCCCTCCTGTCTTCCCAAAGCTTAGAATGCCAGCTTACAGGCCACCTTCTCCATGAAGCCCCCCTGGCTTAGCACTGAACGTTGGTGTCTGGAGGTGCCTTTGCTGAACGCCCAGGGACCAGGGTTCTTATCCCCTCAAAGCTAGTCTTGGAGACATTTCTGTTTTTCATGGCTTGGTTTTGCTCTCAGCCTCCCTCCCACAAATCGAATTGTGATCCCCTTGACAGTGGGGCCCCAGTCCTCAGACTTTCCCCGGGGGACTTCCAGCACTGACTTCACAGGGTCGTAGGGGATGGAATGACCTCACACACTGGGCACACAGTAAATGCCACGGAAGCACTTGCCCTTCCGATTATTATTATCTAGTCCCCCGGCCACCCTCCACCCCAGAGCGGGCTGCCAGGGCTGGGGGGAACGAGTGAAGCAGAAACCGGGAAGTGGAGGGCTGTCCTCCTGCCCTCGTCCCTCTCCTTCCCTCCCTCTCACTCCCTTCAACCTGCTTCTCCTTTGTGCTGAGACCACAGAACCCGCCCCCTCGGCCCACAAGCCATCTCTGGCTGCCATGCCCTTGCCCTGTGCCCCCCTGGGTCCCCAAAGGCCGTTTCATCACGCCTCAGCTCCCTGCCCCGCCCCCTGCCCAACATGTGCGGAGCCCGTGGCCTCCTGCCAAGGCCTGGGGCTGCCAGCGGAGGCAAAGAGACAGAAATCTCACCGCTCGGTAGGTTTTCTTCTGCCCAGCGTGCTTGGGGGCTTTGCCTGGCTCCGCTGAGCTCTCCACATGCATCGAGTAGATGATGTCAAAGAAATCTTCCACCACAGCGACCCGCTTCAGAGAGATGCCCTCCGGCTCCGACAGGCCATCTGCCCCCTGCGACAGGGTGGACAAGCTGTGTTAGTGTCAGGGATGATGGCAGGGTGAGAGCTGGGCCCTGAGGCCTGGCGACGGGTCGGGGGCAGGGAGGCGCTGCTCCCTGACCCGGGAAGGCCTCCGATGGTAGGTCTGAGGGGCGGGGAGTGGAAGGAGCCTGCTGAGAGGGCCCCGGGGAGGGGGGTACCAGAGTCAGGGTGGCTGCTGCTACTAAATCTACCGGAAACAATGGGCAGAGAACAACAACAACGGAAATACAAATTAAAAAACCAAGAGGCTCCATGTTCACAGTATCAGACAGATTGTGCCAGACTCGGGCGGGGAGCTCTCGAATCACACGCTGTGCCAAGACCATCCTGGAAGTCTCTGGGGAGTGGGGAGTGCTAAATAGATGCGGCCCCATCAGGAGCTCGCCAATTAGCAGTAACCTTTCACTGTGGTCCTGGGCTGGGGTCCCAGGGGACCGGCTCGGATCACCTGGGTGATTCTTGCCGCCGCCCTGGCCTTTCAGAAAAGCTTTTCACCACTGCCTGCCCTCCCACTCCAGCAGCTGAGCACCAGCGACAGCACCAGGCCTCTTTGTGTGCGGAGAGGTGGAGAATAACAGGCACGAGGCCACGTGGAGGTGGCAGGGCCTCGTAAGCGGGGTGCGCAAGGGTCCCCCAAGCCTCTTATCAGGCTGGCATGAGTGCTGTCAGCTGGCCTCAAAAAGGTGTGCCAGGATCGAGATGGGGTTCTTCAATAGCAAGGAACTGACGCCCACCCTCCCCTACCAGCAGGGCTGGGAATGGGGGACTGTAGGGCATGAGGCTGGGGGTGCGGCCAGGACCCTAACGGAGCAGACTGCTCAGTGAGTTCCTTATTCATAAGGCACAGAATACACACAGAGACACTGGGCTCTCAGCCATCATCTCCTTAAGGGGAGACTTGGAGGGCTCTGGGGGGCTTCAAAGATGACAAGGAAGCAGTGGCGTGGGGATTTGGGAAGAAGGAGGCAGCCTTTTCTCTAAAAGTGCCCGAAGCACGAATCTCCAAGAGAATTCTTCCCCAAAGGAGCCCGTTCAAGAGCGTCAGCTCTGGGAGGGTGTGGACTCATCTGCTGGCTCACAGCTGTCTCCGCAGCACCCAGAACAACACCTGACACACAGTAGGCTCAATAAACAACTACGGTTATCAGCGGCAGCCCAGCGGGGCAGTGTAGACAGTCTGCCTCAGGCTGAATGGGGCCCTGTGGTTTAAGGGCTGTGTGACCCTCAGCAGTTCTTTGCTTCTCTGAGCCTCTGGTCCTTTATGGAGAAATGGGGATAACAGAAGCACCTTTCCCCTGAGATACAGAGAGGAATCAGTGAGAGAGGTGTGCAGCACTTAGCCCCAAGCCTGGCCCATAGGAACTGCTAGATAAATATTGTCACAAGAAGTGCCTTGCCATGTGCTGGGTTTCCACCAGCTGTAGTAGGGCTAAACACCCCTACAAGCCTGGAGGTAGTTGGGGTCCTGCCTCCAGCATGATGGCTATAAGCAGCAGAGCTAGCTTCAGACCTGGGTCTTTGTAGTCTGAAGAGAACAGAGGCCATGCTGAATGGACACCCATTTACAACACATTCTGGCCACAGACGGGGTTCGGTTTTATCTAGCCACTTTCCCAGTGTGCCAGGATGGGTGAGCTGGGCCATCTCTGCCAGTGGCCCATTTGAAAGCAGATGGGGGAGGAAGGGCAGCTGGGCGTCTGGGGTGTAGGGTACCAAACCCTAGAGCTGAGGGCAGCGTCCGTGAGTGGGGACCCTAGGCAGTGACCTCACTGGTCCTGTATGGGCACTCTTGCCAATGGTTTCCTTTCTGGTCAGGATCCATTTCAATGGGGACTTCTCAGATAGCACGCATCTGGGGTGCATGCGTGCGTGTGTGTGTGTGTGTGTGTGTGTGTGTGTAGGAGGAGCTGCCTGCTGGTTCTGCTTCCTTGCTGTGAGGTTGTGGGTAAACTCTTCAACCTCCCTGAGCTTTGCTTACAAGATGAGCTGTAAATCCCATGACTCTTCTGTTCTTAAACTCTCTCAGGAGTTACCATGACCTCTTTCTTGGGGGTATCCCAAGTCCCTGTCTGAAATCCTGAGCCATCTGTAATCAGGGCTCATTTATTAGCTGACTTGTAACAACCCCGCATTTGGGAGATCTTCAAATACCCCCGTGACAGAGCTGGGTGACACAAATATTATAACAGGTCAGTTATATCTGTATGTCTCCTTTGGAAAAATGTCTATTCAGGTCTTCTGCCCATTTTTTAATCAGATTGTTTTATTGCTATTGAGTTGTAAGAGTTCTTTATATATTTTGGATATTAGCCCCTTATCAGATATATGATTTGCAATTTTCTCCCATTCAGTAGACTGCCTTTTCCTTTTGTTGATGTTTCTTTTGCTGTGCAGAAGCTTTCTAGCTTGATGTAGTCCCACTTGTTTATTTTTGCTTTTGATAATATACTTCTAACCAGAGGCTCACGTTGGCAAAAACAAACAAAAGAACCTTAAGAATGAAAATATAACTGGGTCTCTATTTCTTGATCTGGGCGGTGGTTGTACAGTGTGTTCAATTTATAAAAAGCCACTAATCTGAACACTTACAATCTGTGTACTTTTCTGTATGTCTATTAAACTCTAAAAAAGTATATTTAAAAAAAAAAACTGTATAATGGGGTGGGTAGTTCCACAACATTTTGATAATCTGAATCCAGAAGCATAATGATGAGTTTAGCTGCTTAAAAGTGATAGACCTTTCTGCTCACAAAATTGTTTCAGCCCAGAACACAGATGCTTCTGGAAGAGGGAGATAAAATTTGGTGGGAAGGAAAGGAGAAAGAAAACAATCTGATGAAAGACAATATTTTAGACAGGTGAGATGGAAAGTGCCCGCTAGCCAGCCTCGTGACCTCTTGAAACTCAGTGTCCTCATCTGTAAAATGGGCCTAAAAAGACCTAGTTGGATGTTTCAAGGATTAGGTAAGAATACACATCAGGCATCTGCTGCTTAGAGGCTTATAAACGTTCATCTCTTCCCTTTAGACCCACTGAATTTGGACATTTTGTGTTTAGGAATCTGCTCTTATCTCCTGTCCCTCTGCTCCATTCAGGGTATGGAATGGGTCCCCGAGCTGATACCCAGCATCAGAAGAGATGGATAGTCTTGTGTAATTCCTAAATAATATGCCAAGGCTGTCACATAAACCTGGAACAAGCTTTCCTAAAGTCAAGGTGGAACTAATCAACCCAGATTCAACAGTGAAACACGGCCCAGGGCCTGGCCCATCTCTGTCCCAGCTTCCCACCTCCATTCTTAGGCAGACACGGGTGGGTAACCAACAGCTTGGCACCTGGTGCAATGTGACCATAAAATTACCCTGGGGAAACTCTTCAGGGGAGCATTTTTAGTAGCCCCCTCTTTAAAAATTGATTGCAGTCTCCCCTGATGTTCAAACCTGGGTCCTGTCATCGGTCTATCTCATCTGCAGAGACATACATGGGAAAGGAGAGGGCCTGTGGCAACCAGAATTCAAACCACACAAGGTCTTCAGGGCCATACCTTGAACTGTCCTCTGGTGAGCCATGGCCACCTGGACACCATGTGTGCTACCCTGAGGGAAGAACACCAGGATATCTGTGTGGCCTTCAAGGAGAACCCTGAGAATAGAACAAAGGGATCCCACGGCAGTCACGTGCCAAAGACATTTCTGCCATGCCCTGCATCCAGAGGTAATAACCTTCATGCTAAATGCTGCAGGAAAGGCCTGCCTCCCCTGGCTGAGAATCCAGACACGGCGCTGCAAGGCAGGAGCAGCTAATTAAGGAGCGGAAAGCACCTTCCCCATAGCCTTGGGATGCCCCTGCCAACCACTTCTGCTTTGTACCCAAATGAGCTTAATCTGATCCGTGGCCCTAAGCAAGCTGGGCCCTGGGTTGACAAAGGAAGTTCGTTTCATTTACAGGCTGGATAAAGGGGGAGCTGAAGCCTCCGGGCTATCCCCAGCTTCCTGGGAACGCCAACTAGGAGTGAGGGAATGGAACCTTGCAGCACCCCATGGCAGAAGCCATGAAAAACACTCGGTCAGTTGCGCAGGACCAACCTCTAGGGCCTTCCTGCGTGGGGAGGACTATTGCCATGGTAACACACTACATCCTTTCGAACCAGCCAACTCCAAAACAGCTGGCCAGACCCAGGCTAAGAAAACCAGACATGGCAATTGTTTTTAAAAATTCATGGAGCTACCAACTTTCTTGGACATCACTATCTTCCTGAAAACCAGCCTATTTGGGTTCTAAACTAAAAGCCAGGTTACAAGTCATTTCGAAAATCACCAAATGTCTACTTGAATACTGCTATTTCAGAATATTTAGAACAGTGGTCCTCAAAGTGTGGTCTCTGGACCACTGTAGCATGGGCATCACCCGGGAACTTCTTAGAAATGCAAATCCTCAGGCCCTGCCCCAGACCTACCAAATCTGCCGTGCTGGGGGTGTCAATAGGCCCCCCCGATGATTCTGATGCATGGCAGATTTTGAGAACCGCTGATTAGAAAGTCTCCGTGATTGAGCCAGTGACCTAACTAGTAGGGGTACTGGCAATGGCTCATTAAATATAGACATGGTCTGTGCTTCTAGGCCTAATATATTAATATTTTCTTCTCCAATGAAGGCCAATTTTCTTAATAGTGGGAACAAAAGAATCTTATTGGGAAACATTAGTATAAATTCAAAAGACCTGCCCAGAGACTTAATCTAGATTATGGGTAGAAAGGGCAGCAGGGCCAGCACCCTGATGTCAGATTCTTAAGTCCTCCCCAGCAAAGTCAATTAATACTTAAGCAAGTCATCCCTTGACAGGTCTTTTCTGGCTTCCTCAGTTTCCTCAAATGATCTGAATGCTCAGCGCAAGGAGGATTGCTACATCCAGGGCTGCAGACCCACAAGGGAGACCAGCATGTCCCACCAGGCCATTAGACAGCTCCTGCTGGGGTGGCCTCATGAGCTGTCACTGAGCGTCACCCCTCCGGTGAACTCCTCAATCTGACTGAAGCTTGCCTCTCCCCACTGAGCCAATTAAATGGACCCTTTCCCTTGATGGCAGGTGAGGTCCAGTTGCTAATGGATTGCAGTTCCATCACCTCCACTGGAACTTCCAAGTCACCTGCTGGGTGGGCCACTCTGTCAGGCACCCAGAGTGCCGTTTAGCGCACCCCCATCACTATATTAGCCGCAGATGCCTTCCCAGCAAAGAGGAGGCCATGATTGAGAGAGGGTGCGGCTAAAGAGAGGGGACATTTCTCAACTGGGTTCCTACAGTAGAGGAAGAAACCACAGAGAAAATCCTTAGGACGTGCCCTTTCGGTGCATTTCAGATGCAGCTCTCGACAAGGTGTAAAAATCATGGAGATTGCCATCAGAGGAGAAAGTCAGTCAGCAGAACACACCCTGGGGGAAACACACCTTGGGCTCTGGCATGGGTGGGTGGGATCTGCACGGGGTTGACTGCACAGGCAAATGGAAGGAGGCTGCTCCATCCCACCCGGGCCAGCCTGCTAAGTGGCTGCGATTACAGACAAAAGCTACCGCAAACATGAGCTGCATGCTCCTCTCCACTTCTGGAACCATGGCTGCTCCTCTTGCTCCCCAAGCCACACTTTAATACATTCAGGCAGGACCAAGGGTTTGGAAGCGGGGGTACCTGAGGGGGAGGAGTCAGCCTTCAATAAAGGGTCCTCGGAGGGAAAGGAAAGAGGTGGAGAGGAAATTTAAAAACCACACTAAACTGAGAGAACGAAAAGAAGAGAAAACCAGAATGAAGACCCTCACCCAAATAGCCAGAAATTCTCTCCTCAGAATCCCCAAGAGAAGCCGCTCACCATTTGTAAAAGGCAATCCGACGACTGAGGGGAGGGTACTGCTTAAACCGGACGTGGACCAGTATTGGAACTTCTCTGTTATGAATACTACCTACTGTGGACCAGAAACCAAAAAAAACCCCTCCCAAATAAAGGTTCACCCCAGAACGTTAGGACCCATGGCAGCATTGAGCTCTGCAGGCCTGGATGGGGCAGAGGGATGAGACCACGCACCCTCCCCCCCCCCCCCATAAATAAATAAGCTGATGAGCCAGGCACCGAGCACTCAGGGCAGCACCTGCCTCTTCTCCACCCCTGTGCACAATCTCCCACTGCTAGTGCGGGGCGCCACCACGTCGCACCTGCCATCTGGAACAGGCCTGGAATATTCCAAGACCTCCTTTCCGCTTCCCTGAACCTCCATCTTCTTTCAAATCACGCCGGGGACCAAAATGCACACCCCAGGCCACAGGGAAAGGTGCCTGGGATGGGCCCCAGCCAACAGAGCTGCCTTAGAGGGCTGCCATATCCTTCAAGCAGCTCTGAATATCTTTCTCTTTTTTTGTTTTGTTAACTCTGGGATCTCCGGGAAGGGGGATGGGGGGAAAGGGGTGCAGTGGGCCAAAGTGTCGTCCTCTTGGCAGGAGAGGGGCAATGACCCCCGTGTGAGGGATGGAGAGAGGGAGCAGCAAATGGCACTCTCAGGCAGGACAGGGCGGGGCCTGGCTGCGGGACTCTGGCCTGGGGGTGCCAGGAGGGCGCACGTACTCTAGGGGTGAAGTCACAGGCCGGAGGACGACCCAGCCCTGGCCTTGGGCAAGTGGCTGGCCTGCTTGAGCCTCAGTTTCCTCCTGTGCTGAGGTGACACAATACGCACGAACCTCACAGGAAGGCGGTGGGAACCCAAATGATGCACAAATAGCGCCCGCCCTGGGCGAGACGCCCATAAAGGACCGCTGTCACCACTACTCTGGAGAGGCGCGCTCCAGGACTCCGGGGACCCGCCTCCCTCGGGCGCCGCGGCCAAGGACAGGGAATGGGGTCGCTGAAGGGGGCGGTCCTAGGCGGAAGGGGGCGGCCCTGAGCCTAGCAGGCCCCGCGGGCGTGTCCCTCCGGGGCCGACCGGTGGCCCGGGCGCGCTAACGAGCGGGGCCCAGGTGCGGGCCCCACCCCGGCGGGGGGAGGGGGGCGGCCGGCGCGCTAATGACTGTTGACAGCGCGCGCTGGGGCCGGCCGGGCCGCGCGCGCCGCTGACAGCTGCTCGGGCGGGGGCAGGGCGGGGCGCGGGCCGCGGGGCGGGGGCGAGGCTGCTCGCGCTCCCTGTACAGCGCACGCGCGTGCGCCTCGGCGAGGAGGGGCGGGGAGGCGCGCGCGCGCCGGGCCCGGGTTCGGAGGGCCTGCTGGAGCGGCTCGCGCGGGCTCCTCGCGGGCAGGCAGGTAATGAGAGTAACCATGGCAACCCACCAGAGGAAGTGTATTCTGCAGGAGACGTTAATCCCCTCTCCCCGGAGCTGGGACAGCCTGACTTTCCATTCTCACACAGTAATTAGATACCAGCTGTCAGTGCAGGGGGGACGGCTTCGCGGCTGCAGCCCGGCTGGGGGGGCGCACAAAGGGGGCGGGGGGGACGGGTGTTAAAGACACAGGGACGCTTTCCGGCGGTGGGCCAGGGCGGCGCGCCTCCCCCAGTCTGCGCGCGCCCGCTCACCTGGAGACCCCGCCCGTGCGGGGCCCCGCCCACTCCACACGCACCTGCTGCGCGCGCGCCCGCCCTCCCGTTTCCCCTCTCGGGGCCCCGCCTCCCCACGCCCGGTGCACCTGCCCTGCTCCCGCCCCACCGGGACGCTGCCCACCTGTCCTTTGTGCGGGGCGGTACCATTCGATCTGGCTGGCTCTCCTTCAGGGAGCGCCCGCTATGTGCCAGGCGCTGTGCCAAGCCTGAACTGTGTAATCCTCACAGACCCTCTGCGGTAGGCGCCTCTGCTGTTCCCCGCCCAAGGCGCAGCGGGGTGTGGCCATTTGTCCAGGGTCACGCAGCCTTGAACCCCCAACCCGATGCCCATTTAACCACCAAGCTACAGTGCCTCCCATCGCGTCCGCATCCGTTACAGCTCCGGGGGACCTCCCAACCGCTTAGGGAGACAAAACAATCACATGGCTGGTGTGGTGGTGCACTTAATGTGTGCCAAGCATTCACTGCCTCATTTCACTTTCCCAGCAGCCCTGGGAGGTTTATTACCCCCATCTTACAGGTGTGGAAACTGAGGCACAGAAAGATGAAGCAACTTGCCAACAGTCAGAAAGAACAGAGTGGCAGAGCTGGGATTCAAACCTGGTCAATCAGACTCCGGGATCCATGCTCCCAAATACTGGGCACTGTTCACTCCACTCCCCACCATCCCCCACTCCACCTCCCCCATCTCCCCACACTCCCCCGTTCTGATGGCTGGAATCCCTGCTCCATCTTCTCCTTCCACTGTTCCACCCACCCACGTCCTGTCCCAGCATCAGTGAGGAGCTGCCTCTCTTAGCCATACCTGAGAATTCTAAGAAGTTCCTGGGCCTAAGGCCACTGCCACCTCCCTAATTTCTTCCAGGCCTCCCAGAAACCCTTGCTCTCAGGGTGGGTAGTCACTTGGAAATCATTCTAGGCCAGCCTCTCCGTTTCTCAGGCAGGGAAACCAAGACCACTGAGGTCGGAGGCTAGCCCAAGGGGGAGATGGCCTAGTGGAGCCCTTTGGGGGGAGTTCAGTCCCGGCAGGCCCAGCTGTGCCTCTTTCTCCCACCCCAGAATCAGGCCTGGGGGGGCAGGAAGTACTGAGAAGCAGAGCAGGCTCCTGTCCCCAGTGGCAGCGGGTGTCTGGGGCAGCAGGAGGCTATCTGATCCCTTCCCCACTGCCCCGGCCATGACCTCCTCCCTCCCTCCATCTCTCCCTCCTCCCTCAGGGCGAGGGTAGCCAGCACCCTGGGCCGCAGCTGAGAACCCAGCGTTCCCCAACCCGGCCCGCATTCCTGTGGGAGGAGGGGTGGGGGGAGGCTGGGCCATGGGCTTGAGGGGCAGGGGCACCCCTGGGGCCGCCCCACCCTGCTGGGCCAAGGCTGGGCTGCCTCCTCACTGTTTCCTGCCTCCGCTCTCCCCATCTCTCAGCAGAGCTGCCTAAATTTGGCTCCAGGAGGGATGGGGGAGGTGGCAGCAGGCGGGTGCTGTCAGAGGCCAGGGCGCAGCTCCGTGTCTAGCCGGCTGGCATTTTTGCTGTCTGGAGGAGGGCAGGGGGGCCAGCAGCCTTCTCTGGGAAAGGGAGATGTGGTACCTTCTGACATGCACTGAGTGATGTGCAAACGACATGCAAACCGAGCTTCAGATCAGCATCTCAGCCAGGGAACAGCTTGGGTGCTGCGTTGGGGATGAGAGCAGAAGGACCAGAGGCCCACTCCCCAGGGGCTCCAGTCGGGGCTGGGTGCGGGGTACAGAGTGTCCAGGGCTGGGAGATGGGAGACTCTATTTCTCACCAGGTGTAGCTTTGGGGCTTCAGATCAGGAGCTGGACCCTCTGCATGGACCTGCTGCTGAGAGCAGGGCCATGGCTTTCTCTGCCTGCTCTGGCAGAGTGCTTGGCACACCCTGTCACATGGTTAAGCACGTGAGTTCTGCAGCCACCCTACCCAGGTTTGAACCCTGGCTCTCCACTGGTCAATGGGTGAATTCCTCAACAGCATACCCAGACAAACAGCTAGTGGAACTGAGCATCCCTTTTAGTACAGCCACTTCCCTGCCCTAGAAGTTGGGCCCAGGGGCATGGCCTAAAAGAACGTGGGCTTTAGAATCAGACCTGGGTTCCAGGTGGGTGTCAGCCAGCGGGGTGCTAGGTGTCTCACTCCCCTCATCTGGGAAATGGGTTCAGGATCTCAAGGTCAACTGTGAGGTCTGCTTGAGGGCTTGGCATCACAGTGGGCACCCTAGAAGTCCTCCCACTGGCGTAGTCTCATAGTTCTCTGCATTCATTCAGCTACTTTCTCGCCTGTTCCCATCTCCCCTCTCCTTTTTGCTCTCTGTCCTGGTTTTTCTCTTGTCTCTAGATATTGTATATTTCTTGCAGTCTCTCTCCTCCCTTTCTCTCCACTTGGTGACCTTGTGCAAGTCACTGCGTCTCAGAGTCTCAGTCTGCACGTCTACTAAATGGGGGTAATGGGAGGTAGATGATGAGCTCTGTCTGGGGTCTGGGGCCATGGAGGCACGGGATGGGTGGCAGCTCTTCTTTACAAGGCCTTCCCCCTCCCACCTGTCATCCCAAATAACCAGGAGGGGTGGGCTGTGCCCTCAGCTCTATCGGGTACTGGGTGTTGGGGCCCCGCTTCTTGGTAACTCTGTTTAACCCTAGATAACTGCTCTCCTGCCCCTCGGCCGGAGCTGATATGAGCTGAATCCAACTTCCTGCCACCCAAAAGCCACTTCCTGCCAAACTTGAGCTGATACCAGAAGAACTTGTTTTCTGTGCACAGAGCAGTCCCTGGCGGGGCGGCCACCCGCCTGCCCCGGGTGTGAACATTTTTTCCATTTGCCTGTCTGCCTGGCGGGGCTAGGCGGGGGGAGGATGGGGACTCTGCCCTCTTCACCTCTGAACCTGCCCGTCCTGCCCCACGGCAGCCTCCGGGCCTGCCAGCCATCCCAGGAAGGGTGCCAAGTGTTCCTTTGGGCCCAGACAGATGCGTGTAGGCAGTGACACACAGTCTGACACAGCCACACACACAGTCGGTCTGACAGTCCCCACAGCCACCTGCTGTTTGGGTGAGGACTCCAGGAACATGTGTGTGACACTGTCAGACACTTACTCACACTCAGAGTCACATACGACCACATACAGTCGTCGGAGAGAGTCACACTCAGAATCCCACGCAGTGACACCCAGTCTCAGAGTCACTCACACATGCACACAGACAGGAATCTTCCAGCAAGCTCCCCACACTCACCCAGCACCCCCCTTCCAGATGTGTTCACCGATTCGATACTCTTTGAGGGTGTGCTCTTGGCCAGGCCTTGGGCTAACCCATAGTGAGAATTATAGGAATAGTAACAAATATTTAGCTGACCTGTGCCATTCCCTCAGTTTCTTTATCTGTGAAATGGTGACAGCCCTACCCCAGAGGGCTCTTGGGAGGATTAATGAGCAAATGCGTGCAAACCCCTGTTGTTGTCTGGCCCATGGAGAACGCCATCCAAGTTAGGCTTTCGTAGTTAGCCAGGGGCATCCTGTGCCCAGCTCCACACTGAGACCTTACATCTATTATCTCCCTGGGTCCTGGCCCAAGCCCCCCGTGGCCAAGGTTGTTGTTCCCGTTTTCACAGATGAGGAAACTGAGGCTCAGAGAAGAGGCCCACAGAGTCCTCAGGGTGCCCCCGCCGACTCGTCTCCTGCCACACTCTTACTCTGCCACCCTAGTCGACCTCACTACCCGTCCCCCCATCCCACACTGTTGCCTCTGCCTGCAATGCCCTTGCCACTTGCTCTTGGCATGACCGGCTCCTTCTGACCTGCCTGTTTACACAGCTCCTGCCAAAAGCCCATTTCAGCTCCTGTTCACCTCCCTCAGAACACTTATCATTTGAGAAAGAGTGGACCCCCACTGGACTTTAAGGGCCAAGAGTAAGGACCATTTCGTCCTATTCTCTGGCTCGTAGGAGGTGCTCAACAACCTCAGAATAAGCAAGTGGCCTGCTCGTCACAGCTACTGAGGACAGTCTGGAATCAAACCCAGGATGCTCCAAAGCCAGAGCTCACTTCTATGCTCTCATGCTTCTCACATCCCTGGCAAGGCATTTCATAACCTGTGAGTGAATGAATAAATGAATGAAGGAAACCAAGATCTCAGGATCCCAGTCCAGTGCTCCCTGGGCTGAACCTCCATCATTTCCTGGCAGCATGGACATGAGCCAAGCTCCAGCCGCCTCGGATGGTGGCGGGGCTGACGGGCCGCCTGAAGCCGGCTGTCAGGAGCTCGTCTGGCCACAGCCGCCAGCAGGGGAGACCAGCTGGCGGGGCAGGGTCCATCGGCCCAGGCCTGGAATCTGAGCCGCCCTGAGAGGCCCAGTTTCTCTCCGGGCCCCCACAAACTGGCCTTTGTTCCCCAGGCCGGCCAAGACCCAGCAGCTCGGGCTTTCTCTCTGCCTGCGGCACCCGCGCTGAGCCGGTGGGGTAAATGGGCCAGCCTCCCCTCTGTCCATGCCCAGGACGTTGCTTCAAGACTAAATGGAGATGTAATTTTCTATACAAATCCATGACAATTTAGATGGAGTGATTGTAATTGGCTTTTCAATGGGGGTTTTGTCCAGCGCTGGTGGCTAGAACTGGGTGGCCTGTTTGAGGCAGGCTCCATTTAAATGACAATAAAGCAATAATATTGAGGACTTGTACAGTGCCCAGAGCCCCTCCTGGGCCCCAGTGGAGCCTCATGTTTATGGATCTCATCCTTGCCCGGGGCTGTCTGGACAACCGGGTGGTGGGGGGCACCGAGCCCAGGGAGGGGCTGCCACATTTGGGGCTTCCAGACACAGGGCTCCAGGACGGCTGGGGCAGGGCCCATGTCCACGGGCTTACCTGCCCCTCATTCATTACCCACTCACCCACTGGTGCCACCTGAGGGCTGGCTGCCCTTCCAGGTGTTGCGGTACCAAGTCACAGAGAACCCTCCCGGGCGGGTCAGAGGGAGGAGGGCACAATGGCTAGCACAGCCTGAGGTTTGAGAGCATGACCCTGAGCCAGACAGCACGGGTTCAAATCCTACTCCCCTCCTTACTAGCATCCCGAGCTTCACAGGCTACTCCGCCTCTCTGTGCCTCTGTTTCCGGGCCACAGAGTGGAGCTGCAATAGAAGGTACCGTGAGGGCTCAGCAGAGAGCTGGTCCGTGGAAGGCGCTACTGTAAGTTACTGCCACGGTTCACTAGCAGCTCCAGCCCTGCTGTCAGACTTGCTGGGTGACCGGGGCACGTGATTTACCCTCTTGAAACCTCCACTGGCTTCTCTTTATGGTGGGGCTTTTCGGAGAGCCTACCCCACAGGGCTGTGAGGATTTCAGGAGAGGATGCAGGAAAGTGCCTAGCACAGAGCCTCGCTCGCTCCATCAACATTAACTCTTGGTACCCTGACTCTCCTTGGCCTTGAGGGGCTTACCACCCGGTGAGAATCGTAAAGTGAGTGTGGGAGACAGAAACGGAAGGAAAGAAAGCTCACAGGAAGCCAGGATGGAGCTCTCTCTGCCGTGAGGGGAGGCACCGTGAGGGAATGATCCAGAGGGGCCTTGGGAACAGGGTGGGGTGCGGGGCTGTGTCAAGGAAGGAAGGCTTCACAGAGGAGGTGACATTTGGACTGGCCCTTGAAGGATGAGTGGAATTTTGCCAACAGAAAGGGTGGACACCAGTGCCGTCCACTGTGGCTACAGAGTCACAGGCTGTCTCCTAAACGAGTGATTCCTACCTGTGGGAAAAGCCGAGGTTGGGGAAATGCGGGCAGGTGCTCATGGAGGCCCTCCTGAAGGAGCGATGTTGGAAGCATATAGGAAGGGAAACAGCCTGTGCAAAGGCCCACAGGTGGGAAGGCAGCTGGCGTCTGAGGCACTGGTGAGTGGATGGCAGGGAGACTGTGCAAAATGTGGCTGGAGAGATGCGATAGAGGTTGTGGCTTTACTCACAAATAAACAGGCGGCCATGGAGGGATTTTAAGCAGAGGCAGGTGACACCATCTAAGCTGCATTTTTCGGGACCCCTCTGGCTGCTTGTGCAGAATGGGCTGCAGAGAGGAAGGGGTAGGAGGGAAGGCAGACAGATCGTGGGGAACCCGTGGGGTCACTGTGGGGCGGGACGTGGTTGGTCCAGGAAATAGCAGGTGCTCAGTGAGTGTTGGCTGGATGATGGGTGGGTGGCGCAACATGAGGGGCCGTGTGCAGCTGGTACATAAGCACAGTGGAAAGAGATGAGAGGGGAGAGGTGAGGGCCACCTCCCCCCTCCCCACCCCAGGCTAAGGCTCTTGGGCTTTTTCCTGAAGGCAGCAGGGCGCCAACATAGTTTTTCTCCAGGCAGGGAAAGACCATGCTGAGATTTGTGCCTTTGAAAGAGCATTCTGGCTGCAGGGTGGAGGGGTGGGAGGTGGTGGGTGGGCGAGGCTGGAGGGAAGGAGGCAGGGAGGGAAAGTGGTTAGTGTGGGCTCAGAGGCCCCAACAGGCATCCTGGCCATCGCCTGGCTTCAAGAGCAACAAACTTCATCCTCAGAGAGGTCCAAAAACTAGTCCTAGGTCACAGAGCTTGTCAAGGCAGAGGTGAGGTCCCACCCCCAGACAAACGCTTTTCCCTTTGGCATCATCTGCCTTGGTCGCTAATAAAATCCATTATGAATAGTCTTTCATTGTAACTATCAGCTGTAGAACCCTTACTAGGAGCCCAGGAGATGGCTACTGTTATCGTGCCCATTTTACAGACAAGGAAACCAAGGCTCCAGAGGCTAAGTCACTTGCCTAAGGGCACACAAGCTGGGAACTGAGACCCAGGCTCTGACCCAGCCAGTATGACCCCAGACCCACACACCAGAGGTCCTAACCAGGCCACAGGCCAAGTGGGGCCTACAGACATATTTTGAGGGGCGTGCAGAGGTTTATTACAACTTTGAATTTATTGCTAATATTTAAAAGTTGGAAATTTCATGGAAGAAGAAAACCTGAACTTAGGATGGCCCCCCTGATGTTGGCAGCCCTAGGACCCAGTGGTTGAACCTTATCCATCTTGTGGCCCCCAGGGTCAGACCTTCAGCCTGGGCCCCTCCTCTGGCTCCAGACGTCCAACTGGACATATCTGAAAGCAAGTGCGTGTCCTGGGCCCCTCTCGAGGGCCAGGGAAAGGTGTCCATCTACTTCTCCAACAAGCATTCGGACCAGCACCACCCCTCCACCGTCCGGCCATCACCACCAAAAGCCTTCTCCATCTCCACTTGCTCAGGCCAAACACCCCGGAGTCACCCTTGATTCCTCCCTCTTTCTCTCACACCCCCCTTCCCCCACCCATCCCATCCACCAGCAAATCCTGTCGGCTCCACCTTGAACCTTCCAGAATCCAACCACATTCTCCCACTTCCCCTGCTCCTGACCTCCTGTCCCAGGGGCTGCGGGGTGCTGGGGAGAGGCATGTGCCGGCATTGAGAGCCCTGGGGCCTGGCTCCAGCCCCCCTTCTCCCGGTTTCAGTTTCTTCATCTGTAAGAAGAGTGGGATAAAGCAGGTCACGTTGACTCCGATTATCCTTTTGTCCAGACTTTTGAGCTGGGAAGAGCCAGTTCACAAGACACTTTGTGTTAAAATTCTAGTTCCTTCCTGGCCTGGGCAGGACACAGGTGAAACACAGGAAGAGCGTGTGGGTGTCTGAGGCAATGACTATCTCGACTTTCAACACCCTGGGGGCGGTTCGGGAGCTCCCTGTGGTGGAGGCTGTCTTGTTCACCACTGACTGGATCCCCAACATCAGAGCAGGTGCTCAGAAAATGTTTGTTGAGTGAATAAATGAATGAATGGACCCTCCTGACCCTCCAAAGGCACCCTGAGCATTTACTCACTTTCAGAGGACCTTGATTTTCCCATCTGAGAAACAGGTAGAGGAACCAACCATCGCCTTCTCTGCCATTGCCTTCCTTCCCTGGAACAACTAACACTGATTGAGCAGTTACTATGTGCCAGGTGCTGGTGTAAGCACCTTACATATGTGAACTCATCTACTCTTCACTGTAACCTCAGGGAGTAGGAACAACTCCCTTTTATGATTGAGGAAACTGGGGCCCAGAGAGGTTAAGTGACATTACCAATGTCACACAGCTCATAGATAGCTGAGCCAGAGACCAAGCAGGCAGCCTGGCCCCGGAATTCTCATTCTTAAACACTGTTGCAGGCTGCCCTTCAAGAAGAAACGAGGTTTGGGGAAGCCTGCCCCATGGAGGCAGCCCAAGTTGCAACAGGTATATAGTGGGCAGGATTGCCAGCTCAACAATCCTTCCATGGCTCCCTGCTGCTGGTCAAATAATACCCAAGTACCCACATCTGAACTCGGGGTCCCTGGAAGTCCCTCCAGCTGCATCTCTTTCTCCCTCAGGCCCCAGCACAAACCTGATACTCCAGCCGTCCTGGCTGCTCCTCTTCCCCATCAGCCTATGAGCTGTCCTGCCTCTGTGCCTGGACACGCTATTCCCTCTGCCCAGAAGGCCATCACCTGGCTCCTGAGCCACCCCATCTCCAAGTTTCATTCAAATGCCCTTCTCCCTTCCTCCTTCCCTGCCAAGACTTCCCTGACCCTGGGTCATATTCCTCTCCTTGAATTTCCTATAGCACTTTGCCAACAAGGATAATATAGTTAACGTGTCTCAATATGCCAGTAGGTACTATTAACAAGGCTGTTTTACAGATGAGAAAACTGAGGCACCAAGAAGGGAAGTAAGTTGCCTAAAGTGACATGGGACAGAATCAGGATTGAACCCACATTTGCCTGACCCAAAGCTAGACCTCCAAGCCCTGAGTCAGACCACATCTCCTGAAATCCGTCTGAGTCTTAGCTGCCTGGCCAGGAGCGATGCAGCCTGAGGGTAGAGGCCACTTTTCACTCCTAGCACACTGCCGCGCATACCGCAGGTGCTCATTCAAGATTTGCCGGTGCCTGAGCAGCCTTTGCCTTCTGCATGAGTACGTGCGGTCTTGAAGGAGAGTCTCCGGGCCCCACGTGCTGAATTTGCATTCTTCAGGTAGTTATTTGGGAAGAGGTTCGAGGCCCTCCGAAGGCCTAGGGGATGGGACAGGACGGTGGAAAGTCCACAGGGTCAGCAGTCAGACAGACCACGTGACCTCAGCTCCCTGTAAAGTGAGGATTTCAGTCCTGACCTTGGTCATTGTGAGGGGACGCACAGTGCCAGTGTATAGTGAGCACTCACTGTCCAGTCACCACCGTCACTAGTTAATGGTTCATATTCTCGACCTTGCTGCCAGGAGTGGAGGGCGATCTGACATCATCTATTAAAGAACAAAAAGCACATGCCCTCGGACCCAGCATCCTACACCTCGGTCTAAGCTCACAAGTGCATGAAAGGGCCATCTATATTCAAGGACGTTCACTGAAGTCTTGTTACGAGAGCAAAATATTGGAAACAACCTAAACGTCCATCAACAGAGGACCAGGTAAATAAGTTACGGTACATCCATAAAATCGAATACTACGCAGCTGTAACCAAGAATGAGAAAGTTCTTTATGTCCTTACATGCTTATGCACTGACAGCTCACAGAGTTACTGTTTAATGTAAAAAACAATCTGAAGGATGTAAGAGCTAAAACTATAAAACTCTTAGAAGAAAACACAGGGATAAATCTTTGTGACTTTGGATTAGGCAATGGTTTCTTAGCTAGGACACCAAAAGCACAAGCCATAAAAGGAATAATTGGACAAATTGGACTTCATCAAAATTAAAAACTTTTCTGCGTCAGTGCATACCGTCAAGAAAGGGAAAAGACAACTCATAGACTGGAAAAAAAGATTTGTAAATCATATATCTGATAAGGAATTTACATCTGGAATATATAAAGAACTCTTATAACTCAACAGTAAAATAAGGAATAATGCAACTAAAAAACACCTAAAGGATCTGAATAGACATTTCTCCCAAGAAGATATGCAAATGGCCAGTACGCACATGAAAAGTTGCTCAACACCGTTAGCCATCATGGAAATGAAAATCAAAACCAGAATGAGCTACCGCTTCACACAGAGTAGGATGGCTTTAATCAAAAAGACAGATGAGGGCGGGCCCGGTGGCGCGGGGGGTTAAGTTCGCACATTCGGCTTCAGGGGCCCAGGGTTCGCCAGTTCGGATCCCGGGTGCGGACATGGCACCGCTTGGCGAGCCATGCTGTGGTAGGCATCCCACATATAAAGTAGGGGAAGATGGGCACGGATGTTTGCTCAGGGACAGTCTTCCTCAGCAAAAGGAGGGGGATTGGCAGTAGTTAGCTCAGGGCTAATCTTCCTCAAAAAAAAAAAAAAGACAGATGATAATAAGTGTTGGTGAGGACATGGGAAAATCGGAAGCCTCATACACTGCTGGTGGGATTGCAAAATGGTGCAACCACTTAGGAAAACAGTCTGGCAGTTCCTCAAAAGGTTAAACATAGAGTCAGCCTATGACCCAGGAATTCCATTCCTAGGTGGAAGAAAATTGAAAACATATATCTACCCACAAACTTGCACATGACTATTCACAGCAGCATTACTCATAAGAGCCAAAATGTGGAAATAACTCAAATGTTCATCAACTGTTGAATAGAGAAATAAAACGCGGTATCTCCATACAATGGAATACTATTCGGCAATAGGAAGGAATGAAGTGCTGCAACACAGACAAACCTTGAGAAGATCATACTAAGTGAGAGAAGTGGGGCACGAAAGACCACACATTGTATGATCCCATTTATAAGAAATGTCCAGGGAGGCAAATCTATAGAGAAAGAAGCAGCTTAGAGGTTGCCCAGGGCTGGGGGAGGGGGCCGGGGGAAAATGGAGAGTGACTGCTAATGGGTATGGGGGTTCTTTTTTGGGGTGATGAAAATGTTCTAAAATTGATTGTGGTGATGGTCGCGCAACTCTGAAACACGGAAAATCATTGAATTGTATTCTAAATGGGTGAATTGTGTGGTATGTGAATTATATCTCAATAAAGCCATTAGAAGAAAAAAAGCAACCCACAGAACAGTGTACAACATATTTTGTATAAAAATAGAAACAAACTTCAGAAATATATGTGCATATGTGCTTATATAAATGTATAAAATATCTCTGGGAGGATACCCAAGACAGAAGAGTGGTACCCCCTGGGGAGGGGAGCTGGGTGGCTGACGGGCAGGCCAGGAGGGAGACAAATTTTTTCACCGTACGGTGGTAGCTGATGAATTGCTTTTTTAAATAATGAGACTGTACTACCTTTACGAAATGTTACACTTAGGAAAAAGACAAACCAGTGGTATTTCACCGGCCCTCAGCCAGAGGCTACGTGGAGCTAGGCAGCTCTGAAACACAGGAGACGGAGAGAGAAACCAACTTTACAGCTTTCCATGCCTTGCGAACACCCATCCTCTCTTTTCTTCCTCACACAAGCCCAGCTGGGTTTCAGCACCAGCCTTGATTCCACCAGCCAATCCTTTGGCTCCTCCTTCAAAAAGGGCCTAGAATCTGCCCACTTCTCACCCACCATGGGCACAATTCTGGCCCCAGGTGCCATCCCCTTTCCCCTCTCACCCAGATCATGGTACCAGCCCACTCCTTGCTTCCACCCTCCAGTCGATACTCCACACAGATCTCTACTTGCCTGCCGCCACTCACCCCCACACCCTGAGCTCTAGCCCCTTGACCTCCTCGCTGTTCCTCAGACTCCCTGGGCACTTCCTGCCTCAGGGCCTTTGCACTTGCTCTGCTCTCTGCCTGGAGTACTCTCCTACCACATGGAGGCTCCCTCGCCTCCGACAGGTCTCTCCTTATAAGGAGACCTCCCGAGACCTCCCTATCTCAAATAGCAGCCCCCAGCCCTATCTCCTTTCTCTGCTTTAGTTTTCGATATATCACCTGACACGTTTGATATTTACCTTTGCTCATTTGCAGTCTGTCTCTCCACCCCCAAATGGAGGTTCCATAGAAGGTGGGATTCTGTGTCTTTCCCCAGGACCAAGAACAATGCACATTGTAAATGCTCAAAAATATTTGACAAAATAAAACTGTATCCTAAGAAACTGTCAGAGATCAGCGGAGGTTAGGGAGACAAGATGACTACGGGTAATGCAGTATTTTGATTGAGATCCTAGAACAAAAATAAACATTAGGGAAAAACTAGTGAAACGTGAAAAAGGGGTGAGTTTAGTTAAGAGTGATGTCCCTGTGTTGGTTCCTTAGTTGTGACAAACATACCCTAACAGTGTCAAATGTCAACAATGGTGAAACTGGGGGAGGGGTATATGGGAACTCTCTGGATGATCTCTGCAACTTTTCTACAAGTCTAAAACTATTCTAAAATAAACCATTTACTTAAATTTTAAAAACTTGTTGAATAAGTGCACAAGTGTGCAAACTGAGGCTCGAAGGTGAAGGCATTTGCTGCAGACTATGCAGCCGGTGAGAAATAGGGGCTCAGGGCAGAGAGAGCCGGGAAATGTCCCCCAAGAAGAGGAGGCCCCTGTCACTGATGATCCGTTTATTTTACAATGAAGGGCAATGGTGTATTGGGGGAGGGCGGAGCTTTTCTTTCCAAATATCACAGGAAGCTCAGATGTTTTATTGAGAACCTACGCCTGGCCCTGTAGAACTCAGAAGTCAAGCACGCTCTCCCAGGCAACGCCTCAGGAAATTGCCCTTTTCTCCTTGGCTCCAAGGAGGCCCAAATAGCCTCTCCAAGTCATGATACTGTTTGCCAAGGGTATTTAGCTCTGTAGCTCAGCATCTCAAGCTGGGTCATACAAATCAGGGTAGGGGACAGGGAGCGGGCTAAGGGAGGTGGTCAAGGGTGGTCCAGGAAGGGAAGAGAAAAGGGACAACTTGAGCACCTACTAGGAGCTGCCACGGGGCAAGACATTTTAGACCTACGTGACCTCATTGCAGGCTCCCAGCCCTGCAAGGCTGGTTTGGTCACTCCTGTTTCACTGATGAGGAAACCGATGATTGGAAAAGGATGCAGTTGCAGAGTGATGAAGCAGCACTGGGATTCCATCTCCTGGGCCTCATCCTGAACCCCTCTCCACACCCTCCCTGCCTCTAGCCATGCCGGCTTCTCTCAGAACCACGTCTGGGCCATATGCTCCCTCCTGCCACAGGGCCTTTGCCTATGCCGTACCCTCTGCCTGAAACACCCTTTCTTCCCTATGACTAAGTCAACTTCTACTGGGCCTTCAGGACTCGGCTCAAGGGCGACAGCCTCTGACGGGCTGAGTGATGCGGCCCCACTGCTGCCCACTGCGATGCCCTTGTTGAAGTCCCAACCCCTGGACCTCAGAAAATGACTGTATTTGGAGAGAAGGTCTCTAAAGAGGCAATTAAGTTAAATGAGGTTGTTAGGGTGGGCCCGAATCCAATATGACTGGTGTCCTTATGAGAAGAGGAGGTCAGGACACAAAGACACACAGAGGGAGGCCCAGATGAGGACACAGGGAGAAGACGGCCGTCTGCACTCAAGGAGAGAGGCCTCAGGAGAAACCAGCCCTGCCGACACCTTGATCTCGGACTTGCAGCCTCCAGAACCGTAAGGAAATCAGTTTCTGTTGTTGAAGGCCCCAGGGCTGGGGCACTTTGCTACAGCAGCCCCCAGCCAGTGAACAGGCTGCCTCAGAGAAGCCCTCCCCGACCCCACGCCCAGTCAGGACCTTGTGGGCACGTCCCCTTTGCGGCGCCTCCCACGATGGCAGTACCCTTCCTGTGTGACCACTGGCTTCACGTCTACCTCCCCCCGCGGGCATCATGAGGGTACAGACGGGGTCTGCCGTGGTCTCCACCAGGGCCTGGCACCGTGCCTGCGCACAGTAGGTGCTGAGGGAGTGAAGGGCAGGCAAAGCTCTAGGGCCTTGGGGATTCTCCTGCCTCCCTTGGTGCCTTTATTTCCCCGACCGTGAAACAGCAAATCCAAGGCTTCTGGAACTTTAAAACTTCATTCCTCTTCTGAAGCAAATATTTCTTTGGGGGGAGGGGGTTCCCGGGGCCCCTCAGCTCTGTCAGGCTTGGTTTTTCCCAGCAACTTTTAATTCAAATCCTTGCAGAAAAACATAAAATTCATTCCTGAGTCAGCACAAGAAAACATGGCCGACCCTCTGCTGCCTGTCCCTGTGCCTCCTTGAGCCCTGCTCTTCCTGGTCCCCCGTCTCAGCCCTGCCCAGATCCTCCCAGTTGCCTGAGGCTACATTCAAAGGCTTCCGTCCCTGCAAACCTCACCCTCGGGAGCCTGGAGACATGAAGTGGAGGTTCAGAAAGGGAAAGACAGCGGCCCCGAAGTCACACAGCCGAGCAGGGACTCGTGCATCTGTGAATCTCTGCTGGGGCCCATTCTTGTCCTGTGGGGGCATCAACTGTGGCATCTGCCCACAAAAGTGCCCTCAGCCCTGGGGAAATTGCCCTACCCCCTCCCTTCGCCCCACCCAGCAGGTCCGCTTCAGACTGAGGAGGGACTGGCAGGAGCTGACCTCAGGCACAGCAGAGGTCCCAGGGCACAGAGAGAAAGTGACCTGCCCAAGGCCACACAGCTGGGAAATAGTGGAGCAGAATGCAGGAACTGGGTTACGTGGCATTGATCCAGCCCCCGCTGCAGGGCCCAGGGGGGATCCCAGGAATGGGGCAGACCTGAGTTCAGACCCAGCCAGGCCATCTCAGGCAAAGGACTCCATCTCCCTGGGATGTTTCCTCCACTGTAACTGGGGTTATTGGTGATATGGGGATATGGGTGACTGGGGATATGGTGAGGGTTACATGAAACAACCTTAAGGTTAACATTCACTCATTAATGTTAAGGGTGAAGCCATTAACACAGACCCTGCCTACTACATAAAGCGGGGTCCGCCCGCTCAGCCCATTCCATAAAGCGGGGTCCACCCTCGCCCTCCCCACCCCGCCCCCATGGATGGGCCCCCCCCTGCTGCTGTGCTGAGCTGAGCTGCCCTGTGGTCCCGTCTGCTGAGTCACGGCACCAACTCTCCTCATCACTTGCTTTGGGGACAGTGCTGAAGGGGCTCAGGGTAGCTAGGTAGAATGCTCTCAACAGCTCCTCAGCCTCTGGTCACTGCTTCTACAGACACACTCTGAAAGCAGGACCCCGGGCCTGCTCGGCAGGGAAGTCAGGAGCAACCCGGCCAGCTTCCTGAACCCCCGCTGTGTGGGCAGGCCCCGGGGCAGGAGGGCAGGGGCTCTACCCCTACCAGGCTCTGTGACCTCTGGCAAGCCCTTCACGGTGGACAGGGGGCGAACTCGGACACCAACCAGTTCTCTCTAGCTCTAGAAACAGGCTCTGCACATTAGCATCTGCCTACGTATGCATCAAATATGCCTGGAAGGACAGACGTGACGCTGGCCTCTGAGAAAGGAACCGAGCAGCTGGGGGAAGACAAGGGATGGGAGGGGCATCTTTACTGTATCTTTTTCAACTTTCAATTTCAGATCATGTGAATGCACTGTGTACTTAAAGTTAAAATGAAAAATAAGAACAGAACCTAGAATTCTGGCAGGAGGGATTAAAGCCACCAGCTTCCCGAGTTTGCTGGCCCTCCTGCCATTCCTACAGACAAGTGACAACTGGCCAGAGGGGCATGGCTAAAAGGGAGCGAGCCAAGTGGGGGTCATTTCACTCTATGGGCCTCAGTGTCCCCAGGGGATGAAGGGAGCTGTTGAAATCCGCATCATAACCGAACTCCGATTTGCTTGTCTCTTCTTTGGATCAGATCTGGAGAGCACATGAAACCGTCCATCACGGGAGTCATGGGGCGAGGGCTGGGTGGTGAGCTCATGAAAATCCAAGTGGCCCAACACTGAATGAGATGACCAAGGGCATCACCTGGGCAGCCCTCTTTTTTTACTGTGCGGAAACTGAGGCACAGAGCTGGAAAGGGACCATGTGCCAAGATGACACCCCCAGGCTGGGCATGTCACTGCCCCATCGCCCTACACCACTCCTCTCCTGACAACTACAACTGGGGGGCTCTGTCTGCATAAATTTGCCCCTGCACCCTCAGGAGGCTGCATGGGCAGGTGGAGGGTCTGGCCTGGACATGGCCTCTTCCACAGCCCAGGAAGGCTGGAGGGTCAGCCGCGCCGGGCCTGGCTAGGCCTGGCAGGCTGCGGTATGGAGTCTGGTCTTTGTCCTAGGAGCCCCTGGGGAGCCACTGAAGGGTTTTAGGCTAGGAACTGATGTTGTCTGATTTATGTTTCAGAAGATTGCTCTGGCTGCTGGGTGGAGAATGGACCGGAGGGCGAGAGGGGGAGCAGGAGGCTGATGCCGAAGGCGCTGCAGCCGGGAGCAGTGGGAGAGCCGTGAACGGGACCGAGGGACGGTCAGCTGATTATAAACGGAAAAAGTAAATTCCTCCTTGGGTAGTGAGTCCCCTGTCCTGGGAAAGGTTTAAACCCGGTCCAGTTGACAACATGACAGAGCTGTTATAGCAGGGACTTGATAAGGTGGACCACAATGTCAAGATTCCAGGATGTCTCCTCCAAGAAGCCTTCCCTGACTCCCAAGGCCGTTGGCAGCCCCGAGGGTGTCCGGATCACAGCACTGATTATCCTGGGTCATAATCATCAGTTTCCAGGTTTCCGTGCCCTTCCTCACCACGAGGGCAGGGGCCACTTTTCTCCTCTCTGGTTTCCCAGTGCTCAGCAAAGAGCCTGGCACACAGTAGGACCTCATCCATCACTTCCTCTCCCTTCTTTGTCCTTCTCTCCCCAGCACCCCTTCGCCCAGGTCTTTCACCTGGGTATCCCCAATGTCCAGCTCAAATGGTGGCACACAGTAAGTGCTCTGTAAATGTTTCTTGAATTAGATTTTGTCTAATTCTAACACACAGTAGGAACTCAACGAATGTTCAGCCCCTTCTTGAGGGCAGAGTCAAGCAGAGCAGTAACACTTTCTTTGTTCTGACCCTGCTCTAAGCACTTGAGGCAGGACTATCGTTATGTTTATTCTGCAGACCAACTAATGAAGGCCTAGAGAGGTGTGGGAATCAGCGGGCCACACAGCTGGCAAATAGCGGAGCGGGCATTTGAACCCAGGCTGTCAGGCTCTGGGACTGGACTGTGTGGCTTTGCTCCGAGGGCCCAGGGGCTCCCACTGTCCCTGGCACAGAGTAGGTGCTGAGACATGTCGGTAGTGGGCCCCAGAAAAACAGCGTCACCCCCAACGCAGCTGCCACAGGGATCCGCAGCAAGATGCTTCTCTCCTCCCAGGCTCGGGTCTCTCTCCCGCCTGAGTGGGCCAGGCCGTCCCGGGGGGCTGCTGCCAGCCTAGGCCTGCCCAGGCCCTGCCGCCCACGCGGCCTTCCCTGAGCCGCCAGCAGGCCGGCAACGTGGCCTGCCCCAGGGGATTGAGCCTGGGCCACGGGGCGGCCCAGACAAAGGCCGGCAGCGTGCCCGATCCCCTGGCACTCAGGCTGCCGTCTCCTCCTCCTCTCCCTCCAGGGCACAGGTTGGGGGCACTGGCAGAGGCTGTTTTCAAAAAGGAGGTGGAGGGAACGATGAGGGACAGGGCTGGGCAGCACCAAGGGCTGAGGCTGGAGCAATCAGAATGACGGGCGGGGAGCAGAGCAGTCTGCAGGGCCCAGCAGCCCAGAAATCAGGTGGGTGGGGAGCTGGCAAGGTCACGGCCGCAAGCCTGCCTCCTCTCCCAGCCCCCGCGTCGGCACCCACCAGGCACTGATGGAGGTCTGCTGAATAAGACCACTCCCGGCACTGAGTGCCATGCCTTCAGGGTCGGGTGGGGGGCCCTGGGCTCACAGTGTGCAGATCCCCACAGCCAGGGATGGGGCTTGGGACTCATGCTGAACAGAGCAGGTATGGAGCCAGCTATTAACTATCTCCCCATTTAGCGGAGAGGAAACTGAGGTTCAGAGAGGCAAAGCAACTTGCCTAAGGTCACACAGCTGAAAGTGGGGCAAACACGAACCCCACCCAGGTCGTTCTGATTGCAATAGACAGCATGCTTCCCACTGCCCTGTCTTTTTACAAATAATTAATTCCTACTATAAATAGAAATGACAACTGTGCCTAGGGCATTACCTGTATCAAGTCACTGAACCCTCACAACAACGCTATGACGTAAGAACTATCATGATGCCCATCTTACAGACGAAGAAACTGAGGCCTGCAGGGTGGAGGAACGTGACCAAGGACCAACAGCGAGTGTGTTGTGAAGTGGGGTTCAACCCAGCCATCTGGAGCCTGAACACTATACCACCACTGTAGCCCGAATAGATGGAGAGATGGATGGACGGATGGGCCCACAGACGGACTAAAGAATGGGAGCCCCGCCCTCTGTGCACCAGGCCCACGGCCGGGCATCCAGTAGGTGCTGGGCCAGCCGCAGCCGTGACAACGCTTGCTTTCTCATGCAGCCCCTGCTGGAGGGGCCTCGTGTCCCCAGCAGGGCTGGAGCTTGGGGGCCGCGGGCCGTGTGCCCAGGCTGCCGGGGCGGCCCGAGCTCCCTTGCCGAGCCGAGCGGCGGCATGACGGATGTGCCCGCCGCCGCGGGGAGCCCGGGGTAGAGCAGTTGCCAGGATACAGGCTGCTCTGGCGGCCCACACTCAGACCTTTGTCACCATCTCAAGGACCTTTTTTTCCTCCTCCTCCTTTCTCACTGGAGCCAGACCCGGCACGCAGGTGAGAAGCTGCAGCCAGCACCACCAGCAGCCCCGGTCACAGGGGACCCACGGCGGGGCCCAGGGCCCCGGGCAGGGGCGAGGGAGGCAGAGGCAGAGACCCGGAGCCTGCGGTGGGGGAGACGGCGCTCCGCGGGCAGCCCAGCCACGGCTGGGAAAATCCTGATGCCGGGATGCTTCTCTCACTGGCTTTCTTTCTCCCAGCTTCTCTGACAAGAAATGAGCCTTCGTCGTTTTTCTTAACCACACAACACTGGAGGCATCAGCTTCTGGAAGTAAGGGTGGTGCCTAAAGAGCTGGGTGGGGCTGGGCCTCTGGGGCCCAGGGCAGGGGGACAGGTGTGGCACCCCTTGCACAGCAGGCACTAATTGGTGGGCCCTGAGAGGGGATTAACTGGGCCCTGGGGAACTGGCTGAGGACGAGGCCACGCCCCAGCCAGGGCCCCGCTTGGGGACAGGGCTGTGGAGGGGCCCACAGCAAGGATTCTCAGCTCAAATCCTAGCTCTGCTCCTTGGGCCAGTCGCTTCTCTTCTACGTGCCTCGGTTTCTTCCTCAAAGAAGAGGGCGGTTGTGAGAATGAAAATATATCTGTTTAAAATACCTAGCCTACAGTGAGTGCTCCATGAAAGATCCCACATGCCTGTTCGCTGAGATGCCACAGGGTGCCTGGTCCCAGGCGTGGCATTAAGGTCTGGGGAGGCAGGGGGTCTACTGCCCACTTGTGGGACACACGCAGAAGCTGAGGCTCTGGGAGGGACGGCGTTTGCCCAGGTCGGACCCCCGGAGGGTCAGACACCAGGCTGACTGAGTTCCACTCCCTGCCAGGTTTCCAGGTTGCACAACCACTCTCTCAACCTCCCCGACTCATGGGACCGCACTTTGACTTTGAAAATCAGATCTCAATGCCACCTGCCCCAAACCCTCCTTGGCTCCCCAGTGCCGGGATAAAATGCAGGCTCACTGGGCCAGGCATGAGAGGCCTCTGTGACGGGACCTGCTCGCCTCAGCTTTGAACTGTCCTTCGTGCCTCTGCGAGGCTGTCTCCTCTGCTTGGGACGCCCACCCTCTGCTTAGTCTTGAGCTCTGTTTACAGCACCCCCCCACCTCCCCAGTAGCCCTCCCTAGAGTCATGGGCCAGAGGGGAGAGTGCACCTGGCCTGGCGGTTAGACCCTATCTCTCGAATCTCTGCCCCACCTCGACCTGCCACAGCTGCCTGGCTGCAGCCTTTGTCCCGGGCCACCGGCCTCATAGCAGCCTTGGCACCTGAGCAGACGACCCATTTGTGCCCACACGCCCCTGCTCACACAGTATGCCTCCCATGCCCCTCCCCATACTGCTCAGCAGCCCCTGTCCCTTCGAGTCCAGTTCAGACCCTCCCTCCTCTTGAGCCTTTCGCTGACCACCCCAGGCTGCAGGCAGCCCTTCGATCGGCTTTCCCTGCAGGAGTTGCTGTGCCTCCCTCCTGTGTGCTCCTGAGGCCTGGCGGCGGGAGGGAAGTCGGGGGTGGGGGGGGGAGCTCCACTCTTATTAGGACTGACTCTGGGTCAGGCCCTATTCTAGGCACATGACCACGCAGATCTGGATTATTCCACCCCACAGAGGAGCAAAGGGACGTTCAGGCTTGGGAAGATTAAGCCTCTCTCTTGCTAAGGGCCTGAGGCCCTGATGCTAAGATGGCACTACAGGGTCGCAAGGGCTGTCACTGGGCTTGCATTCCTTGTATTCTCCCACCTGAGCCAGCACAGGCCCAAGGCAGTGGCAGTGGTGACAATAATAGCAGCAGTAATACTACCTGCTGGCTATGGACACCGCTTAGGTGCTCGGCTCCAAACCCACACAATCCTAAAGTTAAAGATGAGGAAACTGTGGCCCAGAGAAGCAAAGCAATTTACCCAAGGTCACACAGCTAAAAAGCCACTAAGCCAGGATCTGAACCCCATGATCAAAAGGCCATGATGTCCCCGAGCCCAGGACACTGCCTGGTTTCCCAGCCGAGCTGGCACCAGACACAGGCAGCTGTAGCCCAAATTCTGGCCACCAGGCCCTAAGCCTGTCCCGGCGGCCACCTGCTAATTAGCCAGGCGGCTTCTGCTTGCTGAGTGGCTGCTTTGGGGCAATTCTCCCAGGAAAGGCCGAGCTTGCAGGAGCAGGAAAGGTAATTGCTAATTTGCACGAGAGGAGACAGGGGACGAAGACGCCCGTGGCTGCTGGGTGAAGCCCGAGCTGCTCTCACATCCACGTCCCGCCGCTCACCATGCAGCACGACAGCTCCCGAGACGTGTCTGTCCCTGGGACACATCCACACACAGTCCCCATCCTGTCTGGGTCACTGCGCCACGCCCCAGGAAGAGCCAAAGAGCATTAACACGGCCCGCACTCTGCTGGGGAGCACTGCGTGGAGCGGGCGGAGCGGGGGCTCGGCAACTGCAAAGCTAATGACCCGAGAAGGGTTCCAGCGTCTTCTGGGCACTCTGTCCTGCTGCTCACTGAACCTCACAGCGGCTCGGGGGTGGGTGCTGCGCTCGGCCCCTTTCACAGGGGAGAAAACTGATACCTGGGGACAGGAAGTGACTGCCCAAGGCCACCCACTCGGAAGGGAAGGGGCCAGGACGTGCCCTCAGCCCGTCTCGCTCCAGGGTCTGTGCTGCACCCGCTGTTCTCGAAATTGAGATCGTCCAGCTCCATCTCCCATTTTGCCGCTGAAGAAACTGAGGGCAGGAGGCTACATTACAGAAAAAGTACCGGCTTTGGAATCCCTGCTCTGCTCTCATGTCCTGTGTGCTTCAGGACATAACCTTTCCTCTTTGTGACTCAGTTTCTTCATCTAGAAATTGGGCCTAGAAACCCCTGGGCTGTGTGGGCACTGGGGAAAGGCTGTCTGGGGCCTTCAAGGCCCTGAATAGGGATGGGCTCCCTGATCGCTCCTGCAAAGGGGTCAGATGGTCAGCCTATTGCCCAGAGCGGGCTGATGCAGGGCTGGGCTAGAGCCCAGGGCCACGAGCCCCATGTGATGTGAGCTGAGGCCGCAGCAACTGAGGAGCAGAGACTGGTGGACAGGGTCTTCTGTCAAGGCTGGGGGGGCCAGCTTGTGGCCAGGAAGGTGGGTCAAGGGAGGAAGGGGGTCCCTCTGCACAAAGCTCGCTGCCAGCACCTGGTTGAGCTATGATCAGCTCCCCACGAGGAATGGCCAGCGCTGGGGTAGGTCAGGCTGACCTGGGGCCAAATCCTGGCTTCCCCTACACCAGCCGGGCATCATGCCCCTCTCTGAGCTCAGCTTCCTCATTCGTAATGCCCCACCCCGCAGGGCCGTCCCGAGACTCAGGCTGATCAGGACGACAAGGCACCGGGGGCCCAGCTGCTGGGAGACCAGTCTGGAGACCCAGCCCTCCCTACCCAGCAAGGCCAGACACCGGATGGACACACAGGCCTAGTGGACAACCACGTGAGCCCAGACCTCTTCCTCTTCTCAGAGACCTGCCCCGGACTCCGCCCGCCTGTGGCCTGAGCTTCCCCACACTCTGGGCCTTTCAACATCGTTACAACAGACCTCCCGACTCACCAAGCCATGCCTTACAAAACCTGCTCGGGGACCACAAATCTGAAAGCCGCTATTATTGCGTGGTGCCAGGGATGTGTGCGCACGTGTCCATGCTCGCTGGTAAGGGAGGACAGGCTCCAGACAATCCCCACTGTCCTGCACCGCTGGGGGTCCAGGAGCCAGGAGACCCACATCTTAGCCCTCCATCAGCCCTGCCTCCCTGTGGCCCTGGGCAAGCCACTCACCCTCTCCAGGTCTCAGTTTACCCCTCTGTAAGGCGGGGCTAGTATTTCCAGTCCCCTCTTCTTCTTGGAGTTCTTAGAAGACTCAAGTGATATGACAAATTCCCAAGAGCTATGAAGACAGTTCAAAGCCATACAGATGTCGGGTTCCAGTTCAAAACATTTGCTGAGCACTTCCTACAGGCAGGCCCGAGGCTGGGCACTTGTACACACACTTCCTGGAGTGTTTTCCACAAGTCCCATCCCATCAACCCTGACATATGTTATGGGCATCATATCCTCATTCTGCAGATGAGGACATTGAGGCTCAGAGAATGACTTGCCTGAGGTCACACAGCCAGAAAGTAGTGGACCCAGGATTTGAACCCGGGGCCGTCTGAGAGTCAGCCACACGGAGTGAGGAGTCAGGACGATGGTGTTCTCTTCTCCTAAGCCCCTAGTGGGTGTTAAACTCCACCCCACAGGTTGAAGAAATGGGGAGCAAGGCCCCCACCCCAGCTCCACCCAGGAGGCTGGCATCCTCAGATTTCACTGGGATGGGCTGGGAGAGGGCAGAAATCATTTTGTTCTGGGACCTATGGTCCTGAGGGGTACACTCTGGTCTTTTGATTCCCAAATACAGGGTGTAGGGGAGCTGGGGATACTTGCCTCCTCAGTATTCTTCAAACCCACCAGACATACTCCTGCCTCAGGGCCTTTGCATTTACTGTCCCCTCTATCTGGATGCTTTTCCACCAGATACCCACATAACTTGCTCCTGCACACACGTGCTCCAGGGCTTTGCTCAAAATGTCACCTTCTCAGTGAGGTCCTCTCTGACACCCTGATTAAAATTCTAATACCTCCCACCCAGCACCTCCGATTCCCCTCACTCTGCTAGGTTTTTCTCCACAGCATTTACCAGCATCTGACAGGCTGGGAGATTTCTTTGTTTATTATGTGCCATCAGCCCCCGCTAGAATGCCAGCTCTCCGAGGGCAGAGATTTTCATTTGTGTCTCCAGAGCCTGGCACAGTGCCTGGCACAGAGCAGTCGCTCTGTAAATATTTGAACAACTGAATAAAACTGAGGCCCAGAGAGGGACAGCAGTGGGCCCCAGGCTACACAGGGAGCACAGAGGCATTTGTGTCCAGGCCTTCTGCTCCCAGCCCCCATCTTCTGTCCCCTCTCTTCACTGGCACAGGATGGGCTTGGTTTTGCCGGAACTGGGGGTGCGGGGGCCTGGGTCCAGAGGCAGGGGAGTCAGCAGTGGGTGGGAGAATAGCCCCTCTCCTGGGGCCCGTGTAGGGGCAGGGGCAAGGGGGTGTGCACAGTGTGTACACCAGGAGGCCCCGGCTCCCCACCTGCCCCCTCCCCATCCCACATCCCGAGGGCAGGACTCAGAATAGACCCTTCTTTTCTTTCTTGCCTCCTGACTTAGGGAACAGGGTCTTCCCCCAGAAACAGCGGCTCCTACAGTGAGGGTGGCGGCTCCTTGCCCTTCCAGCGGTCTCCCTGGAGGACGGGCCTCCGCTGTCACAGACGAGGTGCTGAGGGCAGAGGAGCCAGGGCACCATCTGCCTAAGCTTGCTGGGGCAAAGCCAGACCTCAAACCCTGCTCAGGCAAGTCAGGCTTACGCACCTTCCCCTGCGCTGGGCCCCGTGCTGGGTGCCAGGTCCAGGGGGCGAGGAAGAGACCTGCCTGTGGCTGAGGGAGGGAGGGAGCTGCCTGCCTGCTGGAAGTGGCAGGTGGCCATAGCTGGGAGCAGCTGCTGGCCAGCCAGCCCGCCTGGGCTCACATCCGGGTACCACCCTTTGCTCAAAGGGGGCCTCAGGCAAGTTGCGTAAGATCTCAGTGCCTCACAGGGTTGTTGCAGGAGCCCAGTGTGCAAACACACAGGAAGCACTTAGAGCAGCCTGGCACCTAGTGAGCACTCAATAAATGTGAGCTGACACACCACCAGCCTCACCATTGCCACCATCACCACCATTACCACCATCATCATCACCACCACCATCATGATCACCATCACCACCACCACCATCACCACCACCATCATCATTACCACCATCACCATCACCATCACCACCACTACCACCATCACCATCACCATCACCATTACCACCATCACCATCACCACCACCACCACCACCATCACCACCACCACCATCACCACCATCCTCATCATCACCATCACAACCACCATCATCACCATGTTCTATAGCATCTCTCCCGCATGATGGATTCTGAGCTCTGCCAGTGCAGGAACCACATCTGTGGGGCTCACCACTGCACCCCAGAAAGCTCTCTGAGTTGCTGAATGAATAACTGGGTAAATGGATGAATGAACGACAAAGAGGATTTATGGAGAACAAAGCAGCTGATACGAGGAAGAGGAGGAGGGGGAGGAGACTGTTAGCTGCATGCCTTCAGCCCCCGAGCTCCCTCCACCTCATTTCTCTAGCTTCTGCTCCCATTTTGGCTGTTGTCCCCTAGAACCCAGAGCCTCCCTGGGCCTCAGACTCTGGTCTATGCTCTGAACACAATGGACCAGACTCAGCTCCCTAGGCCTCTCTCCCCATGTTGACCTGCTCTGCGATACTCAATAGCTCCCACTGCCTGAGATCTGGCATTCTGGGGCCCCATTAAAGGACCATCCAGGCACATCTCCCCAGCCCCAGACCTCCCTTCAGGCCAGCTTCTCTTCCCCTCTTCCCACAGCTGTGTCCTGCCCCGCCTGGGCTTCCCAACATGGCGAGAGCAAGTGCAAATGCCTCCAGGTGCAGCCTGGGGCCTCCGTGACCACCTGCTGACGCTGCCAGCCTCCTCTGCTCTCTCAGCCCTGGGACTGCAGGACCTGCTTGTTGGGTGGGACCCCAGCCATTACGCCGGCTCTCATGTTGGCCCCACAACAGCCCTGGTCCTCCATTTTGCAGAAGAGGAAACTAAGGCACAAAGAAGAGAATTGAAAGGCTGGAGGCATTCACTGAGCAAATATTTACTGAGTGCCTACTATGCACTGGGTGCTGGGGACACAGCAGGGAGCAAGACAGCACCTACCCCTGTCCTCATAGAGCCCAAGGGGAATACACACAAAAACACAGCACTGGCCAGAACACACACAAATACAGCCTCGGTGAGATGTTGACAAGGGCTCCGAAGCTGGAGTAAGGGGCTTGAGAGAGACGGGGGACAAAGGGCCTTTTGAAAAGGCAGTCAGGGAGGGCCTCACGGAGGAGAGGACATTTCAGCAGGGCCCCGCGAGGGCTGGCAGAACAGCCTGGAGGCCACTGTGGCTGAAGGGCAGTGAGCAGGAGCCCATAAGTGGAGAGAGGGGCCAGAGCTGGGTCTTGAGGGCCTTGTGGCTTTTGCTCAGAGGGGGACGGGGACCCACAAGAAGGTTTTGAGCAGAACATGGTCAGGGTCAATTTTTAACACAGCTCTTTGGCCGCTGTGGGCAGCGGGAGGAAGCAGGAGGCCGGACAATGAGTGCTATTGCCGGAGAAGAGGTGACAAGAAGTGGGGTGGGAGGGGGGATGGAAAAGGCCCCGCCCTCCCCACACGCCCGGAGTCCCACTTTCCCAGCAAAGGGGCACTCAGAGGAGGCAGACATGGGCGTGGCAGGGTTAGCCTGGGGACACCGGGCAGAAGCAGCCCCTTGAGCTCAGCAAGCCTGGCACAACGGGGACAGGGGCCCGGCCGCCTGAGCCAACCCTCCGGATGGTCCAAGGCTGCCACCCGACCACCAGCCAGTGGGCTCCCTGGGACTCCAGCTCAGGGGGGCAGAGACCAAGTCTGTCCAGCTCACCACTCTGGGCCCATAGAAGGTGATCAGTGAACCTTTGTGGCCCAAATGAACAGGACCCGTACCTAGCAAGCGCCAAGCAAAGCCTGCTGAGCGAGTCAGTGAACGAGTGGCTTGCCTGCAGCCCTGTCTGGTTTGCTGGTGGTTTCTCAAGTTAGTGTGAGCGCCTTAAAATAACTGCAGCTGCTGCCAATCACAGAGCCCCACCGTGGGCCAGGCCCAGGCTCAGCCTCTCACCTGTGTCCAACAACCCTGCACAGCAGGGTCTACTGCTATGCCCATTTTACAGAGGAGGAAACTAAGGCCCAGAGCGGCTAATTAATTTCCTCAAGGTCACGCAGCTATGAAGCAGCACAGGATTTGAACCCAGGGCTGGGTTCTTCTCGGCTACACCGTTAATACCTCCCAAACTGGAACCTCATCAATGACACCATCAATTCAATTATAAATCCCCAGAGGGCAGGGCCCTGCAGGTGGGGTCTCTGATGAACAGCCCCAATGCTCCGTCACCTCTCAGGCCTTGCCTTGGCTCTTTGCTGCAGCCTGGAACCACCTTCCTGATAAGGGAGCCCAGGCTGGCAGCGGGGAGCATTTTCAAGAACAGTAGGGCTGAGAAGTGGCAGCAGAGGGCCTTGAAATCCCATCTTCTGGGGCCTGGCCAAGGGCTCTCCCCACCCCCCAACCTCCATCCCCACTGCCACCTCATGTCCCAGCACAGGGGCAGGAGATCGAGTCCCCAGGCCAGAAGCCCTGGATGAGGCAGCGTCTAGTTCCTGGGGCTGATGACAGAAAACCCTTCCACCCCGGAGGCCTGTCTCAAGATCCAGGCCATTGGGCCGACCTCCGGGCTGACCTCTCACCTCTGCCTCTTGCCAACGTGGGCAGAAGCCATGAAAGCTGGGCTTCAGGACCTGCAAGGGGAGCTGGGCATTGAAACCACATGCACAGTGTGCACAGCAACTCACGCACAATAGTCATCACAATAATAGTAACAACAACAACAGTGAGGACAGCCAGAGCTCCCGGAGCACGCCACCGCGGGCAGCCCTGCACTCGGCCAGGCTTTAGGAGCCCTGATTCTCACAACAGTCCGGTGAAGCAGGGCCTATCATTACCCACACTTTATTCTTTTTGAGGAAGATTAGCCCTGAGCTAACATCTGCTGCCAATCCTCCTCTTTTTGCTGAGGAAGACTGGCCCTGAGCTAACATCCGTGCCCATCCTCCTCTACTTTATATGTGGGACGCCTGCCACAGCATGGCTTTGCCAAGCGGTGCCTTGTCTGCACCCAGGATCCGAACTGGCAAACCCTGGGCCACTGAAGCGGAATGTGTGAACTTAACCGCTCCGCCACCAGGCTGGCTCCTACCCGTACTTCCTAAATGTAGAACTGAGGCACAGAGAGGTTGAGTAAGTTGCACGAGTCACACAGCGAGTATATGGCGGATTCAGGATTCAAACCCAGGCAGCCTGGCTCCAGGGCCAAGTATATCAGGGAGGTCCGTAAGCAGCAGGACCCCTCTGACAGGGAAACTAGGTGGGAGGGGCTGGGGGGGCTGCTGTTTTATCGTTGTTGCTTTAAGGCCTGAGCGTGTGTGTGTGTGTGTGTGTGTGTATTACCTTGAAAAAATCTGTGTGCCTTTTGTCGACAGTGCCCCTCTCGCCTCCTGGGGGGCCCTATCCCCTCCTCCCCCATTTCACAGCTCATCGCCTCCTAAGAGCCCCCTTATAGTCCCTTCTCAGCCTCTTGGGGCACTGGCTCCCTGCCCTGACCCCCTTCAGTGCCCCTGGACCAGGCACTGGCCACTGGCCACTGGCCCCTGTCAGGGCTGCTGGCAGCTGCGGTGACCCGGGTGCAGGGCCACGCCTTGTCTCATGCTGGTGGGCACAAGGCTCCCCCCGCCTCAGCTGCAGTGCAGCGTGCTGGCTGACCGGCTGACCAGCTGGCCAGCTGGCTGGCTGTGGGGCTCCATGCCCCAACCTGGCCCTCCCTGGACCACAGAATCCCTCGGTGACTCCTGAGGGTCAACCCTACCAGTAGATCCTGTTCACACCTAAGCAGTGTGTCCCAGGTTGGCATCCTCTGCCAGACAGACTCACGCCTGTCTCCCCATCCTGGGAAGAGCCACTGTCCCAGCCTGCGTAACACCACAGGGACCCCAGGATCTGAGCCTCGCCATCAGATGGGTGATTTAGGGAGCTGAGGACACGATGTGTCTCTGACACTTCTCCAATGCAAGGCGCAAGTCCCCGTTCTGCCTCTTCCCAGCTGTGTAGCCTTGGGCTTGTTACTTAACCTCTCTGAGCCCAATATCCTCATCAGCAAGATGAGGATCACAGCAATAGCCGTGTTTGGACAATCACATGGAGTCAGGTACATAAAGTCTTTAGCAGGGCACCTGGCACTTTGTAAGCACTCGGCAAATACCAGCTGTGTTACGACTGTCATTGCTGTTGCTCAGTAGCAAGCGTTGACTGAGTACTTTAGGTATCTCGAATTATCCCCACAACAACCCTAGAAGGGAGTTGATATTACTACCCCCATTTTACAGATGTAGGAATGGAGGCTCAGAGAGGTTGAGATGTGTCCAAGGTTGCACAGTTGGTTGGTGAGGCAGGAATTGAACCCCGGGGAGCATGCCCACTCTTAGTTCCATAATGGGCAGCCTGGACTCTTTGAAGCGCACCGCCCGTCTTGCCCTGTTCCCTGACAGCAGCTTCTGATTGGACCAGCACGGCTTCCCTTCCCACCTGCTCTGGCTCGGCGCCTAACCTCGCCCTCTGGCTTCCATTGAGGTCTTCTTCCATCCAGGGCCGGGGGGTTGGAGGGGGGGGTGGGCGGTGAGGTCTGGCAGACCCCCTCCTCCTGGAAGTCCTCCTCTGCAGTTTCCCTCCACATTCCTGCTCCCTTCTCTTCTGCCTCCGTCCACTGCCCCCTCTGAACCTCTCTGCTCCAGCATCCTCGGCCCTGCCCCAGGCTCTGTATCCCTAGGTCTAACTGCCACTGGCCACACCATAGGCACAAGGAGAGAAAAGCTCCTGTTTCCTGTGCAGAGCACTTGACTTGGAGTCTCTTTTCACCTCCCACAGCAACCTCGTGAGATGCGTAATACTACTGGGCCCATTTTACAGAGGAGGAAACTGAGGTTCAGAGATGGGCAGCAACTTGTTTCAAGGTCCTCCAGCTGGTAAGTCACAGACCCCAGTTCAAACCTGGGGGCTGGTCTGAGTTCCAAAGCCCAGCAGCCCTGCTTCACGTGGCCTCATCACAGATTCTAGGGTTACTCATTCAATCACAGTCAAAATCCTAATCATAGCTCCATTTTGTTGAGGGCTTGACTATGTCCACACCCAGATACAGCTGCTTCTATGCTATAGGATATGGTATAGAAGGGGGATATAAGTGAAGCCACAGCTATTATCATCCCATTTTACAGATGAGGAAACTGAGGCTCAGAGAGAGGAAGTGACTTGCCCAAGTTTGCACAGCAGTAAGTGGCAGAGCCTGGACCCAGCCCCTGCCTCCACACTCCCTACTCCTCTGCTGACCTGCAGTGGCCTCACGTTCAACAGAAAACCCTTTGCCCCGCAGCCTGCTCCTGTCCCAGCCTCCAGAGAGGCCTCCCCGAGAGGCCCCAGCCCCCATGGGGCTTCCCAGCCTGAGCTCTGGGAGCTGCCACCCCTCCTCACGCCCCCTCTGCCCAGGCTTTCTCAGCACCCCACAAAGCGCCTCCTAACCCCACCCCGGGAGGCCAATAGCTGTCCGATTTGGGGATCCTCACACTGGGGAGGGGGTCTTCCGAGGGACCTGAGATGGAGCAGCAGCTCTTCCTCTGTGACCTGCCTGTCAGGCATGGCTTTATATCACCTTCTCAACTACCCCCCAGGGTGGGGGTTATCACCCGCTCACACACAAGGGGTCAGGGGGTCAGGCAGGCAAGCCATTTGCCCAGACCCGGAAGCTGGTGGCAGAGCAGGGGTCCAAATGCAGGTCTGTTCTTGGCACGTGACCCTCGGCCTCCCCTGCAGTTGCCCCACCCAAGAGAGCCCGCAGGGCTGGGAGGACCCCTCCATCCTCACTATGGAAGCATTTCACACAATTCTCTCCTTCGGCCGTCCCAACAACCCTGTAGGGCAGGGACCACCATCAGACCTATTTTTCAGATGAAGAAACTGAAGCCCCAAGGGGTGACTTCGCCGGGCACCCAGCAGAGGCTGTGCCTTGGTTTGCTAACCTGTGGAATGGGGCCACAATGACCTCCCAGGGCGGCTGCAGACTGTGCAAGACTGCAGAAGCCAGGGGCTCTCGGAGACACACACTGAGCATGCTCGCAGACAAGGCCCGAGGCCCACATGCGTTTTCCGTGACCCGCCAGCATCCAGTTGGGGCCCGGCCTGCCAAAGGAAGGGCCCCATGTCTCCTTGAACGTTTCCTCAGGCCCGGGGTGCCGAGAAAACGATGAGTCATCCACCCCAGCCGAGGCCGCCCAGCAGCCTGCGCCGGGTCCCAGCTGGCGTGGGGAAGGCTCCTCGCTGGGAAGGGGGCCCCCCGTGCACACCGTGACTCCCGGGCTGGGCCCATGGAGCCCTGACTCACCCGATCTCCTCCATGGCCTCCCACTGCCACACGCCACCGGCCTTGAGGACAGCTCTTGGATTCTGCCCACTGGGCCCCGCCCCTGTGCTTTCACCCCAGATCTAAGCGCCCGCCTACACTCCTGGTTTCCTAAACTCCCCTCTTTCCACCCAAGAAGACTGGGTCAAGCATGACCCTTGAGCCTCCCTAGGCCCCCACTCTACGTTGTCCAGTCCCTGCCACTCAACCTCTTGTCCTGCGAGGGAACCAGCCCCTCCTCTTTGTCCCAGGCTGGCCTTCTCTCTCCGCACCCAACTCCTTCTCGCCTCCTGGCTTTCCTTCTCCGGAACACATGTCCCTGTTGCCGCAGCATTCCAAGGGATCCTTCTAAAACCCAAGCCTGACCTTCTCTTCCCTTTACTTAAAAACCCTCCTGCGAGCTCCTTGCTCTCCTTGATGGTGATGCACTAGCTCCTGTGAGTGGCTTTCCAGATCCTTCTCTTCCGTCTGGCCCCAACAAATTGCACCAGCCCATCCCCTCAGGAGACCCCACAGTGGTTCTTGGGCTCATTTGGTCATCGACCCATCCCCACTCCATCTGAAATGTGCTACAGGACACGATTCTCCAGGAACGTGGTCCCACCACTGTCACGACAGCCCGCGCTAGCCGGGCCCAAACCCTTCCCACGTCCCAGCTCTTGCTCACATTCCCACCCCCCGCAATGAGCATCCCAGTGTTCTTCTCTGGCTGAAAAATTGATTTGGGGCCTCAAGGCCCCAGTCAAATGTCGCCTCCCTGAGGACTCTCTGGACACCCTTGGCTGGAGGATGGGTCTGGGCCTTGGGGCCCTTGAGGGCCTCTGAGTGCACGACTGGATGGCCGGTTCTCAGACTCCTGCTCTGAGGCATCTGCCAGCCCTGCGGTGGGGAGTCCTTTAGAGAGAGAGGCTATTCTGGGGCCTGGGGATACGGCAGGGAACAAAACAGGCTTGTCTGCTCTGGCAGAGCTCACAGCCTGTGAGGAGACAGATGCTAAACATATAAACTAGTAAAATATACATCCAATGTCAGGGGGTGATAAGGGCTATAGAGAAAAAGTGAGTAGAAATAAAAGGGGGGAGAGGGTCCAAGGGACCCAAGGTGCTCCTGATTGGGTGATCAGGGAGGGCCTCTCTGAGGAGGTGACATTTGAGCAAAGACCTGAAAGAAGAGGGGGGCCAGCCATGTAGAGATCTGGGGGAAGAGCATTCCGGGCTGGGGGAACAGTCAGTGCAAGAGCCCTGGGGCAGGATCGTGGTTGGTGGTTTTTGGAATAGCAAGGATGCCAGTGTGGCTGCAACTGAATGAGCAAGGGGAGAGTGGAGGGAGGTGAGGGCAGCAGGCAGCCAGGGCCAAATCGTGCAGGGCTTCTAGGCTTCAGGAAAGACTCTGGCTCTTGCTTTGAGTGAGACGGGAGTCTTGGAGGGTTCTGAGCAGAATAGGGAGAGGGAGAGAGTCTGACTTGCTTTTTGCAAGTTCTGGCTGTGTGACCCAGAAGAGCTTCCAGGGGGGCCAGAGTGGACACAGGGAGCCCAGGAGTGGGGTGGTGTATCTCTTGGCTTGGAGGAGGCTGAGGCAGCAGACACAGGGAGAAGGTAAAATCCGAGAGGTATTTTGAAGGTAGAATCAACAAGATTTGCAAATCTTGTTGGATGGAGAGGGCGAGGCAGTAAGAGAGTAAAGTCACAAATGACTCCAGGTGTGGCCTGAGCAAGAGAAGGATGCAGCTGCTGCTGGGGAGGACAGTGGAAGGAGCAGAGGAGCAGGGGTGGGGACAGGGGGGGAGGTGAATCAATGAATGACCTGCGGGCTTAGGGACCAGACGGCTCACGCCCAGCTCTGGTGCTCTGTGGGAATTGGAGCGAGCAACCAACCTCCCCTTTCGACCTTAGTTTCCCCATCTGCAGCTGAGGAGCCCCACGTCCCAGGGTGGCCAAGAGGACTGGACGCTGAGGGAGTCGATGACCTTGTGGGGAAAGGACAGGCCCAGCCTCCCAACTGCTATCCCCCACCCCCTGCAGCCTGCCGGGAAGGGGGTGTCGAGGGGGAGGGGCAGCATCTGTCTCCCACCAGGCTGGGTCTGAGCAGTTGGGAGGGGGAGCTCTGGGAAGCTCTCGTAGAGTGCCCTCAGACCCGGGGCACCCCGAGCCAGGGGTGGAGAGGTGGGGGGAGCGGGGCCCCTGTGGACCCCTGCCTCCATGTCCCCCGGCCTAGAGGGTCAGCCAGCCATGGAAAGCAAGCGCTGCCACTTGCTCACTATGGGATTCGGGGATCTTCCCTGGCTTCTCTGATGCCAAGTTCTCACCCACCTCAAAGAATCCAGGGGCGATTAAATGAAATAAAGTGTCTGGCACACGGCAGGGGCTTGAAAACTTGGGAGATGTGCTCAGACCCCTGCCCGAGGGAGGCCGTCATTCACCAGCCTCGCTGTGTTCTCTGTAAGATCCTGGAGCCAGAACTTAGGTTCCTGGCCAGCGGCTGGGGTGGGGGTGAGGGTGCCTCCAGAAGGCTCCTTTCTATCTCTCTACCCGGCGGGTGCCTCCAGGCCTCAGTAAAGCCCGCACCCTCACCCCTCCAGCACCCGTCCTTGACCTCTGGAATCTGGCACCCCGGCTCCAGGAAGGGATTTCAGAGGCGGGAGGGGCCCCCGCAGCATTCCCTGTACAATAACTAGGGAAACAAGCTCAGAGCAGGGCAGGAGCCAGGCAGGCAGAGAGAGACCCTCAGCCTTCAAGTCCCCAGTTCTGGGGACTCAGGCCACACCTACGCCCCTCACCAAGACTTCTCCAGTGTTCTGTGCACTGGAGACACAAAAATGACTCAGACACAATCTCCAGGGAACTAACTGTTCCTGCCCACCTACTGTGTGTCAGGGACTTGGCTGGGTGCTTTATTTCCACCCTCTCAGTTAATATCCATGTTGTGTCTCATCACCATTCCCATTTTCCAGAGGAGGAAAGAGGCTCAGCGAGATCGCACAGCAGCTAACATTTCCCAAGGCATGCTACACCCTCCAGGCTCTACGCACACGATGCACTAAGCTTCACGCCAGTCCTACGAGGGAGAGAGGATTGGCAGCTCCATTTTACAGATGAGAAAAACAAGGCCAAAGTGGGGAAAGGGCCAAGCCGGGATTTGAACCCAGCGCCCTGTGGCCTGAAGCCCCAAGCCCTTCACTCCTTTCTGTGCCAGGGTGGCCGGAGCAGAAGGTGGACTCAGCAGTCCTTGTAACCAGCCTCCAGCCTCAGCGGGCCCTCACCTGGCTTCCTTCTGCTCCCTCTTCTGCTTTGGGCCCAGGGTCCAGGCCTGGCTTTGACACAGAGTGACCTCTTCAAAGGACAGCAGAGGCTTTTCCAGTTTGCCAAGCCTCCTAGAAGTGGTCTTGGGAGCCCATTTTCCAGACGTGAAAACTGAGACTCGGAGAGGCAAGCAGGGCACTTCCCTGAGGTCACGTGGCAGGGAAGTGGCTGAGTTGGGGTCCCATCGGTTCGAGCCCCCTCACTTCAAGTTCAGAGCCCCCTCTCCCAGAAGGACCCACACCGCCCCCCCATGGTGCTCGGCTACGGGCTCAGCAAGTGCCACCGTGGCAAGGTCACAAGCTTTGCCCTGCTGTCCTTGTAGGCAGGGAGTGGGAGGAGGAAGAGCAAGGCTGGAAACAGGGAGGGGCCTTGGCCACTGTCATGGGGACAGGGACATGGCGCCACCCTTTATGTCCACTCCCTCCCTGACACTTGGCCTCAGCAGCTGCTGAGACCCCACGGGCAGCAGGGGCCAGGGCAGCAGCTCGGCTGACTCAGTGATGATGAAGGACGTCACACCAGCACCACACTGCCAGACCGACAGGGTGTTCTCAGTAGGATCCGAATGTGTGCACGCACACACAGTCACACTCGTGGTCTGCCAATGCCCACGCCCCAGGTGCTTGCACACCTGCCAGCACAGATGCTCACAAGCACACACGTTCACAAGCATGCAGTCTCCCCTCCACCTGTACACACACACACACACACACACTGCCCTGGGCACACAAGCATCCCCAGCCTACACATGGACAAGCATATGCACACTCACGCCCACACAGTCACCCTTCTGCACACACACACATGCACACAGACTCTATGTGCACACATGCTCTACCCCGTGAGTGCACGCGTACATGCACAGTACTCTATCCATCCCACAACCTCCCAGGTAAGAGCTGGCTTGGAGAGGTCCAGGTTTGCCTGAGGCTGGGCTGGGCCCCTGACCTTTGTCCCTGGGCAGCCCCAGCCACAGGCTCCCTACCCCACAGTCCTCCCAGCAGCATTTTCAGGGTCCCAGATGGGCCTCCTGACTCCCAGACACTTGGGGATGGGAAGACAGCCGGTAGGGGCCATGAAGGAGAAGATGTTCATGCCAGGTCTTAGCCAAAGAGGAAGGGGGCAGGCTGTCCTCACCCCCCACCAGAGAGTGAGGGGAGGCCCCAGGAAGGTAGAGCCTGATCCTCCAGCATCACCCAGCCTTCAAAATGTAGCCCCCCTGAGTCCCCGAGACCACATTCACCCAAATCACCGAGGCTTGATTAATGAAATAGCCCGCTTCTGCCACTTATGAGAAATCCAAATGGGGCCTGTGCCAGACATCGTTGTCAGCCTTCTCTCTAAAAGTCCCCCAGGACCTAGGACAACAGAGGCCTCCTCCCTTCTCTTCACCCCATACCCATCCTAGTGAGCCCCAGGAAAGTCTCCAGACACCTTACATGGAGCCAATCCTGCCTCAAGCACCAGCCTGTGATTACACACATCTTGACCACGGGGATGCTTCTAAACTAATTCAGACTAAGGTGTAATGGACTGAAAGCTTGTCATAAAAGACATATGCTTTCAAATTGGATCAGGCTGCAAGACATCTCAGACAGGGTCAGAATGGAGATGCGTAGAGGCAGTCCCCAAGCTCAGGGCCTGCCCCTGTCGGTGGTGTGGGCTCAGGGTAGTTCTGAACCTGACTAAGCCTCACTTTACTCATTTGAAGGATGACAGTAACAACAGCCCTGACCTCTGGGCTGCTGTGAGGACTCAACAAGTCAGTGTGTATCAGCGCCTCAGCACAGTGACAGGCACACAGTAGGCAACTCAGACACGGTCCCCATGGTGACAATTTGGAGAAAAGCAAGAAATATCGAGGTACTCAACCAAAGGTCACAGCATTGTTACACTGTGCAAAGTCAGAGGCCATTTCCCGCCCAGACCAGCGGCCGCAGGTGCCAAAGGTTTGCACAAAAGCTCTGGGGAGAGACTGGAGACTGTGAAAATGCTCTCCACTAAATGAACGTCGTCTGCAAACTGGGAAAGGACCACCATTAGTCAATTTGGCCTGAGGAACACCTGGGGTCCGACTAGAAAAAGCCTGGTGTTGAGAGCAGAGTTTGGCAATCCGGCTTTTCCCCTCAGGGAGGGGGGCGCTATTGGGGGGATTCTGGCATGTGATGGGCCAGCGGAGCAGGGGGATCTATGTCCCAGCCCTGGCTCCCTACCAACGGAAATTCCTCTCTGGAGACCTCAGTTTTCCCATCTGGAAGATGGTAGAGTTGGGCTGAGAACAGCTATCTCCAAGGAGCCCTGGGGCTCTCTGGTCCCAGGAGTTGACAGATGGCCAGGGCTCCACCCCAGACATAACCTGTGGTCCTTGCAGGCTGCGGGGACAGCCCCACTCTGAGAGACCAGAGGAAAAGGAAAGGGGTTGGTTCACTTTGTGGCCGACGCTGGAACGGAATCGGAGGGTCTTGTCTCCGTGGGGTTCACTTCCCCTGCTTGGCAGCCCACGGAGGCCGGAGCAGGCCAAACACAAGAAATAAAACATCCCAACCAGGCTTTGCCCAGTCAGGAGGCCCGGCCGGCCCTTGTCATAAAAAGATCTTATCCCCGTGAGCAGCGGTGCCCGCTGGCGGCGGACTCCGCCCTCCTCCCTCAGCCCTCAGCCCTCCGCCTCCACTTCTATTTCCTGTGACAACCTGCAAACTGAAGACGAACTTGCCTTCCCCCCCCCCATGCCCAGGCCCCCCGCTCCTGCCGACCCCCGCCCCGCCCCGCCCCCCACCGGGGCCCCAGCTGCAGGAGGCCCCGCAGAGTGTAATTCCCCTCGCCCTCCTCTCCGCCCTGGGCCCGTCCGGACAGATTAAGCCTTTGTCACACACACCCAGAAAAACTCAGGGCCAGATGGGACGGGACAAGTGGTGTCAGATCATCGACCCGCGGCTGGCTGGCCGGGACCTGGGAAGGGCCCCGACCACAGCACCGCATATGGCTGTGGGAGGAGGAAAGGGGGCCCAGAGAGGGGGCAGCCAGAGAGCAACATGGAAGAGAGATGACACACCACAGCCACCCTTGGGACCCGAGCCCACACGGGGACCTTTGTTCAGCTGCTGGATGACCCAACTCCCACACCCCTCTTCCCTGAAGTCGCTCTGCCTGCCCGCCTTCCCTGGAGCCTCCCTGGGCTTCCTGATCACACCCTTGGCCATGCCCACCCCCCTGCCAGCTCGGTGCCCGGGAGCCAGCATAGAGACCCACCCACCCCAATGCTCCAGTGTCCCCACGAGGCGTGTGGGTGCTAAATAATGCCTCGGACAAAGGTTTATGGCCCAATGACCTTCACAGAAACCCACCCAGGACAAAACTGCAGGATCTCTCCCAACTGCCACCAGAGGCAAAGATAACTTTGTGCGTGTGTGCATGTGTGTGTGTGTGTGTGTGCGCGTGCGTGTGTGTGGAGGCCAGTGAAGGTAGGGGACGTCCTTTGCACCTTTCAAAGAAGGTCCCATTCAGCCCCTCCCAGTAAGAGGCCATGGCTGCCCCAGAATTCCCAGCAGGATTTGTTCCTCTTAGATCAGTGAAAGGAAAATGGAAATGCAAAAATAATAACTGAGCCCCCGGAATGTGTGTGGAGATGGAGGTGGCAGGGCTAGGGGCATCTCCTGCGGCCGGCTCCGGTTGGCTGGGCGAGTGGCAGGTAACTAACGGGTTCTCTGGGGACCAGCAGGCCAGGCAGGCGGGCGAGGGGAGCTGGAGGGGCGGGTTGTCGCAGGAGGGCACGTCTGTTGTGTTTGTTGTCCTCCTGGCAGCCCGGGCAGGGAGGTCTGGGTCCCCCTTCTCTGCCTCCCAGGCAGGTGGTCCCTCGGGAAGGGCTTATTATTAGTCTGAGCCAGGGTGGAGGCTTGTGAGGCCCCTGCTGACAGGCGAGGCAGGTCAGCCCGGGCCTGGAGAAAGGGCTGAAGAGCCCGGCTGGGCTGGCAGGACCTGGAGCCCGGGCCCAGCACCCATTGCTGCATGTGGCCTGGATGGGTGTGTGCTCCGCCTTGACGGCTGTGTGGCTAATGGGGTAGGGGGACTGCCCCATGATGCCCACTCCATGTGGAGCTGTCGACCCCCACAGAGAACCAGGGAGCCAGCTGCCATGTCTGAGGGTCACCTGCCTGCCAACTCCAGGAGTGGGTGGAGTGGGGGCTCCTGCCTCAGACATGAAGGAGGCTGGGTCAGGACTCCCAGCTCCCTGGGGAGGGATAACCAGGATGGGGTGGGAGTGGGGGGCACTCACTGACCTGGGAAGCCTGGACGGCTGACAGCACTGACCCAGGGTAAGGAGTGCAGACCCAGCCAAGCATCTGGTGGGTCACTGACCTCGAAAAACCACGCTTCCACTGGGGACACCAGTCATCTCCCCCAAGATTGGGGAGAACCCAAGGGGGGACCGAACTGGCAGGGGGGGAGGGCACACCTAGGCTGGGAAGAGGCAATGACCATACTCCCCCCGTGGGCAAGTGGGCACTGATTTGGGCTGGGGGAGGGGTCCCTGATTCAATCCGGGGAGGGGACAATGACCCCGGCTCCCCGGGTTCAGGGGAGAGCACTGATTTCGGCGCGGGTGGAACCCTGCCCCGGCGTCCCCCTCCGGGAATGCGGCCCCAGCGCGCCCCTCCGCCCGGCCCCCTGCTTCGGGCCGGCCGGCCGGAGGCGGCAGCGGCGCAGATGGGCTGCTGGCGGCCGCAGCGGCAGCGGCGCGGTTATCAGCGCTCCTCGCAGATGGGCCGCCCGCCCTCCGCGCTCGCGGCTCCCCGCTCCCCGCGGCCTGCAGCCCCGTCCCCTGGGCGCGGGGGGAGGCGCCTCCGGATCCGCTCCCCGGCTCCCGCCTGCCTCCCTGGCGGCCCCCTCACCCCGCGGCCCGGGCCCGGGCGGCCGCCGGAGGGGGAGGGGGAGGGGACAAGTGCACTTTTCGTAACGACCGAATCAATTGTGTGTGAAGAGCCCGCTCCGGCCGCGGACGGGGCTGAGCGCGGGGCGGGCGGGCCGGACGGGGGAGGAGCACGGAGGGGGGAGCGGGGGAGCGAGGGAGGGAGGGAGGCCGGCGCGGGGCGGCCCCGCTCGCTCGCTCGGGCCGGGCGAGGCCGGGGAGGGAGCGAGGGGGGCAGGGAGGGAGGCTGGCCCGGCCCGGGCGGGCCGGGGGCTGAACGCACTAACGGAGGGTCTCCGCCACGGAAAGTTCAAAGCTCAGCAGCGCCCCGGGAGCAGCCGCCCCCCCAGCCCCCACCCGCTGCAGAACAATGAGGTCCCGGCGGGGGAGCCGCGGGGCCCGCGCCGCACGCCCTCTCCAGGGCGCCCCGGGCCGGAGGGGACGCCCTCGCCCAGCCGCCCGCCTCCTCCCTCTCGGCGGCTGCGGTTCCCCGCCCCCTCCCCCACGCCACCCCGCCCGGACCGGGCTGGCCCCGGGGACGGGGGAGGGGACGGGATGGATAGGTCAGGCCGCCCCCGTCCCAGGGCGGGGGGAGCCAGGGGCCAGGGGGGCGGAGGGGGCGCCCCACCCACCCGCGGGAGGCTGCTCCTGCGCCAGGCTGCGGCTCGGGCTGCCCCTCCCCGGGCCAGCCCCGGGTGGGGTCGGGGAGACAGTGCCCGGGCGGGCCCCCTCCCCTGGCGCTGGGAAGCCCAGTGGACTCCCCGTCCCGTGGCTGCCCCTGCCCCCCCTCCCGCGGCACCACCCTCCACACACACACACACACACACACACACACCGCCCAGCCGGCCCGGGGGCGGGAGCGCGAGGCGCCCGGGACAGGCAGCCCCGGGGCGGGCGGGGTAGGGGGGAGGCTCGGGCTTCGGAGCAGCCGCCTGCTGGCTGGGGGAGGGGACGGGAGGACGGAACATGCTGGGGTGAGCAGCCCGGGACAGCCCGCCCGGCAAGACCACGGCCCGGGCAGCGGCGCAGAGGGGGGCAGGGACGCCCTGAACCCGGAGCGCTGCCCGGGCGGGCCAGGGCGGGCGGGTGAGCAGGGACGCGTGCGCCTCGGGCGGGCCAGACCCACGGACAGCCTCAGGGACACACGTTCGGACACACATCCACACCCCCACCCCGCCCCCGCCCGCCCCAGCCCCGCGGCGGGACCGGCCCGCGGCCGCCGCGCGCGCACTCACCGAGCCCGTCTTGACCGGCACATACACCACTTGGCCCATCTTGGGTTCCCGGCCGCTGCCCAGGCGGAAGCCCTTGGAGCGCACCCAGAACTGGAACTTGCCTTTCTCGCCGGCTGCCGGGCCGCTGCCAGCGCCGGTCCCGCCGCCGCCCTGCAGGACCTCGGCGATCCGCTGGTATTTGCTGCGTGTCACCGTCTTGGTTTTGGCCGAGTCGCCGTAGGTGCGCAGGCACCAGTCCCGGAACTGGCGGCCCAGCTCCGAGTCCCCGGGGCTGCGCTCGCGCTCCCAACCCCCGCGCAGCAGCAGCGTCGGCTTCGGCATCCTCCCGCCGCGCCCGGCGCCCTCGGGGGCGGGCCGGCCGCCGGGCCGCCCGGTGCCGGGACTGGGCTGGGCTGGGCCGGGCTGGGCCGGGCCGGGCCGGGGCGCGCCGCGGCCCGGGCTGTCCCGCGGTGTGGCTCCGGCGCGGCTGCTTGATGGGCACGGGCGGCGGCCGGACGCGCGGGGCTGCGGCGCGCTCTGTCCTGCTCGGGCGGCGGCGGCGGCGGCGGCGGCGGCGTTGGCGGCGGCGGCTCCGGCTCGCCTCCTGCTCCGCCTCCTCCTCCCCCCGGCCGGGATGCAGGAGCGATGGAGGCAGCTCCGGGCCCGGAGGTGCAGAGGGGGCGGGCCGCCCCGCGGGCGGCCGGGGGAGGCGGGAGGCGGGGAGCGGCCCCGGGCGCGGGGAGCGAGACCGAGCCTGGGCGCGGGCGGCGGCGGCGGCGGCTGTCAGCTCGCGCGGCTCATCCTGCTCCTGCTCTGGCTCCCGCTGCCGCTGCTCTTCCTCCTCCTCCTCCTCCCGCGCCCGCCTCCACCACGCCGCGGGATCCCACCTGTTAGAGCGTCGCAGCCTTCGCCGCCGCCCCCCTCCCGCGCCAGCCCGCGGGGCCCAGCCCCCGCCCCGGCCCGGCCCCTGGGGGCGCGGGGGCCGGCGCGCCCGCAGCCGCCGGGAGGGCCGGAGCCGCAGGCGCACAGTGCCCAGCCCAGGGACCGAGTTCCCTCTGGCCGGGCCTGGCCCCCAGCCCCGCAGGCCGCGCTCCGCCCGCGCTCGGCGGGCGGTCTCGCAGGGAGCAGGGCGCAGACCCACCCGGCCACTAGCGTCCCTGCCTCCCTGGGCGGCCCCGCCCGATTTTAGCCCGGCGCGGGCCGCCCAGGGCAGGGCCCTTTCCCTCCGGCAACTGGCCTGACCTCTCCGTTGCGACCTGGCGCCAGAAGAGCAGTGTTCCCCGGGGGAACCCCAACCCGCCACCCTTCGGGGCCCGCAAACTTCCTCCCCCTCGCTTCGCCCCGAATTCCCCGAGGTTTGGCCGGCCTTGCTTCTGCCAGCCCCACTGCTCTGGGACAGCCCCAGGCCCCAGGGAAGTCGCCAACAGTGGCTGATGGCCTCACTCACGCCAACGCCACCAAGGCTTCTGGCCTCAACACACCCATAAATTCATTCCCAGACACCCTGCCTTCTGGGTGCACCTTGGCCTAGAATCTTTGCTGAGTAAACTCAGGTGGCCCTGCCATCCTCCTCCTCCCTGGGCAAGACTGACCTTGGGTAGAGCCAGCCCCCTCCCTCTTAATGAAATTACTCACATGAATAAAGGCACAGGCCACTTCCCCAGGATTTCTGCCCTCCTTTCTTAACACGTCCTGAGGAATTGCTGTGCTTCTCTCCCTGTTGTCCCCTAGGGTCCACCCCAATATCCCCAGGCTGCTCCTGCAAGCGAGTTACCACCCACGCCTGAGGCCCAGATTTTGGCCAGTGCAGGACCGTTTTCTGCCCAGGAACTACTGGCTACCCCCATTCCAAGGTCCCCCAGCCTCATAGTGACAGTGTGCCGTGTCCTGGCGACCCTGAGAGGCAGAGGAGACGCCCATTTTACAGATGGAGGCCTGGGGCTTGGAGAGGTGGCCTGACCTGCTCAAGGTCACCCAGGGACGAGGGGAGGGCTTCAGCTGGGGTCTGTCCAGCTCCTGCTGCCACATCACACCCGAAGTGCCCCCTACCATCCCCAGGAGGGATCCCCACACTGTGTGTGCCCAATTCCCTTCCCCCAGCTGCGGGGAGCTCCAGATGCTCAGGGACCACGTCTGACTCATTCCTGTATCCCAGGCTCTAGCACGGCACCTGGCACACAGTAGGTGCCAATAAATGCTGAAAGAACCCAAGAGGTCTTCCAAGTCCCAACCTCTCTCCACATTTCACAGAAGAGATTTATTTTTAGATAATTTACATTTCCGTGTTACTTTATATACACCAACAACTCCACAGTCATTTTTCCTCTTTATCTTCCTAAGAGCTCTTTTTGGTTCCATGCTGGCATGCCCATTTTTCAGAGATGATCACTGGGGCTCAGAGAGGGGAAGTCATCGCCAAAGGCCACCCAGCCCCAGGGGTACGGGGACTTCTGCATGATTTGGAAGCCCAAGCCCTGACTTTGCCAATATGCCCCTTGCCACTTACCCCCACAGCTGCCTCTCTTCCTGAAAACAAGGCGCTTATCTAGCCCGGCCATGCTAAAGACCACTTGCAGCGAGGGTACCCTGGTGCCGAGGTGGCGGGGCCCCCTGTTTAAGCCCAGGTCTCTGTCCAGTTCCAAGACCCACTTCAGTAACCACTAAGCCGGACCCCGTCTCCATGCAGCCTGGGTCTTTGCCTGCCTTTCAGAACCTAAAAACCTGATTGTCAACCTTAGGCTGAGTTTCTAGTGTGGCAGAGGGGGCAGGAGAGCGACAAGAACGTAGGCCTCTGGCAGATCTAACTACCGTCCGCCATGGCATTCTTCATGCTCACAGGTCCCAGATGGCCGCTTCCCCAGTGAATGAACCCATCAGTCCACCTTTGCTGGGTGACCTCAGGCAAGTCACCGAACCCCAACTTCATCATCTGCGTAACCGACAGACGGCCATGGATGTAAAGTTTCAGCAGAATAACGTGTGTGACAGTGCCTGGCATATGACAGGTGCCCAGTGGATGCCATGTTTTCCTTCGTAGAGGCTGCAAAGTATTCAAGGAGGAAGATGAGCATTGTTGATACTTTTTGTGTTTCATTCATTCAACAAACATTTCTTGAACAGCTCTTAGCCGCCAGGTGCTGGGGATATAGTCTTGGGATCCCCAAGGTCCTTGCTCTGTTGAAGCTCACTGATGAATGGGGAAGAAGGTCATTGACCAAACTGACTTTCAATAGTTATGGCTTGGGGAAGGGGCATGATGGAAACGAGGAGCTGTGAAAATGGACAGGAGGGACTGCTTTTCTTAGGGGGATCAGGAAAGACCCCTCTGAAGAGTAGTTTTGAGCAGTGACTTAAATGACAAGGAGCCAGCCATACTCTGTTCTGAGGGAAGAGCATTCTGCACAGAGGGAACAGCATGTGCAAAGGCCCTGAGGTGCAAAAGAGATTGCCGTTTTCCAGAAGCTGAAAGGAGGCCAGTGTGGCTACGGTGAAGTGAGGGAGGAGGGGTTGGAAGGCAGGAGATCATGGGAAAAAGTTTGGATGGCATTGTAGATGTGACGGGAAGCCACTGGTGAGTTTTAAACAGGGGAGAGACTGAGGAGTAGAGAGGAAGTGAGGAGTGGAGGGCAATTACAGAGGCCTAAGGGGCCTATGATCAAGGGGCTTGGAGGTCAGAGGCCTTGGTTTCCCCTCCCATGTGTCAGCTCGCTACACCAGGTGCATCTCAGCCTCTTGCCCCAAGAGGTGCTGGGAAGCCCATGGAGGTGGCTGAGCTGAGGAGTGAGGAGTGTCCCCACTTCTGCAGAAACAGGTCCCTGCAGCTCTGGCCTCTGCATGTCAGTCGTGTCCTTTAGCCGATGTCCTGCCCCAGAGCATGCTGGGTAGGAGGTAAGTTTCTCACAGCGCCCAGCTTGGGGGGCACATTGGGCAGTCACGATCTGAGGGGGGCAACTGCTCCTCCTTTCTTCCCATTCCCACCGCCTGCCAAAAGGACAAAGTAGGCTGCCCCGATAATCACAGGTCAGGGGATCCCCGGGATTTTTTTGTTTTACCTGTAGTCCAGAGGTCCAAGGGAGGCGGGATGGACGTACAGGGAGTCCAGACCTCCAGAGCTCACGTCCACTTCCAATACTGACAGTAACGCTCTGGGTCACAAGTGGTCAGCAATGAAAGGTCTGCAGAGAGTGTACAGTCTAACTCTGCCTTTTACAGATGGGTAAACAGAGTCCCACAGAAGGGAAGAGGCTCAGGGCCACAGGCAGAGGGGGGCATCTGGCCTTTGCCTGGTTCGGCTCAGACCACCTGCTTTTCCCTGAGCTCTGACTCTGGGCCCAGAGGAGGGGAATGCCTGAAACGCAGAGGTGAGGTGGCCCCGACTGGCCTGGGGTGGGGCAGAGTGACTCAGACCCCTGCAGAGGCCTGTCTGCCAAAGGGGACAGGGGAGGGGCGGTTTCCACTGCTGGGCGCTGGCGCCCCTTCGAAGCATCAAGGACTTGTGCAGCCATTGCCAACCCCCGTTCCAAAGCATCCACCCCTGCAGTCAGTCTGCCCACCTGCTGCTCCAGGTCCCCCTCACCCCGAAGGGCTGCTGAGCCCTCCCTTTGGTTCAGGGGCTGCCCTGGTGGCTCACAGACTCCTGGCTTTCCCCATCCCAACTCTGATCACCCGACAGCATGATTGCCCGGTGACCCGTACCTGCTGGTGCCCAGGACACAGGCTGAGGTTTCATAATTCTCGAATAAATGAGCAAATGAATGAATGAATGAATGGGCTGGTTCTCAAAATGCACTTCTCAGACTGACGTCTCCAGCATTTTCCACCAGGCTGCTCTGCCTCCCCCGAGTCAATCAATCCATCGGCACTCAGTGTGTGCTTCCTAACAGACTCCACGACCTTACAGGAGCGCCCTGATTTCGCCAAGCCTCAGTTTTCAAGGCCAGGAAAATGGGGATAATCATTATACCTAACCCACAAGGCTGTTGTGAGGATCCACTCTCAAATGTTAGCCCCATCATCACTGCGTCTGTCTGCCATTCACTGGGACTTTGGTTCGAGTGTCCTCTGTGTGTCGGATGCTGTGCCTGGTGTCGGGAACACAGCCGTAAACAGGATGGACCCCCCCAGCCCTCACGGAGGTCAGGGACGAGCTGACTTTGGAAAGATGGGGACAAACGGATTGAGAATTAGAAAACAAAAAGATGCCACGAGAACACGAGACAGGAGGGCTCAGAGGAGCAGCTCTGAGAAGCCCGATCCTAAGGGGTCCTTGGACAGAGGGGCTCAGGGCAAAGACGGGGGAAGGAGAAAACGTCTCCTGGCCGGGGATGGCCCGCACCGTGGTGCCTGTGGAACCACGCCGAGTGGGAGGACATCCTGCCCACCTCGCAGAGTTTGAGAACCCCTGAAGGCCGGCATCTCCTTTTCCAGAAACTAAAGCGTAAGGAGAAAAGGATTTCATTCAAATGTCGCCTCCCTTGAAGAACCCTCCTTGACTGCGCTTTCAGAAGTAGTGCCCCAGTAACCCTGTCTCCTTGGCCTGCTTTACCCGTCTTCACAGGCTCAGCACCACCTCCCACTATAATGTGTGATTATCTGGCTTTATTGTTTCTGTGCTTCTCATGTGCTGGAATGTATGTTCCCAAAGGGCAGGGATTCCCTCTTGTTGTCTGCAGCGTCTCCAACAGCCATAACAGCCGGGCGCATAGTAGGTGCTTGATGCATATTTGTCAAATAAATGAATGAATGAAGAAATCCTAAGGGGTGTGTGTGTGCGCGCGCACACACATGCATCGTAACTAAAAACTGCAATGAGATCCAGGAAGATTTATGTCAAATTGGAAAAGAAGGCGGCTTTCCTTCTGATATTAATTTTGTCTATTGTAAGTCACTCCGCTTCATCAAGCCTCAGTTTCCGCAAGTGTAAAACAGAGCTAGAACCTACTTTGCAGAATCATCGTGAGACGTCAATCAAATGTGGTGCAAAGTGCCCAGATGGGGCCTGGCACACAGTAGGTGCCCTGCAAGCAACTCTATTATTCTGATGGAGCCCTGGGTGGGGGAGGCTCACGAAGGGGGATCCCAAGGGCCTGAGCCTTCCTGCGGGACACAGAGGAAGCTGACACTGGATCTGTCCCGTCACCTGAACTCACCAGTAATTTATTGATGCTGGATGCTGGCACCTAGCTGCTTGCTGGGTTAAACTCAGGGAGCGGTGTGGGGCCATCGGGCCTACCCCCAGCCTCACCCAGGAGGGGCGGGGTGGGGAAAGTGGGTCTACACGACCCAGGAAAACTGATAGGTCAGCCCTTACAAATCCCCTACTATGTGCCAGGCACTGGGGGACTGGGAAGAAACCAGGTGCAGTCCCTACCTGGCCTGAGCTCGCGGAAGATGAGATGGACATAACTCATTATTTGAACAATCACAAAAAAGAGTGAGAGGGCCAGCCCGGTGGCACAGCGGTTAAGTGCCCACATTCCACTTCAGTGGCCTGGGGTTCCCTGGTTCGAATCCCAGGTGCAGACATGGCACCGCTTGGCAAAAGCCATGCTGTGGTAGGCATCCCACGTATAAAGTAGAGGAAGATGGGCATGGATGTTAGCTCAGGGCCAGTCTTCCCCAGCAAAAAGAAGATTGGCAGCAGATGTTAGCTCAGGGCTAATCTTTCTCAAAAAAAAAAACCCAAAAAAAAGAGTGAGAGCTGCATGAGGGCCTACTATGTGTCAGGAACTTTGAACATATAACCACATTTAGGCCTCAGTGAGGCCTTGTTCGTATTTTATAGGTCAGAAAATGTCATCAAGGAGGGGTCAAATGATGTGCTCAAGGTGACACAGCTAGGGAGCTGCAGAGGGAGAGTCTGAACCCAGATCTGACCAGCTCCAAGGCCCAGACACGAGTTCCTGCCGCCCTGCCCCGATCAGGCCCACTGGGCTGAGGGGCTTGAAAAGAAAGCTAAATAAAGAGCTTCGAGAGGAGGCCCCTTGCACTGAAGGCTTCCTGGAGGCTGAGGCCTTTACCTGGCCTTCAGCAGATGGTGGAAAGACCAAAGCGGGGTGCATTGTAGGGCAGGGAAGCAGCCAGAGTAAAGGCTGGAAGGTGGAAAAGGGAGCGGTGTGTTTGGAGTGTGGTGGGCACGCTCACTTGGGAGAGCAGGGGGGCCCTCTAAGGGGACAGTGGGCATGCTGGGGCCTTGAACACAAGGCCACGCTTTGGGGCTCACTGGGCGGGCCATGGGGAGCCATGGCAGGTTGATGAGCGATGAAGCCACTGTTTCCCCCTGACCTGTGTGTTCTAAGAGGCCGGGCAGTTAGGCCAGAGGGGCCTGGCATGCAAGCACCCCGGACATCTCCTTCCAGCCTTGCCTCTCTCCTCGCCCTTCCTCAGGGCTCTGGGCCTGGCACGCTCGCTGCCTCCAGTACACGCCCTGCTCCCTCCCCGCTCTGTACCTCTGTTCTCACAGATCCCTCCTCCTGGGGCTCCCCCTCCATCTGCCCGGATCCTACCCAAGGCTCAGGTCTCCCTTCCAGGCCCGTTTCCTCCGTGAAGCCTGCCCCGACCACACCAGCCCTCAGTTCCAGGCCTCCACCTCTGAGGCCCGGGCTGGGCACGGGCTTGGCCTCCACTGAATGCCGCAGCCCTCTCGGGCTGCAGTGGTCAGCTGTTGCTTTCACCTGCCCAGCAACATTCTTCTCCTGGTAATCTGAAATTCCTTTGAGAAACTGCCCCTTCCCCATATTCAGAGCATGCAGCTGGAGCAGGACTGACCTGAACCCTGGCCATGGAAAACATCCCATCCCCTTGACCACTGGATGACGGCCAGATTTCTGACAACGCCGCCTGGGCCCCTGGATTCAGCAGTGCCTGAAAGCCCTTTTTATTTTCACTCAGGTCTCTTTGTGCTGGATTTCTTGCACCCAAAGATCCTCGTCAGAGGTACCATCTGTTCAGTGCAGTTTAGGCCTCCTCTGATCTGGCCCAGACAGCCGTACCAACCTCCTCACTGGACTCTTGGCCTGTAGGTTTTCCTTCCACCCCAATCCATAACTCTCTTAATTGGGACCTCTGTTATTCCTCAGAACTCCTTGGCTTAGCATTCAAGGCCTTCCACTGTCCTGTTCTGGCCTACCCTCTCTGTGGCAGCCACACTGAACTCTCCTTTCCTCTGAACAACAAACTTCTCACATGACTATGACTTATACATGCTGTTTCCCTCACTGGAACTGCCCTCCCACTCCAAGTCTCTCCCTGGAGAACTCCTACCCATCCTTCAAAACCCTATTTTACTGTCAGTGTGTCTGCCGTACTTCCCATGAGCCCCAGGCAGGGTGAGATGTCTCTTCCTCTCTGGCACCTCAAGCTGGTCTCAACCGTTGAACAATGACCACAGCATGGTGTCCTCATTGTCTTCTTCTTGGTTACTTTCTCCCCGGATAAGGAGCTCCTCAAAAATAGGGTCCTGTCTTATTCACTTATCTCCCAAAGGGCACGCTATTAATTGTCAGCTGACTAACTTGCTGATGGGGACTCCACTCAAGGTCAAGCTGCCTTGAGGCCTCAGGACCATTAGGGAACTATTTTGCTGGTCAGCTCTTCAACTGGACCGCTCACTGGGGTTTTTTACGTCAGGACTTCTCAGGGCCTTTAATTTGCTAGTGGGCACTAGGAACCTATGGACAGCTTGCAATCATCTTCCCCAATTACTCCACTTCAGGAACGGGGAAACTGAGACCCAGAGAGGAACAAGGACTCATCCAGGCAGTTGACAGCAGCACTGGGTCAGGGTCCAGCCCCCAGCCCCTCACTCAGCGTTCTCCCCTCAACACGCCTGTGCCTCGCCCCTCTAAGCCTCAGGCCCCCTCCCGGCACAAGTCACCTCTGTGGCAGAATGTGAAGGAGGAGGGCTCTGGAGCCAGACTGCCTGCATCTGAGTCTTGCGGCCCCTCTCCCCAGCTGTGTGACCTTGGCCAAATGACTTAACCTCTCAGAGTTTCGATTTCCTCATCTGTAAGGTGTTGACAGCAACAGCACCTACCTCGTGGGGTTGCTGGGAGGGTCCACATGGAAGCACTTAGCACAGTGCCCAGCACACAGTAGGCCCTCAGTAAGTCGCCACCAGCATCTCGAAGACCTCAGCTTTCTCAGGAAATGCGGGGCGCCCCGAGCCCTGACATCTCCGGGAACTGTGGGTCTCTCTGGAGAAAGAGGCCGAGTAATGGTCCAGACTGGGCTGCCCTCCATGGCGTTCGAGGCTGCGTCTCGGCCCGGGGCCTGCTCGTCTGCGTGCCCAGCTGTCGGGCCCCCCTCCTTTCTGGTTTGAAAGAAGGCATTTTTGGTTTAGAGGAATTTTCCCCATTTCACATTGGCTCCATAAATTGGATTTTGTTGAGTGGCTTCTGACAAGCGAGTCGAACGGGCCTGTGTGCGGAGGGAACTCAAGGCCGCCTCCGGCCACAGGGGTGGATCCAAGGCCTTGGGTTCCGCCTGGCGCTGGCCGGGAGCTTGGCCCCTGGGCAGCTGTGTCCTGGGGGAGCGTGTGTGTCCTCAGGGTGATCCAGAAGCACTTCTTCCCCAGGGAATTCTTCCCAGAGCTGTCCCAGAGCCTTCCCTTCGAAGAAAGGCCCCAGTGGCAAATGGCCTGGCTCTCTCTCCCACCCCCTCAAGCAAACCTGCAACTGGATTCAGATTCTGGAGGGCAAGGGGGGTGTCCCTGAGTCTCCTACCCCCTGCTCAGTCCCCTCCAAGATGACAGTCAAGGCCCAGAAGGATCACAGTGCTTTTTCGCATCTTCAGCCACAAACAACGGGCAGTTGACATAGTAAAGTAGGAGAGATTTCAGTTAGACTGCAGGAGGGACTTCCTCCCTGCCAGACGGTTCAGATCTGGGCAACGCAGGATCTCGGACAGAGCACTAAAGTAGGAGTCGAGACAGCTTTGGCTGATGATTACTGTGGGGTTTTGGGTCAGTTTCTCCTTCCCTTGGTGTGCTCATCTACAAAATGGGGATTATAATTTCTGTTCACCATAGAGGATTTCAAAGGAGACAATGAGATGAGGCCTTGAGGCCAGTGGCAGTGGGCTGGATCGAAAGACCTCCCTAGGATCCTTCTCCTCATTTTCGGAAGGAGTGCCCAGGGCCACAAGTCTAGCCTGAGGCCCAGGGACCCAGTGGTGAAGCGTGTGCGTGTGTGTGTGTGTGTGTGCGTGCGTGCGTGCGTGTGCTCAGGACCGTGGGTCACATAGTAGGTGTGAAATTGATGTTTGGTTTTCTCCCGCTTCTCGGGCCGCCCTCCAGATGCAGACAGAGCCCTGGGCAGGTGTTCTTTCCCGGCTCTGCCCGCCTTGCTTTGACCTTGGCCGTGTCCTTGCCCAGCTGTGTCTCCACTTCCCTGTCTGCACCACGAGGACTTGGGATGGTCCAAGATGCCCGCTCTTCTGAAACTGTGACCCCGTGACTGACCCGCGGAGGCCTGACCCTGCTCCCCCACGTCCCCCGCCAGCTGCTGCGGCACGTCTCGGAAGTGCTGACCTTCCTCCGCTTCCCTGCCTCTGCCAGGGCCTTGGGCGTGGGCTCAGGTCTCTCACAGGCCGTGACCGTGCACGTGTCACTCCCTCTGCCCCGGGGCCTTCGCCCAAGCCCTTCCACTCTTGCCCCAAGTCCACCTAATGAGCTCTGGCTCATCCCCACAGCTCTCAGCTCATCATCGCTTCAGGAAGCCCCTCCCTGGGGTCCCCTCCTCCACGGCCCGCTCCCACAGAGCGTTCTCTCCCGGGGGACTCACTCTCATGGGTGTCCCCTGCACCCCTCCCTCATGACACTTGTCCACCTGCGCATTTCACAGGATGCGGCTTCCTTACAGATGTCTGTCTTCCCCCAGACTGTGACGACAGGGGTTGGATCGGTCTCGGTCCCAGTTGCATCCCCGGTACCCAGCCCAGGGCCTGGCCGGAGTCGATGTTCAACAAATGGCTGCTGAATGAGTGGAGGGCTGGTCTCCCCGTGTTGGGGCAGGAGCTGAGCTGCTGTCAGGCCCCAGCTTCAGAGGCTGGGCCGAGGGTGCACAGGCTGGGCCAGCTGCAGCCACACCCAGGCCTTCTCATGGGGCTCTCCCTGCCGTCCGTCTGTCTGTCCACAGAGCTCAAGAAGCACAGATAGCATTAGCTCCATTTTGCAGACAAGGGAAGCAGCCCCAGAGGCATTCTGGCTCAGAAAGGTCACTCAACAAATACGGGATGGTTGGGGTCAGATCCCAGGGCTAATAAAGGCTGAAGAGCTTTTTCTATTCTCCATTTGACAGAGGTGGAAACTGAGGCAAGGGGGCAAAGGGAGTGGCCCGAGGTTTTCCTGGCCGGTCAGCAGCAAGGGGGGGATGGGAAACTGTGGTTCTTGAACTTGTGGACCTTTCTCTTACTGGGCTGAGGGTGACGATCCCTGGGCTTGACCCCAGGATGACCCTATGGCTTCAGATGATGGATGACACCACAGGACCACCTCTGGGAGTGGATATGGCGTCGAGAAGCACCCTGACGGTTTGGGTATCCGCATAGCACCAGGCTGCCTGGGTTTGAACCCCAGCTCTGCCACTCACCAGCTGTGTGACCTTGGCTGGGTCACTTTACCCCTCTGTGCCTCAGTTTCCTCACCTGCAAAATGGAGGAAATCTGGGTTAAGACATAGATAGAACAAAGCCCCGAGAGCAGGGAGCGGTCTGGGACCGTTTCTAAGGCCCGTGAACTGAACAGCTGACCTGGCCAGAAGCAGGAGGAAGTGGTTCATTCCTCTCTACGCACCAGGGGAAGGCAGCTAAGAAGCACCTGCTCCTGGCTTCTCACCCTCAGGCCCCCTGAAGAAAATACCAGAGAAGGACTTCAACAATTGCAGCAGGTGAGCGTCTGGTACTTTACAGCCCACTGAAGCCTCAGAACCACGCTAGGACGCAAGCTGTATTAGGATGCTGTTTTACAGAGGTGAAAACCACGGCCTCGGCCACTGACTTGTCCGAGTCCCACAGCTTGTGACCGGCAGCAGGAGGGCTCAGGCCCCGAGCCTGTGCTTATGGTGGCTTGGCTCCTAAGGGCCCAGGGATCAGAGGACAGAGAGAGCAGTACCGGCATGGGGAGCAGCGTCCTAGAGGGAGGTCCTGGGCGGGGCTCTGCAGGCCGAGGAGAACTCGGGCAGCCGGTGCTGGTGGAAGTGGTAGCGGGAGCCCTGTCCCCCGTGGGGCGGGATCCTGGGTGTGCCCTGCCTGGAAGTCACCCCATTTGCCTTGCGCCTGCTGGGCAAGCTCTGCGAGGGCTTGGCTGAGCCTCTCATCCCCTCCGTGGGGCACCCCACCCAGGCCCCAGGCAGGTGCTTTGTGAGAGCTTATTGCCACTCGACCCTTCTGTTGCCAGACCTCTCAGCAATCACGTGTGCCCTCCTACAGACCAGGAAACCGAGGCTCAGAGTAGGGCAGGCCACACAGGTTCATCTGCATCTTTACTCTCCTCCCCTCTCCTCCGTGAGCCGGGGATCACGTCTCCCTCCCCCGGCTCTCAGCACCTGCAACAGACCCCGGCAGGCGAAGACGGAGGGGAGTGGGCAACGCAGAGCATCTCGCCCGTGGTGGTCTCACCGGGCAGGAACGGAGCAAAGAAGGGCAGCTTCTCCGTGGCTCCCAGAGCCCCAGACGTGGAAACTTAAGACCATCTTTCGGACTCAAGGAGTCCAAGTCCCCCCTTTACGGATGAAGAAAACGAGGGCCCCAAAAAGGATGAGCCCCATCCAGGGCACCATCCAGGTAAGGGACAGACCAGAAACCAGCAGAGCCAGTCCGGAGGACCTGAGGTTGGCACGCCACATGAACGAAGGCCAGCAGGCTGAAGAGAGCTGAGGCTGGAGAGGGGGCTGGGGCTGGGCCAGGCAAGGAGTCTGGACTCGAGGCCAGAGCGATGGGAAGTCGTTGGACTGGAAAGGTCTATGAACCACCTGGCTTCGGTTCTTACAGGACCCATCTGGCGGCCGGGGACTGACTGGCCTGCAGGAGGGCGGGTGGGACAGGAACAGGGACACCCAGGAAGGGGAGCTGACCCTGTGACCCCCTGCTGACTCGACCTCACCGCTCAGAGGGCTGAGGGTCCCTCAGTGGGCGTGTCTTAGCCTGAGCTCCTGAGTTCCACCCCCAAATCCGCCCCTCCCACTGCCTTCCCATCTCGAGAAACACAAACTCCATTCTTCCCCTTGCTCAGGCCAAAAACCTCGGGGTGCCCCATCCCCGCTTTCTTTCACCCCTGCACCTGATCCCACAGCAAGTCCCTTTGGTTCCGCCTTCAAAATATAACGGGAATATAACCACTTCTCTGCTGCTGCCCCCCCCGCCCCTCCCCCCAGCCTCCCCCCCCAGGTCACCAGGGCGGCTGCACAGGCCTCTGCCTGCCCCCAACCTTGCCCCACACTGTTCCCTCCATTAGGTGGCCGGGCGGCGGAGGGAGGAGGGAACTGCTAAAAAAAGTTGGAGCACGTCCCTCGGTCTCCAAAGCCTCTGGTGGCTCCCCACCTCCCTCAGAGGGAAGCCCTGACCTTGGCCTCTGAGGCGCCCACGCCCTGGCCCCCAGGCCCTGCCTGGCCCTCTCTCCCGCCGCCGTCTCACCCTCATCCTGTGCCATCTCACCCTCATCCTGTGCCGCAGCCCACCCTCTTCCTTGCTGTGTTAGTCTTCATGCCTCAAGCCATTTGCACGGCCGCACTGTCTGCCTGGAATGCCCTCCGCAGACGTCTGCCGTGCCGGCTCTGGCACCTCCTTTATGTCATCAGGTGGCACCTTCTCAGGAGGCCTCCGTGACCACCCCACCTAAAACGGTAAGTCCCTCCGCCACCATCACACACACATGCTTCTCTCAGCTTCATTTCCCCGTAACTGGCATCGCCCGCTCATACCCTGTTTAGCTGACCTATTCACAGTGCTTGTTCCCACGCCCTCGGCCCCCTCGCCCCACGTTAGGGTTTCAGCTTTGCGAGGGCAAGGATCTTTGGATCACCGGTGCCGAGCCCGGCGTCTGGTGTGGCACTGTCACCGCGGTTCCCTCTCGTGTGGTCCTAACAACCTGGGTGGGAGGCCGCCTTGGTCTCTCATCACAGAGAAGCAAACTGAGGTCCAGGGAGGGAAATGATGTGCTTGCGGCCCTGAGGCCAGGACACAGGCTGCGCGTGGGCCGGGAGCAGGACCTCCGAGCCCTCTCCGGGGGGAGGCTGGGAGGAGGCCGCCGGGCGGCACATGCTGCCAGCCCCGCTGCGGTCAGCACCCTCCCCGAGGGGCCGCGGCGGCCGGTGGGAGAAAGCTGCGGGGCGGTGGTGTAAGAGGGGCGTTGGGAAAGGCCCGGGGCACCAGGTCCATCCTACAGTTGCCCAGTCCTCTGAGCCCGAACGGCCTGGGTGAGAGAGGAAGTCAGCAGGATCCAAAATAGGTTTGCGTTTTGGGAAGTGAAACTGGGTGCTGGGGACACTCGGGCAGAGGAAGACCTGGGCCTCCTGGGCTGAGGCTGTCAGGGCGGGGGGCTTCCCCTGCCTCCTCAGCGTGGGAGGGCGGGTATGGGAACCGGCTCAGGCCCCTCTCACAAGCTGTGTGAGCCTGGATGTGTCACCCCAGTTCTTTGACCCTGTCTTCTCTTCTGTACAGAGGGGCTAAGGGTAGCGCCTACCTCACTGGGGACTGGGACGGTGTGATGAGACCACGCTCTGGAGTCGCGGCTGTTGCTCAAAAGATGGTAACAGTTACTGTTGGCGATCCAGATCCTTCTTGGGTGCCTCCTCCTCCAGGAAGCACCCCCCCAGATCTTTTGGTCAGAATGAGTCTCTCCTTTCCAGTGTCCCAGCCCCTCTCAACTTCTCTTTGTTTCAGTTCACGTGTCTTTTGCACTAGAGGGAGCCATCAGGACCCCATCTGAGTCCCCTTAGTGTCCTCAGTGCCCAGGACAGGGCCTGACGCATGGGAGATGCCACACACTGGGGCTGAATGCGGGAACAAGGACAGAGGGGATGTATGCCCTTGAGGGTCTGATGTCTGTACCCTGGTGGCCGCTCCTCAAGGGTGGCCTGGAGCTGTGGCAAGAGGCGGGCTCTGAGAGTAGGTGCGGCGAGTTTCCTCTCAGCCTCAGTTTGCTCATCTGTAAAACTGGGACACTTGGAAAATGGGAGCCATAGTTTCTCTGTCCCCAACCAACAAAACATGGGCCACCCAATGAAACGAGGTTACACACCCCTCACAGTGTGCCTGGGACAAGGCTGCCCCAATTTAGGACCCTTCAGACGCAGGTGGCCCTGCATTCTGCTTGCTCCAGCCCCTGTCCTGCCCTGGTGAGAAGCAGGCCTTTGAAGCTAAAAGCCTTCCCAGGTATAACTGGGGACTTCCCACCTGATGAAATCAGGAAGCTGTAAATAATGATGGCATCAACAGTCTGCTGGGGCCTTTACATCATCCAGGTTTTACAGATAAAGCCCAGAGAGGTTAGGCTACTTGTCCAAAGTCACACAGCAAATTCGGGCAGAGCAAGTAGGGTGCCCAGTTCTCCTGATTCTTGGTCCCAGGGCTCACTCAGCACATCCTACAGTCACTACATCTCCTCGAAGTGAGAATCAGGACACCCATCCTCCAGATGGAGACCTTGAGCTTCCAGAAGGGAACCATCTTCCCCAGGACCTTTCTCATCCCCAGAGGCCCTACCCCGGGAGCTTCTTCAGGGCTCTTGGGGTCCTTACCTAACCTCGGAGCTGAGACTCCTCCAGGAAGGACCCCAAAGGGTCCGGGTAGCCCTGAGTTTCCCGTCAGCCCTCTCGGCCCATGAACCAGCTGCGGGTGCACATTTGGAAGTCCCACTGCGCATCGCACTAGGCAGACTCAGAATGACGAGGACAAACCCCTTGCATGGCGTTGACCGGGTGCCAGGCCCTGTTCTCAGGGCTTCACCTGCGTCAACCCCTTGCATCTCCCGATGACTCTGCCCCGTGATTAGCCCCATTTTACACAGAGGAACACTCTCGTGCATCCTGCACCGAGCTCGGCATCTTCTGAAAACCTGCTTCCGGCCCAGGGAGTGGCCCCTGAAGCCCCCAGACCACCATGCTGAGAACGGGAGTCCCTCCCAACACCCCCTTTGCCTCTCCCCCAGCATCCTGTCAAATCAGCCTCCTCACCTGCCCACTAGCCTGCTTCGTGAATGGAGGTTAGAACTGAAGCTCTCTGGGCCTCATCCGTCAAAAAGGACGACGACCCACGCTGGGGCAGGCTTACGGCAAAGTTTTGCGGATTCGCCATCACCGCCCAGCTGTGTGGCTGGGGCAGGAGAATCAACCTCTCTGGGCTGTGGTTTCCACATCTGCAAAGTGGAAGTGATAACATCGCTCCCCGCCTAGACTCACGGGGATGGCTCAGAGGCCCCTTCCCTCTGTCTTCCCTAAGACATTGCTCCAGCGTCTCCTCTCTTAGAACTCGTCAGCATTTCCCCCTCTACCGGATCAACCCTCACGATACATGGCCTGCTGGCTTTTCTCTCATCGTCTGAGCCTCCACCCCCTCCCCTGCCGTCCCTTTTCTCTCCACCCGCACAGGAGCTCCTTCAGAGTGTGTCTGAGCTCGCTGGCCCCCTCCTCCCTCGAACCCGCGCCCCTCAGGTCTTCAGCTCCCCCTCCCAGGAAACCCAGGACCTCCTCCTTGCTAAACCCCAAGCCATCCTTCTAGACATCATCCTTGACCCACAGCAGCGTTCCACATGGTTACCTCTCCCTGCTCCTTCAATGCCTTCCTTGCCGCTGTCAGAACCTTCCAGTTTGCCTCCTACTTCCCCGGCTGCCCCTTCTCAGACCCTCTTCTGCTTCTCCCACCCCTTGCCCCCACCTCTCAGGGTTGGGGACCTCGGGCTCAGTCCCTCGTTGTCTGTTTCTTTCCATCTACCTTCCTCCCTGGCTGACTATAAAGACGCTTACTCTGCGGGCGCCCCCCGCGCTGATATCGCAGCCTGGACATCTCCCCTGAGCCCCAAAGCTGCATCCGCCTTCCTCCTCCACAGCTCCGCCCTGCCTCTCTGGTTTACTTTATTCCAGTCTGATCTCCTGATATTTGCACATTGACCCGGTCCAGCCTCAACCTTCCTCATCCCAGCGAATGGCAACCCCATTCTTCCCACGGCCACAGCTAAGCACTAGCTGCCGTGCTGAACACCCTCCCTCGGACTCTGTCTGTCTGTCTCTGAGTCTCCCCCAATCTCTCTCATCCCACGTGGGATTCATCAGCAGGTCCTACCGGTTCTAACTTCTAAATTCACCTCTGTTTCCAGCACGCCCCACTATCCCCTCAGCCTCCCCCTGGACAAGCTTCCATCATCTCTTGCCTGGCTCTTCACCCCAGCTGCTTCCTGTCCTCCCGGCTTCTGCCCCTGCTGCCTGCTGTCTATTCTCCACGCGGCAGCCAGAGGGACCCCACTCCAAGGAGAGTCAGCATAGCCTCCTGTGCTCACTCCCCTGCAGTGGCCCCGTCGCTCAGAGAAGCCCCAGTCCTTATAAAGACCGTCGAGGCCCTGTATCCCCCGCATCCCGGCAGCCTCTCCCCTCCCCGCCGCCCCTCCCCAGGTTCACCCCGCTCCCCCTCCTGCCTCCAGGCAGTTGCTTCCTGGGATGTTCTCCCCCGAGCAGCATACACACAGGTACAAGCCTGCTTCTGGGGAGACCTTCCTGGCACCCCATCCACAATTCCAACCTGCCACCTGACATTCCCTTCCGCTTCCCCGCCCGCTGTCCCCCTAGCACTGACGACAATCTCATGTGCCTTATGTTGGGTGGGAGGGCCCCGGCTCTGTTTCTGGTATGTGCGGCCCTATTCCATCCTGGCCTCACTGTTCTCCCAGGGGTCTTTCTGCACCTCTCACTGTCTCTCTGCCTCCTGTCTGTCCTCTCGCCCCACTCAGAGCCGCTCTATTCTCCTCAATGGACACCAAAAGGGTTTTTAAAAGCCTGGGTCTAATCATGTCATCCACCCCTAAAGCCATTCACCGGCTGCCCATGGCCCTCAGCACAACGTCCCGTTCCCTCCATGCGTGGGAGACCCCTGAAGACCAGCCCCAGCCCCACCTCAGCCCCTCCTGCCCCTCCCTGGGCCCACAGGAGGCTCCTCTTGGGGAGGGGTCACCAACGGCCACCGCACATCCAGGCCACAGGCCCTGGGCCGGTGGACCTGTTTCCCAAGGGCCTTGGTGTGCGGGCCTCATGCAAGAAGCTCCAAATCCTCCAAGCACCCACTGAGAAAGCAACGCTGGATTTCTACTAAGCACCTACTATGTGCTGGGTGCCAAGAATGGAGCAATAATGAAGACGTGTTATGGCCTCCTCCTTGCTGGCTGGAGGCACATTTGAGGGCAGGAGGAAAAACACCTCCTGGGGCCTCTGCCGTGACACCCTTCCCACAGAGCCCCTCACTCGGCCTCTCCGCTTCTCAGGGCCCTGTTCCAGGGTCACCGTCTCTGCGAGGCCCCCCAGTATCCCTCCCCTCCCTGCTCCCCTTGTCTCCGTCTGGCTCACCCACCAGCACGTGCCCTCTGGGAAGGGCAGCCAGGGCTCCCCGCTCTGTCCTCGGTTCCATCCCCAGCACCGAGGACAGAGCCAGGCAGAGCAAGTGGCGTTGGACGGAGGCTCGCAGTCCATCCCCCTATGGTGCCGAAAGCACCATAAAGAGATGCAGATAATGGGGAGGCTCCCTTCCGGCCTGACTGGGGTGGTCCCGGAGGGCTCTCTGAAGAGGTGGCATCGAGCAGAGAGTCAAGGTCATGAAAACGGAGCGGGAGGACAGCTGTTCCAGGTGGAGGAAGCGGTAAGCTGCACAGGCCCTGAGACGGGGCTGAGCTCAGGCGTTATAACACCGCAGGCAGCGGGTGGGGCGGAGGACGCATCCTCTGAGCCTTTTCCAGGAGGGTCGACTGCAGCTCAGGGAAGCTGAGGCCACAAAACAAGGAAGTAGCAGAGGCGAGCCTGGACTCCAGCCTGCGGGATGTGGGCTCCGTCCCCAGGCGGTGCCCCTCCCTGCCGTTCTTTGGGGTTCACCGTGTTCTGCTCATGAATAGCTGGCCCAGGTGGGGCCCTGCTGGGTCAGGAGCCTCCAGGTCTCGTCTCAGCTCAGTGGCCTCCAGGGCAAAGCCCAGTGAGTCAGCGGGTGAGCGAGGGGCCCCCTGGGGAGTGGCCCGAGCCAGGGTCCCCTGCCCCCTGTTGAGCTGAGCCATCGCCATTCAGAGAGGCCCAGCTGGCTGACCAGCTTGGACCGGAGACTCAGCCAGCCGAGGTCTTAGAGACCATGCAGAAGTTGGACAGGCGGCCCCTGCTCAGAACCTGTCCGGGGCGGGCAGGCCCACGGGGCGCTGAGGGACCGTCTGCGACTAGGACTCCTACTTTCTCCCTCCCCTCGCCTCTGTGCTCATGCCCTGCCCCACTCGCTTCCTTGCTGCTCCCAGACAGCCACAGGCCAGGCTCCCCAGTTCCCCAAAGGGCTTTTGTCCTTGCCGTCCCTGCCAGGGCCTCTCCTCCCCCAACGCTGCTCGGCTGACTCCTGCTCAGCCTCAGGCCTCAGCTCAAATGTCACCTCCTCAGAGGCCTTCTCTGATCACCTGCCTAGAGCAGGTCAGCCCCACCACCTCTTACTCTCCATCAGAGGGCACTTTTAGGTCTTTCATGGCACTTAACACAAATGACAGTCAGCCTGTGTGTTGTTTACCTATCTATTGTCAGTGTCCCCATCTCTACGTTGGGATGTGAGCCCCCCATGTATCTTGTTCCCTGGAGCCTCCTCAGGGCCTGGCACACAGTGGATGATCAGTAAATATTTCTGAATGAGGGCATGAGAGCCTACCCTCCTCACTGTACAGAGGCAGGAATTGAGGTTCAGAGAGGGTGAGTCACTCACCCAAGGTTACACAGCAAACCAGAGGCAGAACCAAGGCAGGAGCCCAACTGAGCTCACCTGACTGTGTCCAGTGCTCTTCAGCCTGCACCATAACCAGCACTCAGGGCTCAGCCGGTCCTTCCCCAGCCTTTCAGATAGGATCACTTTCCCCATCACTGTCTTCCAGTTCTGGGGAGAAGGAAGAAGTGGGGAGAAAAGGTGGAAAGGGGCAAAGAGGGGAGAGTGTGGGTCAGAGATGAAGGGGTCCTCTGAAGTTAGCTAGTCCCACCTGGTGGGCTCCAGCGAGGTTGGGGGCCTGGCCTGGGGCCTCTGGGCCCACAGTCCATCGTGCCCTTGCCTGCCTGAGCCGGAAGGGGTTAATGTTGTGCTTGGCTCCTGGCCGCCGTGGACCGTGGCTGGGACAGAACATCTGTCTGTTGCTATGGTTGCCGTACACTTGAAGGGGATGGCTGGATAATTATGGCAAACGCTGCCGAGTGAGTGAGCGGTGCCCAGAAGTGGCTCAGGACCCTTGCCCGCCCAGTGCAGTGTCGGGCCACAGGCCCCTCACCTGGCTGGTTCCCTGTGAGCCCTGTCCCTGGGCCTCAGCTCCTGGGCCAGCAGGAGCCACCTCAGCCTTTGCACAATGAGTGGGCTGGCACAGGGCTTCCGGGAAGCCTGGAGCAGGGCGGACACTGGCAGCCTGGGGCATGGGAGCCTGAGGGTAGTGGGCCGGCTGGCACAGGTGGTAGGCTCTGATATTGTCCCCGTGCCTCTGTGTCCTCTCCCTTGGGAGAAGCCCAATCATCCGTCCCTGCCTCCATGGGTGCCCTGGAGCCTGAGTCCTGGCCTCTCTGCTCTGCCCGTTCCCTGGGCTTCAGTGCCCTCACTTGCCCACAGAGGATAGGTGTGCCACCCTGGCAGAGCGGAGGGAGCTCTACAGGGAGAGGCTCGGGCAGAGGGCTCTGGGGCAGGAAATGGTTGCCCGCCCGGGCTCATCAGGCAGCCGCAGCTTCATGTCCTGCAAGTGTGGGCCGTGGAAGGGCTGGAGGTTGCTCAGCACAGCGGCTGGGCACATGGCTTGTCCTTGGCTCCAGACCCTGCCCAGCCCAGCTGTGGGCAGGACAGACAGGCTTGCACCAGAGGGTCACCTCTCACTCCCCCTCCCAACGCCCCCCAAGGCCCAGAGCTCAGCTTCCTGAAGGCTCTGAGCAGACTCACTGACCACAGACCGGGAGGCCTGAAAGCCACAGCTTCAAGTCCCCTGCAGCGCCCGAGACAGAGCCGGGCGCCCTCCCAAGGGCACCAACAGGCTCCCGGCTAGCCCTATGCCACTGGCCCCTCCTCTCAGCAACTTCTCTCTTCTCACCATCCTCCCCCGCCCGACCCCCTACCCCGTCTGCCTGCTTCTTTCACGTAACAATCACCACAATAAAAACTGAAGTGTGCAGATGCTGATCTCAATGTGTATTCGCTTATTTGCTTCTTCCCACAACGGATGGGAAAGGTGCCATTTTTAATGCTGTTTTCAGATGGGGAATATCGAGGCACAGAGCAGTAAAGAGATCTTCCCAAGTTCCCCTGGCTGGTAAGTAGTATAACCCAGAAGCTCAAAACCGGGCCACTCTGAGCACCGACTCTTCTTCGGTCTCCCCTCCCCCTGGGATGATCTCCCTGATGTCAGAGATGGGTCTGCTTCTTCTGTTTCACCAGCTCTGGGCACAGAGGAGACAACAGATGCATGTTTAACCCTTCATTCATTCATTCGTGCTGGCGTTCATTCCTTCAGTAGTCACTGAGCGCCTCTTACGTGCCAGGCCCTGTGCTGGGTGAAGCAGTGGACACCCCTCCCCACGTCGACCAGTCCAGAGGTGCCTGAGGACAGCTGACCCCAGTGCACAGAGGCTGATTCAGAGCCTGGACTCCCCCGCTGGCCTGAGGGGGCAGGGCAGTGGCCACACCCTCCCGTTAATGGAAATGGAAATGGGAGTTCACAGAGACTAGGGGCGCGCCCTGGGTCACACAGCTCTGTCCCGGGTGGGGCAGCCCTGGGGCCCTGGAATTTCGCACCCCACAGCGCTGTCAGCAGGGGGACAGCCACGGCCTTTCCTTGATGGAGTGCTCACATCAGAGTGACGACTTGTCTGGTTTGCCCCCCTCAGACCCAGGCAAACTAGACGGGTGGTCACCCTTGCTCTGGACCTCCTAGGTGCCTCAGACCCAGGGTTTGGAGCCCTGTGCCTGGTCTGGGATCCAGGCTCCCTCCCTCCCCAAGGTGGGATCCTGGAAAAGGGAGGGCCCCTTTGAGCCTGGGCTCCTCCCTGCCCTACCCCCGACCTGTGGGCCCCGCCCCAGCCTGCCTGACAGGTTAGAGTCAGGAGCTCTGTGCCCTGGGAGACTCCAGGCCTACCCAGTTCCTGCTCCTCCTCAGGGAGCTGGCTGGGTGGAGGCCCCAGCGCTCCTTAAAGAGACAGGCGCAGGCCCAGCCTGGCTCCACACATTTAACAGGCAGCTCCTGTGAGCCATGAATCAGCATCCCAGGGGCCCTCTCCTGGGATTCCCCCAGCCAGGCCCCTCCTGCAGCCGGTGGGGTGGGTGGCGGGTAGGGCAAGGAGGTCTGCAAGGAGGGGCCTGTAGGCCCAAAAGGCTGCTCCCCTCCCAGCTGCAGGGCCTCCTTGGGGATTGACAGGGCCCAGGCAGGGCTTCCAGGAGACCTGCAAAAGGGGCTGCAGGGGGAGTCGTGGGGGGCATCTGGTTCCGAGCCCAGTCTTCTTGCTTCCTGGCCATGTAACCTTGGATGGGAACCTGAGCTTCTCCAGGACTCAGTGTCCCTGGAGCAATGGCCTTTGGCTTCTGTGACCTCTCTGGCCACTTCCAACCTTGCTAAGATCCTCTAACTGAAACCGGACTTCCAGATTCCCAATGAGAGCTGACTGAATCCTCGGCCTTCAGGTCCCTGAGTCTCAACATTCAGCCTGATATCCAGTAGGTGCTGAGGAACACAGAATAGAAAGATGGATGGATGGATGGGAGGGTGGATGGATGGATGGATGGATGGATGGATGAATGGATGGATAGATGGATGGATGGATGGATGGATGGATGGATGGATGGGTGGAACGATGGATGAATAGATGGATGGATAGAAGGATGGAAGGATGGATGGATGGATGGATGGATGAATGAATGGATTGACAGGTGGACAGATGAATGGATGGATAGATGGAAGGATGGATAAATGGATAGATGGATGGATGGATGGAAGAATGAATGGATGAAAGGATGGATGGAAGGATGGTTGGAAGGATGGATGGATGGACTGATGGATGGATGGATGAATGGATGAAAGGATGGATGGAAGGATGGATGAAAGGATGGAAAGATGCATGGGTGGATGGATGGATGGATGGATGGAAGGATGATTGGATGAAAGGATGGATGGAAAGATGGAAGGATGGATGGATGGATGGATGGATGGATGGAAGGATGGATGGATGGAAGGATGGATGGATGGACAGATGGATGGATGGATGGATAGATGGGAGACTGATTGGGAGGATGGATCTGTGGATGGATAGATGATGGATGGATGAATGGATGGATGGATGGATGGAACAAAGAACGCCTGGGCCAGTGAACTCAGTGCTCAGCAAGGGTCCTGCCTGGCTCCACTTGGATAAGGGGCAGCTCAGTGAGTGAATGAGTCCTTGATTCCTCTCTTGCTCTTAGCCTCACATCTACCCCACCCTCAGGGCCATCTATTTTGCCTCTAACTCTCTCCGTCTCCCCTGCTGCCTCCTGGCTAAGGCCACTACCCTCTCTAGCCTGGAAGACCACAGGCCCCTTCTCACTGGGCTCCTGCTGCCTCACTCAGCCCACTTCAGAGCATTCTCCATGAGCAGGAGTCAGGATATAAATTAGCGCCCACTTCCCCCTGCCTCAAATCTCCCCCTGGCCCTCCTTAGCTGGTCCACAGGCTTCCACAATTGAGCCCATTACCTCTGGATCTCATCTCCCACACTGCCCCCATCCCTCCCTCCCCGTCTCTCCATGTTCCTCTGGGTCGACTGGTCTCCTGGAGGTTCCCCACATGCACCATGCTCCTGTCCACCCCAGAGACTGGGAAAACTCTGCCTCCACTGCCCCTCACAGCCCGTAACCAGTGCACCCACACTTTACCCACTTACCTCCTACTCCCCTTCAGAGCTCAGCTCAGTGGCCACTTCCTCCAGGAAGCCCTCCTGGCCCCCCAGCCTGTACCAGGCACTCCACTGGACATTGTCATGGTGACTGGACCTTTATTTTACAGCTCTTCTTACTGCTGCAGGCATGTGCTTGTGTGACTAGCAGCATCTGTCCTCCTAGCAAGGTGGACCTGCACGGGTTGGGGCCCTGTCCGTCTCATTCCCTACTGGGTCCCCTGCACACATCATAAGATCTGGCACATAGTGGGGACTTACCGAGTATTTTTTGAATGAGTGAATGAACAAATGAATAGATGGAACGATGGATGGATGGAGGAAAGCAGAGGAAAGAGCCAGAAGGTAAAAGATGAGGTGACAGCTGTTTAAACAGGGCAGTTGGGGGCCAGGGGAGCCTCGGTGAGGAGGCAACATTTGAGAAGAGTCATGGGGAGGATTGTGGGTATGCAGGCAGAGGGAAGAGCATTGCAAAGACCCGGTGGGAGGCCAGCACACACCTGGTGTGTCCAAAGGACAGGGCAGAGGGAGGAGTGCAGAGCAGAGAGGGCAGAGAGGGGTCAGGCAGGTGTGTGAGCCCTGGAGCTGGGCCCAACGGAGACGGAGGAGCCTTTCGAGGGCTCTGAGCAGAGCAGTGGCTTCGTCCTTCTGTCCTTCCTGAGTGTGCGACACGCTCAGTGAGGGCAGGCCCTGGTCTGTGTATGCGGACCTGGTGCCCGATCACAGTAGTAAATATGGGCTGAGTGGTCCTTGTGCAGACATCTGGGGGGACATCTGTCATCCCTTTCCCTGGGACAGCCATTTTCCACCTGGTCAGGCCATGTCCTCACTCTGCTTAAAACCCTCTGGTAGCTTCCCATAGCCTGGAATAAAAGCCAGAGGCCTTGCAGTGGCCCACAGGCCCCAAGGCAGCTTCTCCAGCTCAGCCCTAGTGACATTCAGGCCAGGTGACAGCTGCTGGGCCATCCTGGGCACTGTCAGATGTCAGCAGCAGCAGCCCTGGGCTCTGCCCACAGATGCCCGCAGCCCAGCAGTCCCCCCCCAGTTGTGACAATCCAAACACTCCAGACACTGCCACTGTCTGTCTCAGGGGGTGTGTATGGGGGGAAATCTTCCTGGTGGGGGAGGGGGAGTGGAAACCACAGCCCCACTGCAGCTGCACCGCTCCCAGCCCACCTCTGTCCTGGCCGTCCTCCTGAGAAGATGCCCCACTTCCAGCACCTCCCAGCCTCACCCCAGCTTCACTTTCTCTATAGCCCTTACCAGCAGCCCGCATTTCTTTGGTTCACTGTGTATTTAACTGATCTGACTCCCCACCTGGAATGAACTCCATGAGGGCGGGCACTGGCTCGGATCCCCAGTGCCCAGCACAGAGCACTATATTTGATGAGTGGATCCCTGAATTCGGATCATCACTCCCTGTTTTATGGATGAGAAAATTGGATTGGGGAAAAAAAAAAACTGGATCAGAGAGGTTTAGTGGCTTACCCAAGGTCACTCAGCTAAATCTGTGACACCACCAAGACTAGAACTTCCGCCTGTAAATCTGGGTTCATTGAACTCTGTCCATGCCCATGATGGCCAAGGCCTGGGACAGGTGGATCATGCAGAGAGAGACCAGAGTAGCTGGGTTCCAGGAAACAGGATTCCGCTTGGACTCGAGCCCACGACCATGTGGATGCTCTCCCCGCGGGTGTCATGGAGTGGGGCTGAGGGGAAGGGGGTTTTGCTGGGGGCTGTGAGCAAACACCTTCCCTCGATTAATTCTTCCTCCCTGTCAGGGGTTACTGAATTCCTAAAAAGCCCTGGGCTGGGCGTTTCGGAAAACGTGGTTGCAGCATCTCCTTGGGAAACGTCCTCCTGTATCAGGCCAGCGACAGACGCTCTTTAAGAGGAAAGTTTGCCGAGTTTACCCCGTAAGCACCCCAGCCGTGGAGGGAGGCGGTGCTGGGGAGAGGGGTGTGATTTCACGACGACGAGAACCCACTTTTCATAAATTACCAGGAGGAAATTTGTGTGTGTTGGAATAAACTGTCCAGATACACAGTGGGGCTCCAGGACAGTCAATAATTCAGATGTTCACCAGCACGACGTGGGATTTAGAAAACCTTTCCTTGGGATGTTGCTCAAAAACACTGCTAATGGCCGGGAGCCTCCTCATCACACTTGGTGGCCACAATGGGCCGGCCTGCGGGGCTCCTGGTGGAAGGCAAAGGGCAGCGACGGTGACCTCCTGTGCTGTGTGAGTAAAGCTCTGTCCCCAGGAAAGCACCATGGACGTCTCATTTTCCTCACCGTCTCCAGGATGAGAGGTAAGGACTGTGGGGCTCGGAGAGGGCAAGAGCACAGCCCCAGATCCCTCAGCTCGGAAATGGAACATGGGGCTCGGATGAGAACCCGGCTTGGGGTGGTTGAGTTGCAATGACTCTACCTTGACTTTGGGAAAGGGATTCTCCCCCTCTGTGCTTCAGTTTCCTTGTCTGTTAAATAGGGATCTGTTTATTCACTCAGAAGACACGTATTTATGGAGTCCTTGTAAAATCCAGGTGTTGGGATGGAGTGTGACCAAGACAGACCCAGTGCTCGTTCCCATGGAGCTCAGCCTGGTGGAAGACTCAGATGATGAGCAAAGACATCGCTCTGCAAATGGTAATCAATACTATCAAGAAAAATAAATACAAAGGGATGGGTGGGAGATGGATACTTGAGTTAGGGTAAGCAAGGAGAGCCTCTCTGGGCAGGGGACAGTTGAACAGAGACCTGAAAAAAGAGGGAGCTGAGCAGATTTCTAGAGGAAGAGGGCAGAAGGAACAGCCAGTGCAAAGGCCCTGGGGTAGGACTGTGCCTGCTATATTGGAGGAGCAGTGAGGAGGCCATCATGGCTGGAGTGGAGTGAGCTGGCAGGAGAGAGGTGGGAGGTGAGGTTAGAGACGCTGGCAGTGGCCAGAGCGTGAAGGACCCCTTAGAAATCTGCATTTTATTCTGAGAATTCTGGGGACCCACCAGAGGGCTGGTTTGCAGGGAAAGGACCAATTATAGTGTATGTTTTAAAAAGACCCCCTAAAAATTCTCCAGATTAGATTGTCAAGTGAAAAAAGCACAGGGCAGAACCACGTGCATGGGATGCTACTGTCTGCTTAAAAAAAAATCAAAAGGAGATAAAGGTATGCACTGGCTTGTACATGCATAAAATTATCCCCACCGTGATGGATGAAAATAGGAGGGAGCAGTGCTTGCCTCTGGGGAGGAGCTCTGCCCAGCTGGGACTGGGTGGGAGGGACACTTTCTTCTTTCAACATTTTTTCTTGCACCTTTTGAATTTTGAGCCATGCAAATTTGTTACCTATTTAAAAAATAAATAAATACTTTTTTGGAAGCAAAAGAAGAAAGGAAAAAAGGGAAGAAAAAGAAAGGCCCCTCTGGCTGCCGTGTGGATAATGGATTATGGATGCACCTGGGTGGCAGCTGGGAGTGAGATGGGGAGGAGGCTGGGGCCCGTTGGTTGATATTTTTAGCTCCACTTTACAGATGAAGACTGTGGGGCTCAGAGAGGGCAAGTGCTGAGCCCCAAACGACACAGCTAGGTAGTGGAGGACGGGGCTGGGATGCAAACCCTGGCCTGCCAGCTTCCTCACTGCCATCTTTCTGTTCTCTGCTCCGTGTCCTTGGATCATCTGCTCAGCGATGTCCTCCTCAAGGCCCAGGGGACGGGATTTGGTTCCCGGGCCCTGGATCGACAGCAGGATCTTGCTGTGGTAGGTGCTCAGAAGCTTTGCTAAGTGATGAATGCATTCACACGTTCACTCGCTCGTTCGTTCATTCAGCGATGGCAGCGAGTGGCTTCTCTGCGCCAGGCTCTGTGCGAGGGCCCAGGATTCAGCCATGAACGAGACCAGCCCCCACCTCCTTGGAGGTCACACTCTGAGGGGTGGGGCAGGGGGAGGCGACGCTTCGACACGAACTGTGTGTAACAGAAGCGCTGGGAAGGAAACTCCAGTGAAGCGGAGGAGGGAGGAGGGCGAGGGGAGGCCTTTCATGGGCAGCGAGGGCTCCTCCCTGGAGGGGGCACTCCAGCAGAGGCTTCACGGGGGCCGCAGGAGCTTGTCCTGTGGGGATCTGGGGAAGAGCATCCCAGGCAGAGGGAAAAGCCCATGCAGAGGCGGGGTGGGGAAGATCCCGCTGGGGGTGTTCGAAGGACAGCGGAGGAGCAGAGAGCACTGGAGAGGGAGGCGGCGGGCGGGGCCATGCGGGGCTCGTGGGCACTGGATTACTCAGGGCCAACACGGACACCTTGGAGGGCTCTGAGCGGGGGCTCAACCTGCTCCATGAGGTTTAAAATGAAGGCAGCTGTCCCCCTGTGCTGTTTGTGGGATGGCAGTGGTGGTGGCCTAAGCTGCATAGGCTGCCTTGCAAGAGATTCTAGGAGAAGAAAATCCCAGAGCGGTGAGGCCAGAGGGGCTACCCCGTTCGAAGATCCTAGGACTTGCTGGAGAGGACCTAGCTGCGATCACAGAAGCTGGCGCCCACTCCTAGGGCCTCAGCTGTCTGCCTCGTCACAAGGGGACAAGGTCACAGATGGAGAAGGGCTCCCAAAGGCTGGCGACACTTAACGCCAAGATCAGTGGTGCCCCGCCACCGGTAGAGACTGACCCCGACAGCTGAGGCCCACCAGGAGGAGGGGAGGGTCTGGAGGCCGATGGAGCCCCTGGCCACCTCCATCCCTGGTCTCATGGCAGTCCCGGCTCTGGCTCCGGAGCCCTGGGTCTGGCTTCCTGCGCTTTCACCATCTGTGCTCTGTGGCTGGCCAGGCGTGCCCTGCTCTGGGGTGCCCATCTGGATACCAAGCCGACAGCACATCAGGCTCAAGCAGGGTATCTTATGAGCATCATTCACAGGTCCCTCCGGCTCCCGGGGCTTTTGTTTGGTTTGGATTTTGGGCCTGGGGAAAGGGAGGGGAGACAGGAGCTCACACATCCTGACTGCTCTGTGCGGGGCCGCTGGCCTCCACATCCGTCGTCTCATTCTGTCCTATATCAATCCCCATTTACAGGGGTGGAAACTGAGGCTCAGAGAAATGGTGGCTTGTCCAAGGCCACCTCGGTGTTAAGCAGCAAAGCCAGGATTGAAACCTGGGACTGTTGGATTCCACACCAGCACTTTCCACCACATCCCAGTTCTCACTGGCACTGGACGCCTGGAAGGAGCTTGTGTTTGTGTGTGTGGTGGGGAGGGTTGACAGAGCAACACCTTCATCGCAGGTTCATCCCAGGTTCTGGGCGGGGAAGGCCCTGGGCCATGGCTCCTCCATCAGGAAGGAAGCATGCCAGCTGGCAGGCCACGTAGAAACATGCTCCCTCCTCCCCCTGGAGCGGCCATGCCCCGGGCTCCGGTGACACAGCACCTGCGGCTCCTGTGGCTCCAGCCACTGCCTGCCCAGCCTGCTGGCTACAATATTCCCAGGGCAGCAGGCAGGCAGGCAGGGGCCTCAGTCCACCGTCCCAGCCCAGGAAGCCCAAAGAGGGAGGTTAGGAATGCTACTGCCAGGCTTCCAGAAGCTTCTCCGATTTCTGCAGCCCCAGCAACTTCTGAAATAAACCCAAGGCAGCCTGACCCCGGCCCAGACCCCCTCACAGATGCCGGCTCCCACAGGCACACACACTGCCTCCAAGAGTGAGCCCTTCTGCCCTTGGCTTGCAAGGACCCTCGGAGACTCTGGGGAAAAGCGACAGCGGGGTGGCTGTGCCTGAAATGCCACTGTCAGCCTGGGTTAAGAACTTTTTTTTTTTTTTAACACACCTGTAATCTCAAGAGGGAGAATATGTGGTGTCTTTAATATATCAGTGAAATGATAACTGGCCAGAGGGAAGGAAAGAGCATCAACTTCCTGTTAGACTCATTGGACTTGAACTCTACTCACGACCCATGCCTCCACGCTGGTGGCCTCCGTTCACTCCCCTGGCCTCACATCTGGCTTTGGGCCCCCTGAAAGGCGTCCCTTCCTTTCCTTCCCAGGTACCCCCTTAGAGTTGAGCCTTCATCATCCTTTGCCTGGACGGATGCAGTAGCCTGCCAGCTGGTCTCGGTCACAGTCTTCTCTCTCAAACACAGCTCTTACCCTCTCCCTCTCCAGCTCAAAACCCCACTATGGCTCTCCAGCACCCCCAGGATCAGGTCCTGACACCTTAGCTTGGCCTTCAGGACCTTTCAGGGCCCAGCTAGGACTGTCAGCCCAACTCCACCCCTGGGTGTTTGAGAGCATGGGCTGTGTGACCTTGGGCAAGTTACCTAACTTATCTGAACCTCAATTCCTCATCATAAAAGTGAAATAGCAGACTTCTGCCACAAAAGGAGTAGGGTTTGAACCGTGTGATTCTATTGAGCTCATGCCTGTAGCATGGGGTTGGGCATACAGTCAGTGCTCAGTAAAGGTAGATATCCTTATTTATCACCGGCCCTATGAAACAACTAAAAAAAATCCCCCACCATGCTGTGCTGTTTCCTGTCTCTGAGCCTGTGCAGGTGGTGTGACCTCTGCCTTGGCAGCCTAGTGAACTCCTATTGATCCTTCAACACCCCTCTCAGGTAGCGCCCTGACCAGAGTCAGCTCTCCTTCCTCAGAACACTCCTCTGTATTGGCTGAACAGCTGATCTGGAATTTTCCCATTTACTTGTTGATCCTCCACCATGTGACGGTGGGCTCCCAGGGCAGCAGCTGACAAACCACTGAACTGAACCAGCCAGGGAGGGCTGGAGAAATGGGGGAGGTGGTGCAAGAGGGGAAGGAAGGAAAGGTGGAAGCAGGGGGGCTCTGTGGTTGGCCCGTGCAGAATAAAACTTCCATTCATTTACTCACTCATTCATTCACTCACTCATTCAATTAACAAATATGTATTGACCTCCTGCTCTACCTAAAGCCCCCTTCACTCCACAGCTGCTAGAATCACATCCAAAACCTCTCCTCCACGGCCCACGAGGCCCTGGAGATCCAGCCCCAGGTGACCTCACCGACCTCCATCTCCCTGTCCCTCTCTGTTCCCCACTGAGCTCCAGAACTCTGGCCTCCCTTTGGTTCCTCAAGCAAGGCCACGTTCTAGAACGTCCTTCTCCTGACCTGTCCAGGCCGGCCCCCTGGAGAGGCCCTTCCTGATGACTCTGTGGAAACGGGGTCTCGCCCCTGCCCACAGGCGCCGACTCCATCTCAGCCGGCTGGTCTCCTCCCTCGCCTCAGCCCGCACCCCAGACACACGTGTGGGGCTAGCAGCTGCCACCCCCCCCCCAGGCTGTGACCTCCCCGCGTCCCAGCTCGCCCCGTCCTGCCCGGTGCCTGCCGGAGAGGCCTCACCTTCAGAAAGCCCCCTGGAGGCTGGAGCCAAAAGGGGCCTTGGTGAGCATCTAGGGCGCCTCCTAGTGTTGTAACAACAATCATAAAAATAATCGTAATTCCAGCAATAACAACAGCTCACACTTCTCAGGTGCCAGGCCCTGTTTTCTTTAATCCATGCAACAACCCCAGAAGGGGAGGTTCAATTATATCCCCTTTTGACAGAGGAGAAAACTGAGGCTGGGAGAGGCCTCACCCACTCCCAGGCCACAGAGCCTGCCCTCTCAACCAACCACTGGGCTACACTGCCAGGTGACAGAGAGATGGGGAACAGCCACAACGAGCACCACAGCAATGGCAGGGCAGCGACAACACTGAGGCTCCACATTTTAGCTGTGTGACTTTAGACAAGTCACATAACCTCTCTGGCTTCAGTTTCCCTATCTGTAAAATGGAGATAAACACAGTCTCCTTCATGAGATTGAATGTTCACAGAGAGGAGGCCGACAGGGCCTCTACTATAGAGTGGAGGGGGATGGGTGTCATGAGGGGAGGATTCTGGGGGTCCCCAAACACTGCCCTTGGGCCCAGGGCCACCCTCACAGGCAACAACCCCCAAAGCTGGTCTTGCCCAAGGCGGCTCTGGGCCCGGCTCCAGTAGGACCCCCGTTGGCAGGCCAAGTGAGTGGAGTCATAGACATCCTTCCCGGGGGGCACCCAGTGACCACACACTCCCCTCTGGAGAGGGAAGACAGCACTGTGGGGGATGAGACCCTGGGGTCCCGGGGTGAGCAGCAGGCAGTGGGGTGGGGGCACCAGCATGCCCCAGAGTCGAGCCCTGAGCCACAGGGACCCTGAGCACCCACAGCCCTCCTCACACCTGCTCCCCCTCACCCCATGGGCCCTGGCAGTGCGAATGGGGCGTCTGCTGGAGCCTCCCCTGGGCTGTGCCAACCTCCCTGTGCCCAGACAAAGCCCGGCCCCCGGCCTCTGGGGAGGGGGCGGGTAGACTGGGAGCTGACAAAGGGAGCCAGGGGCTGCGCCTGGGGCTCGTGCCACCCCCCCACCAACCTGCCCAGGGCACCCACCCCCCTCCTGCCACTTGGCCGCTCTGCTGGGGCGCCCGGCACCGTTGCTATGGCGGCAGCTCTGGGGAAGCTGCAGCTGGGTAATTATTGTGAACATCCATCCTGCCTCCTGCCCGCCCCGGAGAGCAGGCTGGGGAGCAGCCGGGCCAGGCAGCCCTTCCCCATGGCCGGTGGCCGCCCCCTGGCCTGGCACGGCGCCCACCGAGGTGCTGAGGGGAGGAAAGTCACTCAGGCCACAGGAGCAGACGGGCAGGCCCACTCCGCAGGGGCCACCATGGGGCTGGCCAGGGAGCCCCACTATCGCCCCTGCCCCCCACCTCTGGCCCACCCTCGGGGCTGACCCACCAGCCTGGAACCTATTTTTTCTAGCTATAAACACACACCACACACAAAACCAGGCAGCTAGCCTCCTTTGTTCAAACGGCATCTTTCCTGGGCCTTTTTGGGAGCAGTGGGAGCCAACAAGGACTGGTCTGGGCTCTGGCCTCTCATGCAGGGACGTCCCCCTGGATGAGGAGGCCCCCTGGGGCCCCAATGCGGCCCCGCCATCTCCTCAGGCCCAGAAGCTAGCCCTGGCTCTGGTGTCTAAATATAGCCCAGCCTGGCTGGGCTCGAGGTCACACACACTCCCAATTGCCGGGGGCAGCCACGTGGAGGGCAGCAAGTAATGTCCGTTTATTCGGGCGTCTGGCAAGCCTTTCAGGAGCCTCTGCTGGTGCTGGGCACCGTGATGGGCTCAGAGCCCCCGCCATGAAGCAGGTGTGCCCCTGCCTTCTGGGCTCACAGACCCCCTAGAGAGATGCACGGCAATGACACGAGGAGCTCTCTTTCTAGGGGCCACAAGAAAGGGTCCCCTCCTGCAGACTGGAGGCGGCATGGGAAGCAGGGCCTGAGTAAGGCTTGATGTGAGTGAGGAGATGTCAGGCCTGAGGGAAGGGGTGAGGTCCAGACAGAGGGAAAGGGAGCGGGCCTCACGTGGGCAGGATTGTGGGGGGCACCTCAGGCAGGACGCGGCTGGGGGGCGGTGGGAAGCGCCCTCAGCAGGCCGAAGAGCACAGGGACACCTGTCTCCCCTCTGCTGGCCCTGGCCGCCCCTGGGGGCTCTGCACAGGCTGAGACAGCTGGCAGAGGGCACTCAGCAGGAGAGAGCTGCCCCGATCCTTACTTCCAAAGATCCCTGGTGGCCAGGGTGGAAATGGAGGGCGCACGAGGCAGGTGGGAAGCTGGTGGGACAGGGGCCAGGGGTGAGGCAAGGCCCTCCAGGGCGGCAGGGAGAGAGAAAATGAAGGAGAACGGAGGCTTGGAGGGAGGGGGCTCGGCTTGCCTCTCCAGGTCTACCCAGGGCTTCAGGCTGCCTGTGCCCCCTCCCCCAGACGTTGGTCATCTAGGCACTGACCAGGGCCCTGCATGAGGGACAGACATGCTAAAATAAGAGAGGAAATGTTTGTTGAGAGAGAGCCCAGCCCCAGTGTGCCGCCAGCTGTCAGGCCCCGGGGAGAAGGCCGTCTGCTCCTCCGTCGCTGATGGCGGGAGCCCAGCCTGGGCTCCAGCACAGCCTTGTGGGTAGGGGCCGGGCGGCCCTGATGGCCTTTGGACCTCACGCTTAGAGTCACAGCAATAAATCTTCCCAGTGGGCCGAGGTTTCCCATCTGAGAAATTCTTTCCCATCCAGGATCTTGCACGAGCTTCAAACAGCCCTGGTGCGAGGCCAGGCAGGGAGGAGCGGCCATCGCAGACGTGAGGAGGCTGGGGCTCGGAGAAGTGAGCTGACGTGCCCAGGCAGGGAGAAGGGGAGAGGCGTCAGGGTAACCAAGTACCCACTACGCGGCGGGGACCTTACACATGTCACTTGGGCTGCAGCTAGAAAGTGCCTGCAGCAGAACTTGAGCTCGCCGCTGATCCCCTGGACCGAGGGTGCCCTGTCCTCCTGAGACGGAGGCCAGCACGAGCCCGAAGCTGGGCCAGGCTCACTCCCTTTAGCAGCACGTTTTCTGAGACTGGAAGCCAGAGGGGCAGGGGGCCCAAGACAGATAGAAATGCCCATAGGAATTATCCAGTCTCACTGTGACCTTTGCTATCTTACAGATGGGGAAACTGAGGCTCTGGCCAGGTCCAAACCCAAAGAGCCTGCTGTTTCCCAGATCCTGGAGTAGCCAAGACCTGGTGGCTAAGTCCCGTTAATCCCCAGAGCTCTGCGGGGCCCAGCTGTCCAGCAGCACGCGGGGTTTTTATTTGGAATGTGGGAGCAAGAACTCTGGATGCAACTTCCGGAGAGAGGCTTCCGGGCCAGCCCTGCAGCTGACATCAGCCCTGGGACTCGATGGTCACTGGGTGAGAGCGAGGTGGATCAGGAGGGAGGGGGAGGGGCCCGTCACAGCCAGCACCAGCCATCTGCAGGACTCTCAACAGTGCAAGTGACAATGATGGTGCACGTCAGGCGCCATAAATGAAAACATCAGAGACGCCCTCTAAAGGGTGCTGGCCCGTGATGAGGTTGCAAGACACACTCGCCACGATTTGTATTATTGTTCTCGTCCCTCTGCACCAGGTCTCTGTCCTGGGTTTTTCTCACTTCATCCTCAGAATGACTCTGTGAGGGAGGCTCTAGAACTATCTCTATTTTACAGACTAAGAAATGGAGGCTCAGAGACATCCATCCATCCATCATCCATCATCCCTCCTTCCTCCCTTCCATTCTTTCTACACAGCAGATCCAGTGCTGGGTACGGGGCACACAGCGGGGAGTCAGCAGCCCTGACCCCACCCCTATGGGGCTCGCAGCCTAGTCAGTTTCCTCATCCGTGACATGGACATCATGATGCCCATCTCCTGGAGTTTTGGAAGAATAAGCTCACGGTGTGGAAGGCCAGAGCAACAGAGACGTTATTGACTGTGGGTGATAATGAGGGTGGTGAGTTAGTTGCGGGCCAACCCCCTGCCTGGCATTCGCAGCCCACGGGGCAGCTGGGCTCTCACAGCCTCCAGCTTTGTGCATCCCACCACCACCCAGACCAGACTTCTCTACCATCAACATGCCGGGCTCACTCCCACCTCGGGCTGTTTTTCAGGCTGTTCCGCCCACCTGGAAGGCCCTTCCCTCCCCCGCAAATCCCAGCCACACACACTTCTCCAACCTTCCCTTATCCCAGGCTCCCCAGGGGGTCCACACCCACTTCCAGCACACATCTTGGCTCCCTGGCATCACAGGCCTGGGCTCTGGGGCTGTATAGGCCTGAGTTCAAACCCTGGCTCCCCCTTGCTCTGAGCCTCCGCTTCCTCACTTGCAGGGTGGGGGTAACTGTAGCCCCCGCTGCACGGGGTGTGCCTTGGGCTCGCGTGGTGCGGGGCGCACGGGGGCACTTGTGAGGAAGAGGCCATTACTACAGCTCCATTTCCTTTGGCCCCCCTGTGCCTCCCACCTCTGCCCCGTGCTGCCTGGGGGGCAGGAAGCCTCAGGTACAAGGACTCCAAAGGAGGCAAGGCCTTCACTGAAATGGACCCTTCGTGGAGGGGAGAAATTTGGGGACTGAGGGCTTCCCTCTTTCTTCCTGAAATCAGCCCAGGCAGGAGGCCACTCATCAGCGGGGCAAGCCAAGATGACCGGAAAGTTCTCTGCGGCCCAGGTTTCAAAGCCAACCCAGTGGAGTGATCAGCGGCTCGGGGAGCAAGGATTATGCTGGGGAGAGGTGGCCTGATGCAAAAATGTGCTGCCTCGGACAGCTCAGTGCTGGTGATGTGCGCAGGATCAGGGGTCTATGCTCTTGGGTGGGGTGTGGCTTAGCCCAGGCTTTTCGCTAACAGGTACTTTGTTAGGACCTGTCACAAATTCCGTACCCATCCCCTTCAGTAGTGCCTGGGGGTTAGCTGGGTACGAGCGCACCGTGAGGCCTGCCCAGGGCTGGCAGCTGGAGCAAAACAATGGAAACAATTTAGATGCCGATCACCAGAGGACCAGACCAAGAAATGATGGGCCAGCTCACATTACGGAATACTGCACACATGGTTGTATATGGACCAGCACAAAACCACGTCCATACCACGGTCAGTGAAAAATAAGGCGTCCTGCAGAACAAAACATACAGAGTGTTACCGTTTACGTGAGAAGCACGCTTAGACATCTAAACACACAGTTATAGATATAGAAGATAGAGATACAGGTATAGGCATAGGTATAAACAGAGGTATAGACAGAAGTGTAGATACAGACACATACACGTGACAGTAAAACGTTTGAAAGGACACCTACCAACTGACAATGATGTTTGAGGGGAACGGGGCTCAGGAAGCACAGGAGAATTACTCGGGCTTTCATTTGCTACATTTTATTAATGTTTGAGATATTACAGTGAGAATATTTTCCTGAAATATGTATGTGACCCTAAAAATTAAAAAGAAAAGAGCCCGGCCACGTGGCTGGGAGCTCAAGGGAGGCTGGTGTGTGGGGTCAGGCCTGCTGGGCCGTCTCGGGCTGTGCCTGGAGCTTCTTCCTGCACCAGCTGCGGCTCCTTCTCCCCAAGGCCAGGGGCGGAGAGAACTGGCTTTGGCGGCAGCAGCGGCATCTGCAGGTTCCCTAAGTCTGGAGGTGTGTGATCCCTGGACGGTGTACTCTGCGAGACGGGCCCACTCCCACACAGAGAGGCAGGGCGGGCCTCAGAACCAGGCAGAGGGCGACCTTGGACATGCAGGCAGAGAGGTGAGCGAGGGGCCCGGAGCCCCAGGCCTGCAGGCGGGATGCTGTGCGGAGCCTGCAGGTGTCTGCCCGGACTGCGCCTGCAGCTGAGCCCGAGGAACACGGCATCAGAGGAGGCGGCAGTGCCCCTGCGCCCCCTGCACGCCCCACCCAGAGGTCCACGAGGTCGTGGGTGGGAGAGGGGAAAGGCCATCAGTAGAGCACTTCCTGGGGCCGGGCCTGAGCCGGGCACTTTTCCTGCTCTGTAACTGGCCTTTTAATTTTGTTCAGGGTGGGTTTTTTCTATTGTGTTTTTTTGACACATGGAAGTTGGGGAGGTTTTGGGGCTAGATAATGAAAGCAAACGGCTAAAATAATTCCAACTACGCAAAGGAGACATAGTGAAAAGCAAGTCTTTCCCCGCAGCCGCCCAGCTCCCTCCGGGGACTCCATGCACGCGCGAGCACATGCGTGTCTGTTCATACCCCCCTCTGATGCTAACGGAGGCACCACACGCCGCATTCTGTGCCTGCCTTTTTCCCTAAAAATACGTGTCTTAGAGCTTCTTCCAGGGCAGTACATGCGAGCTGGCTCATTCTTTTTCGTGCCTGGATTTCTGTGGCATACAGAATTCTTTAATATTCATGTAATCAGATCTGGAATTCTGGTCCCATGGTTTTCTGCCTTTCCCGTATATGCTTACTGCCATTCTGCACAGCAACCCTGAGAGGCAGGTGGTCCCCAAGTCACAGAGGAAGAAACTAGGGTAACCAACCATCCTGTTTGCCTGAGATGGTCCCGGTTTCAGTGCTGAGAGGCTAGCATCCCAGGAAAACCCTCGTTCTCGGACAAACCATGATGGCTAGTCCCCCAAAAGGAACCTCGGGCTCAGAGAGGTAGGGACAATCTCTCCGGCCTTGCAGTTGGTCAGCGCAGGCCTGAGACTGCCACCAACGTCCACCTGATGATGATGGTACCGTAAGAGGGCAGCGACAGCAGCTGCCGCTCAGTCAGCATCTCCTGTGCGCCTGCGCCTCCTCTGCTCTCACAGCAGCCCCAGGAGGTGGATTGCAGGGCGTTGGGAGAGAACCTGAGACCCACAGGCCTGGGCTCCGTCTCAGCTGTGTGTGTGACGTGGTGGCCAGCTCCCTCTCTGGTCCTGGGCCCAGAACAGACACTCAACATGTGTTTGTTAAGTGAAAAAAAAAAAAAAAAGTGAATGAAGCACTAACATTTAATAGATGGAAAAACTGAGGCACAGAGAAGCTAAGTCACTGGCTCAGAGTCACACAGTTCATAAACAGCAGGGTCAGGATTTGAACCCTGACAGGGGCTCCAGAGCCCACGACACTTTTCCTTCTTCTGGAAGGTTCTTGTCCACATTACCCATTGGTGCCCTCTGCCTCTGACTCCTCAGATCAGTCCCCCAGTTGGCCCCTCCTTCACTGCGCTCGTTGTCTGGGCCCTGCTCCCACTCTCATTTCACAGGAGTCTTGCCTCCCTGCTCCCCACTCCTGGCTCAGGAGCCCTGCTCTCGTCCCTCCAGCCCCCCTGGACTGGATGCTCATCTGGAGCCCAAAGTCTGAGCTTCAGCCTTCCCCCCCGGACTGTGTTTCATTTGTTCATCCATTTGTCCAGCTCTTCATTCCTTTGCTCAACAAACATTTACTGAAACTGAAATGAGCCAGCTCAAGCCCTGGTGCTGGAAATTCACATATGAATCCAGCCTGGGCCTTATCCTCAGGGGACAAAGGGACCCAGACAAAGAAACAGCCCTGGGAACCCAGAGAGAGAGCAGCTCTGATGGAGGTGGCCCAGGCACAGCCGCAGCGGGTGGGAGTTGGGGCTCCCAGCCCGGGCTCTGGGAAAGGCCCCTGGAGAAGGTTATGCCAGAGTCTGGAAAGATGAGGCAAGTTAGCAAGACAGAGAGGAGGGGGAGAGGGTTGGGGTGGGGCTGTAACACCTCGGACAAACGGCCTGGGGTAGGAGAGCGCATGAGGCCTTCAGATTGTGCAAGTTGTTCTTCACAGCTGGGCCCCAGGCTGTCCTCAGGTGGGCACAGGTGGCCCCAGGAAACCTGCTTCCTCTCCTGGCTACCCAGCCATCTCTGCAGGGTTTCCAAGAATCTCATGTCTAGGAACCGATCAGAAAAAGCCAAAATGATCAGCAGTGTGGATGTGGAATTACCTGTGTGCGGACGATCCTCGTCACGGTGTTCTTTGCTGTAGCAAACCCGTGAGAGCAGCCGCAGGGCCCAGCCGGGAGAAAGGGCGCTCTGGCCGAGCCCACCACCAGCTGGAGTCGTCCGAGGGGCTCAGAAGTCACGTTGTCAGAGACAATTTAATGGCACCGGAAAATGTGTGTGATGTAATTTAAAGCAAAACCCAGAAAGACGCAAACTCTTTGATCACCCTAAGTTGGGATATGTGTGTCCACGTGGGAAGACACTCGCAAGACCTGAATCGAGTGCTTCACAGGGCTTTCCTCTGGCGATGGGCTAACCTAGGGGTTGAATTTCCTTTTTGAAAATAATTTCCTGTGTTCTCTGATTTTGCAACAGTGGGCCAGTCTCACTTTTATTTTCAGAGACCGATTCTAGGTGACCAGCTCCATGAGGCCGACCTCCCTTTCCTCCTCCCAGCCGGACCTGCAGGCCCACGGAGAACCCTCCACTGAGCCACGAGAACCACCTGTGCCCCCACATCCCGTGTCTCTGCGGCCTCCATGCTTTTGCCTCTGCTGTTCCTCTGTCTGAACGCCCTTCCCTTTCTCTCTCTTTCTGGTCAAACTCCCCCAGCCTCGCGGGCCTCCCCAGGGTCCTTCCTCTGAGGACATAATGCCCACCGAGCGCCCACACGCGTGAAGGACAGGCATACACACCGAAACCCCTCACTGGGCCCTGAGCTGCTGGGGGAAGGAAAGGAGCCTGCCCATCTCCACCATCCCCAGAGGCTTCGTATGGGGCCCAGAACTTATTTTTACTTATTCCCTTCCTCCCCATTTTATTTTAAAAATGTCTAAACCTTCAAAATATAGTACAACGAACACCCGTGTACGTGTCGCTGAAATTCTCCCCCGTGTGCTTCCTCTCTTCCGCGCCCTGTCCCGCTGACCCAGTGCAGACATCTCCCAGGGCTGGGGTTTGGAAGCTGCTCCATGCCCACCGGAATGCAGGAAAGAAGGAACCAGGACGCAGTATTGCTCCCTTCTCCGTCTTCCGCACCAGCCAAGGACCCGCCGAAAGCGTCGCTTTTCTAAGATGCAGAAGTCGTCAAGTCACCCACTTGCTTGGAGGCTGGCTGCCCCCGGTCAACGCAGCCCCTTCGCAGAGGCCAAGGCCTCGTCACCCCTTCCTGCCTTGTCGCCCACTGACCCCCAGAAGACAGCCTTGTCCCCACATGGGCCGGCACCCACGCATGCTGTGGCTCTGGGCCCCGGAGCCTCTGCCCTTCTCGCTCACCTGGCGCATGGCCTCCCCCTCCCACGTCCTCAGAGAAGCAGAAGGCTTCGCTGACCTTTCTTCAGCGCCTTGGCACCGGGGGCAGCGCCTCTGAGGGTGACCTCTCATCCCAGTTTGCCCAGGACTTTCCGGTTGGCAGTGAAGGTCCTGGATCCCGAGAATCCCTCCGCGCCGCAAACCGCAGGGATGGGGCGCCCTAGATTCTGCCGGCTCTTCCACGGGGGTGGGACGTGTTCTCACCCCACCGCTGGGAGACACCACCTGTGAGCCACCCAGGGTGAGTCCCCCGCCCCGCGTCCTGCCAAGGCCACGGAACGGGCCCAAGGAAATGTTTGCTGACGCTGGCTGACTGCCCAGGGGAGTGAATGAAGGAACGAACAACCACCTCACCTCCTTTGCATCTTTGCTCAAGTGTCACCTCCGTGGGGCCTTCCCTGGCTGAGCTGTCTCATATAACAGGCTGTCCAGGACCCCCCCCCGTCCCTGTTGTCCGTGTGCCCCTCGCATCTGTCACTAAGTGACATCCTCCACAGTCCCTGTTCATTTCCTCTGGGGTCTGTCTCTCCCATGAGCATCAGCTCTCCAGAGCAGGGGTTCTGTCTGCGTTGTTCACAACTGTATTCCCAGTGCCTAGAATGTAGTTGCTCAGCAGATATTAGCAGAATGAATGAATGAATGAATGAGTGAACCTTGCATTTTACTGCAAAAGGTGTAGCCTGTGGCCATCTCACACATTTGTTCTTTTGTTTCATTTGTTCAACAGACATCAGCACCCACTGTGTCAATGCGGAGGTGGGGGTGTACACAGCAGAGTGCCCAGCCTGATGGTGGGAGGGGCAGAGGCCAGGATAAGGACCCACAGAGCCATTAGGCCTGGTTGTGTGGGAGGCCAAGCATCTGGGATTTCGGGATGGGGTCTCTGGGGCAGGACCCCGTGTATTGCAACAGCCCTGAAAGGCCAGGACCATGGTGATTGTGGCCAAAACCTAGTGAACACATGCTGTGTCCCTGGTGCTCTGAGCACGGATGTGCATGTGCTCAGTGGATTCTCAGAGTGCTGAGAGGCCACTGTTCTCCCCATTTTGCAGATGCTGCTGCAGAGAAAGAACGAGGGCTCAGAGAGGCAAAGTCGCTTGCCTGAGGTCACGGAGCTGGTCAGAGGTGGGGCTGGGATTCAGACCAGGGTCCACAGGACTCCAAGGCAGCCGGGGCCCCACTAGGTGACGGCCTGGAGTTGGTGCTGAGGGTGACCCAAAGGGAGGAGGGCAGGAGGCAGGGGACGAGCACAGAGACCCAGGGCCAGGAGGGTTGGGCTCTCCGTTCAAGAGGGGCAGGGCGGCTTCTCGGGACGGGGGTATGGAGGACTCGGCCTAGCAGACTTCGTGGTGGATGTGTCCCCCCACCTTCTCTCCTGATAAATGGGTACAGGCACTGTGGGTGACCGCCTCCAGCCCTTCACACAGGCCGGCCGGCCGTCCTCTGGGCCTGGAGAGGAGAACGCAGAAGCTGGGGTGGGCAGCAGCCCCTCTCCAGGGGGCTCCTCCCGGCTCCCCACATCCACCCACCTGACTCGCCCTGGGGATACCGCAGCTTATTCCAGGTCGGGAGCTGTGCTGAGTGACGCAGGGGCTCCAACTCGTTTAATTCTTCCCCACCTGTGACAGACAGGGAAGTCGAGTTCACACCGTCAGGTAACTGCCCAAGTCACCAGCAGGGGGATTCCAACCCCGACCGTCTGGCTCCGTGGCCTGCGCCCCTAACCCCTACCCAGGACGTGGGGCCCCGACTCCCCCGGCTCCCCCCCGCCTTGAGCCTGCACGGCCCATGACATAGACAGCAAATTCCAGCCCTTGCTGCCTCTCCACAGCAGCGGAGGGCTCAGCACACAGTAGGTACACACAAACACATCCTTGCGACTTAAAATCTTGGAGCGGTGACTTCCCCCCTTGGATGCTCCCTCCAGGTTTGGGGAATTATAACACAATCCCTCATTTGAACAGATCTCAAGCCTTTTCGAAGCTGTCCTTCCTCGGAGGGTGGAGAAGGGGCAAGAACACTGCCTTTCAACCAGGCAAACCTGGAAGGGAACCCCAGCTCCACCCTCAGCTGTTTGGAAAGGGCAAGTGACTGCACCACCCCAGCCTCAGTTTCCCCGTCTGTCACATGGGGTTGATACCAGTCATTGTGAGGAAGCAACATGAGCCAGGGGCAGACACATGGAGGTGCCTGGGGAGGGTGGTATCTCTCCATCGAGGGTCCAACAACCTCGGGGCTCCCCCAGGGTCCGTCCCTGACCTCCCTCCCTACTTTTCAACCATGGATGTTGTAAATCATGATGTATTTGAAACATACAGAACAGCATAGAAACGAGCTGACCCCTGGTCAGATGGCTCCACACCACATCCTGACAGGGCCTCTGCTTTCACAGTGTCTTCCGCAGCCGGGTCTGTACCAGGCGCTGGAGGTGCCATTTCCTCCTTCCGTCCTCACAACCTCCTCTGCAGGTGGGTCCTTCGGTTACCCCACCTCACAAAGGGGGAGACTGAGGCGCTGGGAGGCAAGGTTGCTGCCCCGAGGCCCACGGCCGGTGAGCGGCGGCAGCAGGATTTGGTTCCACGTACAGGTATATTTCTTGGCATGGAAAGATGTTGACAACATATTATTGAATGGGAGCACCCAGGGCCATAGAGGCTAATTTGGGAAGTCTCCTTAAAGGGTTAACCACGGTTGTCTCTAGCTGATAGGATTATGGACCTTACAATTCTTTTTCTTTTTTCTTCTGTTTATCTGTATTTCCTAATTTTTTCTAGCAGCTTTATGGAGGTATAATTCACATATCCTACAATTCACCCATTTAGTGTCCAATTCAATGGTCTTTAGTATATTCACAGAATTGTGCACCATCACCACAATTTTCTAACATTATCATCATCCCCCAGAAAACCCCCTACCCATTAGCAGTCACTCCCCACTGCCCCAAAACCCCCTCCCAGCCCTAAGCAACCACTTTCTGTCTCCATAGATTTGCCTATTCTGGACATTTCATATAAACGGATTCACACAATACATGGCCTTTGTGACTGGCTCCTTTCACTCAGCATAATGTCTTCAGGGTTCATCCATGTTGTTGCATGTGTCAGCATGTCATCCCTTTTTATGGATGAATAATAATCCATATTACATTTATCAATTCATCAGTTAAAAGACATTCAGGTTATTTCCATTTTTTTTTTGGCTATTATGAACAATGCTGCTATTAACATTTGTGTAATTTCTCTCTCTCTCTTTTTTTTTTTTGCTGAGGAAGATTCGCCCTGAGCTAACATCCACTGCCAATCTTCCTCCATTTTTGCATGTGAGCTGCTGCCACACCAAGCCTCACAGAAAAGGCAGAGGGTTTTCTAAAAATCATCACCCCCCACGTTGGAGAAGCCCAGGCCCGCTTTTCAAGCGTTCTCCCGCGGGCCCACAGGACAGCCCCGCACCCCGCCGCGTGCTCTCCACCCTGCTCCCCGGTCAGAGAGGAGCAGGGCGGGGAAGGCCCCCCAGGGCCACCCCCGAGGACTGGCCCAGCTCCCCTCCACCCTGGCAGCCACCTCCAGCTCCCACAGACCAGATGGAACACCCAGAATGTCAGGAGGGAAGGCAGCGTCTTCCAGGAGCCTTCCAGAAAAAGGAGTGGCCAAAAAGAAGTCTTGGTGGGTTGGCCCAGCCCCGCCTCGAGCATGGGGTGCGTGGCAGGATCCCGAGTCTCCCGGCACCTGCAGAGGAGGCTCTGTGACCAGCGGGCCCATCAGTAGGGACAGCACCACTTGCAAACAGTCTCTCCCACCGCCCTGTAAACGTTTCAGCACTTCTAACACTTGACAATAGAAGTACTTCTCCCCGGGGAGTGTGGGGACACAGGAAGAGTGCCCAAGTTCGTCTCCAGGCCCTGAGGGGCTTGGGAAAAGGGGTTAATCAGCTAATCGGTGGAGGAGAGTGACATTTATTGAGCACCTACTGCATACTACGCGTTGTGTAAGAAGCTCCATCTTTATGATGAGATCTCAATTCTGAGCATAACCCCGTTTTACAGATGGGGAAACTGAGGCTCACGACTGTGAGTTAACAGGCCCAGGGATGCATGGGGCTGGGATCCAACCCCAAGCCTGGTTTTGCCTCCCCAGTCCCAGCGCTGCCCGCTCCACAGTGCCATCCTGCCGCAGCCCGGCTGAGATCGTGGACAGATGCTCCCAGACCCCGTTCCACGCCTGCATCCCAAGGCCCCCTTCTCATTACTAACCCTGGTTCTCAGGGCCTGAGGGATGCAGAGGGGAATTGGATGGGAGACGAATGTCGTCTGGCCCCTAATGGGCTGGCCCACACTGTAGACGAAGAAACTGGCATTTGGGCTTTTCAGTCGATGTCCTGGAGAATCTGGCTGCTTGAGCCTCCAATAATTGGATCACCCGGGGTGGGGAGCAGGTAGATACATCAGTTTTCTGAGCCCGCTAAGCCCCCAGTCCACCAGCCTGGGGTGACCCTGCCAACGGGAAGACCTCCCCGGGAACCGGCCTGAGCTGGGATCCCCCGGATCTCCTGGTGACATCTGCCTGCTCCTGGCTGCGGCCTCCTTTCCTGCGTCCTGCCCCACCCCCCCAGCAGCCCTGCAGAGCCCTGGTACTCAGCCTGAGGGGTGGGGCGGGGCCTGGGCCCACCTCACAAACCTCTGGAAACCCCTTTTCCCTCTCCTGACTCCCCGGAACTCCTGGGTGAGCAGCGTGGCTGCAGGCTGGGGAGAGGGCAGAGGCCGGGGAGAGGGCTCCACCATTCCTCTCCTGGGGAGGCCCCACATGCTCTATCGCGCAGCTGCAGGGGAGGAAGCCCTCGCCTTGAGCTCCTGGCCCCATGAAACACCCACCTGGGAGCACCCTTCCTCCTGCCCACCAAGGGAAGTGGTAACATCCCAGGCCCCGTCCGCAGCTGAGGCCTCTCCCATCGCCCTCACTGTCCTCACGCCCTGAGGGGCAGGCTTCCTTTCCTCTGTCCAGGGTGGGGAGCCAGGTCACAGGGAAGACAGTGCCTTGCCCGAGACCATGCAGCTGGGCAGCGATGGGCATCCCTCCCAGGTCTGGCTGACTCCAGAGACGGAGTCCTTTCTCCCAGGATGTGCAGTGGTCAGGGCTGTGGGTTCTGGGGCGAGGCTGCTGGACTCAAAAGTCCTGGCTCCTCAACATCCTCACTGGGTCACCTGGGGCTGGTTGCTCAACCTCTCTGTGCTTCAGTTTCCTCATCTATGCAATGCTGTCAGAGACCCCCCAAATCCAAACCCTGTGTTGGCTGTGTGGCATTGGGTGAGTGGCTTAACCTGTCTGTGCCCCAGTCTACTCCGACTTAAAATAGAGAGCTTGATATACAGACGGCAAGGGTCGGTATGAAGATTAAAAGAAAACCATGCATGTAGGGCTTTCTGGCAGGTGGTGCCCCGCAGGCTCACGGGGCCAGCTGATTGTTTGCTGGTGCTGTGGTCAAGGTGCTGCCGTCCAAACTGGCTCCGGAAGGATGCACAGGAAAGGGGTCCCAGAAGGCATCTCTGGGGAGGGATGTGGGTGGTGGGGGACCCTAACTTGTCCCTATTCGTTGTTTTCTACCTTCAGAACTTCGTATGACATACGTGTTGTATCACTATTACCCAAGTGGATTATATAGCTATTTACAAAGATGCTCTTGCCCTGACACACGTCTCATGCTGCCCAGAGACCCCGTCCCTTGGTGCCCCTATTCCAGGACTGGCCCACCCTCCGTGGCCACACGTGGGCCTCATCCAGGCCCTGCCTTTCAGCCCACTCTCCCAGCAAGACCCCAGTGCAGCCTCAGGGCCAGGAGGCCCACCTTCCAAGCACAGGCCTGTCCCCGCCCCTCCCCTGCCTCACCTGGGAGATAATGGTACTCCGCCACCACAGGTACTGTAAGGACTGCAATGAGATACTAATTTGTAGAAAGTGCTAGATTTAGTTCCCGGCACAGAGTCACCCTCCTTCTTCCGGTCCTTGGAAAGGGCAAAATGATGTTGAAGAAGAAACTTCTGCTGACTTCCCGACTTCTCAGAGCCCATCTCCACCCACCGAGACCCCTCCCACCCTACAGGTGGGCCTGGGGGGGGGGGCCCCAAGCCAGTTCCTGCCTCCAGGCCTTTGTCCTTGCAGCGCCCTCCTCCTGGCAGCCCTTCCCTGACCTCCTGGAGGATGGCTCCTTCCCATTGCTCAGTTCCTCTCAAGTGTCACCTCCTCAGAGAGGCCCTCCCAGACCATGCTCTCTAGAACGGCCCCCACCCCCTCTTCTCTCTATCTCTTGCCCCTTTTTATTTTGTTCGTGGTATTTACCATTACCCTCAATTTTTTTTTTTTTTAAAGATTTTAGGGGCCGGCCCAGTGGCACAGCGGTTAAGTGAGCACGTTCTGTTTCTGTGGCCCAGGGTTCGCTGGTTTGGATCCCGGGTGCAGACATGGCACTGCTTGTCAAGCCATGCTGTGGTACATATCCCACATATAAAGTAGAGGAAGATGGGCAGGGATGTTAGCTCAGGGCTAATCTTCCTCAAAAAAAAAAACAAAAAGATTTTATTTTTCCTTTTTCTCCCCAAAGCCCCCCGGTACATAGTTGTATATTTAAGTTGTGGGTCCTTTTAGTTGTGGCATGTGGGATGCCACCTCACCATGGCCTGATGAGCGGTGCCATGTCCGCGCCCAGGATCCCAACCGATGAAACCCTGGGCCGCCGAAGAGGAGCGCATGAACTTAACCACTCGGCCACGGGGCTGGCCAAGTGAAACTGTATTTTTTAAATATGCTTTTTTAGGAAATAATTTTAGATTCACAGAAAAGTTGCAAAGCTAGTACAGAAGGTTCCGGTACACCCGTCACCCAGTTTTCCTAATCTCAGCCAGTGACCTACCCGCAGTACATTTGTCAAACCCAGGAAATTAACCCTGGTGCGTTACCATGAGCTACCCTGCAGGCTTTATTCAGGTGAAATGGTACTTTTCCTTTATTTGTTTACTTGTTTTCAGCTGCCCCCTCACTGGGAGGAAAACTGAAAAGCAAGGAGGCTGCCTCACCAACCCCCCCACACCTGGCAATAAATACTGATTGGTAAGAAGAAGGGAAATAATGGCAAAAAACAGCCAACGATTAACGAGGACTCCCTCTGCCAGGCGCTGTTCTGAGTGTAGTGAACACTGTGAATCACGTAAGCCTTGAGACAGCCCATGAGGTAGCTACTAATTGTGGGGAAACTGAGGCACAGCACCGTTGGGTGGGTGGCTGAGGCCACGCAGCTGGTCAGTACCAGAGTGGACGGGCTCCAGCACTTTCCTCAGTTGCTACAAGTGCTGGTCCTTCCACGTCCTCAGTCCACGTCAGAGCAGGGGGTCAGCGCCCTTCTACCACCTGGACGCCGGAGGCCCCAGTGCAGCTGATTTGCCTGAAGCCGCAGCATGGAAGGGAGCACAGGGCTGGGCTGGAACCTGAGCCTCCTGCCTCCAGCTGGCTGCCCCGAGGCGGCGGCTGCTCTGGCTCCGTCCCAAAGGGCGTGGGGCGAGGCTCCCAGGGCCATGGGCCCCACCCCGCTTCAGGGAAACAGGCGGCTGGTTCCGCTGCAGACTGTGGGCTCATCCTGGGCCCCCGGCTCCCTCAGGCCAGACTGAGACGCTCCCCCACTTCCCCCTTTGCCCATAGCCTGGGCCTGGGCCTCCAGGATCCGGCCTCCGGGGGAGGCGGGTGGGAGGATGGGGCCTCTCCATCCCAGAGGATGCAGCCTTCTCAGGGGAGCTTGCTGGGCTCTGGGACAGGAAGGAGGAGGAAGAAATGGTCGCCCCTCTCTTGATGAGGGGCGGGAGCAACATGGAAGATGATTCCAGTCTTTTCCCAACACCTGGGACTAGCTGGAGAGATGTCCCAGCACCTCCCGAAGGGAGAAGCCGTGCAGGAGCAGACGGACAGGAGCGAGGCCGGCCGCCCAGGTCCAGCCTGGGCGCTGCCCAGCGCCAGGCTGGCGCAGACTGGAGGCCCTAATGATGTCTGCTGGCTGCCTTGAGCGCAGGCGTCAGTGCCCAGAATCTCCTTGAGGCTTCAGTCAGGCGTGCCGCCCCATCCCCCATTCTGGGGAGCAGAATAAGTATGGGGGGGGGTGAGAGGGGACACCAGGAGGTGGTGGCAGCCTCTGTGAGAGAGGCAGGCTGCTCAACCCAGAGCTGGGGGGTAGGGGTGCCTTGTGTGCGGCTAATTAAACAGTGACTGTGATGAATCGGGGAGAGGCTGCTGCTCGCTAATTAAAGGTGCGGGCATCGCGCCTGGCAAGGAGGGAAGGCGGGAGCGGCCCTGGCACCACGTTGAGAGGCCAGGCCAGCAAGGACGGCGCTTGGCGGAAGCCCCCCACCCTGCTGGCTCTGGGCATCTCTCCCATCCTCCACCCTCCCAGCAGGGCCCCGCGGCCCCCTCCCCACTTCCCTATCTCTCCTACCCACCTTGCGGGAGCCTGGGGCCTCAGACAGCCCCCTCCCTCTCAACCCAAAATGCTTTCCTGATAAGGGCTGGGCCTGGGGGCCGTAGGGGAGGAGCAGCCTGTTGGTCCCCGGGTCTGGGCTGGGGGGTGGGCATCACTCTGAGCCTTTGAGGCACCACCCCCACCCCCACTCCTGCTCCCCAGACCCCAAAGTTGGGCAAATGAGTCCAACCAAGACAGAGGCTGGCAGTCCGAAGGAGACCCCCAGACGACAGTTAGAAGCGTAGGTTCTGAGACTCAGGGGGGCTTCAGGCGTGGGCCAGCTTCCCTGCTGTCAGGACACCTGAGGTCAGCGGGGCTGCTTTGCCCCAGACGCTCTGCTGTGAGAGACAGAGACCGGGAGGGAGGCGCTGCTTCCTGGCCTCCGCTGTCCAGGCTGGAAGAGGGAAGATTGGGATGAACGCTCTCCGGCCCCTGGAGATTCCTGTACAGTGGACAAGAGGACCCCAAGGCTGCCCCTCCCTGCCCTGCAGCGGCTCAAGGCAGTGGGCCGCTCGGCGGCTACGAGCGCAGGCTCCAGAGGCCGGACACCTGGCTCCAAGTCTCAGCCCCACCATTTGCCAACTGTGGGACCTGGGCAAGGTACCTAATTGCTCCGTGCCTCGGTTTCTCCATCTACAAGGCTGGGGATGGGAAGGCTGCCTACTCGGAGGGTTGCCAAGGGAATCAAGAAAGATAATCCAGGTGAGGTACTCAGCGCAGGGTCTGGTCCGCAGAACAGGCCCAGGAAACGTCGGCCACTGTCATGAGAAAACTCAGGCCCTCGGATGGGAGTGGCCCGGCACCCGCCTCTCCTCCTGGTGACCTCCGCATGGACACTGCCGCTGCAGCCCGGTGCTCTGAGGACAGCCACACCCAACACAGGGAGGGCACGTCACCCTTCACACAGGGCTCTCACACCCTCTGTGACCCTGGCAACCTTTGGAGAGAAGTAGAACAGCAAAGAAGAAAACAAAGTGGATGCTCAGAGAGGCTAAGTGACCTGCCCAAAGCCACACAGCTAAGTGAGGGCAGAGGCAGTCCTGGGACCCTTGGGTGGGAGGAGAGGATGGAATGGGGGTTCCCATGGTGACATCTGTTGGATGCCAGTTCCTGAACCAGCCATCATGAAGGAGACTGAGGAGAATGTGGGACTCACTCTGCCTTCGAGGGGACCTGGTCTGGAAGGGCAGAGAAAACACACGCAATAACAAGAATGCAAGGCAAAGGGGAAGGCATCCTGCAGGGGCTCCGACACCCCCACGCAAGGGGCCGATGACGCTGCTTCCTCCATCTTCAAAGCGGAGTTCTGTCTCCATTGGGAGGGTGAGGTCAGCACTGGGGGAGGCGCAGGGGGGCTGCTGGAGCCCCTGACGCCTACGGTGCCTGCTTCTGTGGTTCTGGGGTCCGTCACTCCGGGTATCTGGGGGTCCCGGGTGCTGTAGTTTCATAGACTGCACCGTCCAGAGCTCCCAGGGAGAATCCATCCGCGTCCAAAATGGACTGTGATGTGCCCCTCCTGGCGGCCCAGGCGCTCACCAGGACGGGGCTTCCTGCTGCCTGGCAGTGCAGCAGCGGAGGACGCAGCGCCCCAGAGAGGCCCAGAGTCAGTGCCAGCCTTTGCAGGCTGAGAAACTCAAGGCTGTTGGCCCTGACGCTAGGATGCCGGGGCCTTAGGCAGCCGACCCAAAGCCGGCAGGGATGAGTGCAAGGTCACTGGCCTTGGTGGTGATGTCTCCATCCTGCCCCCTCAGAGATCAGGGCTCAGCCAGAGGAATCGGGCAGAGGGCATGGGCAGGTCTAGCCACAAGGAAGCCACTGCCAGCAAAGCTAGCGGCTCCTGGAAAACACACCCAGCCTCAGCCTCCCGGGCCCCCTGCACCGGAGCTGGGCCGAATGCTGGTCTGGGGCGCCCTCTGGTGGCCACTCTGGGCAGTGGCAGAAGCAGCTGGGGGATTAAGGCTTGGTGGTCAGAGCTGGGGAACTTCAGAGTGGATCGCTCCTCCCACAGCACAGAGGGGAAAACTAAGGCCCGGTGGAGGGAAATGACACCCCAGGCCATACACTAAGTCAGTGGCCAAGCCCAGAACAGAACCCAGACCTCCCTCTGCACCAGTGGCTGCCCTTGGTGGGTCTCAGGCATCCGCACCGGGAGAGGGAAGGCTGAGTGTCCAGGAGGCTCACTCCCCAGAGACTGTGGACAGCTGGACAGCATGCAGCTGAGAAGCCCGTGTGATGGCCCATGCAGCACTTCCCCTCCCTGGCCTTGGGTTCCTCACCTCTAAAACCTGGGGCTACCGTGCTGGCAAGGGGCGAGGGCACTGGGGTCCCTCGCATACGCTGCTGGTAGTGAGGCTGTAACCAGTCACCTTTCAGGAATCCTAAAGTGAGCCTTCCTACAGCGAGTATCATACTGGATGGTCAAAGACTGGGTGCTTCCCCCAGAGATCAGGAACAAGACCAGGACGTCCACTCTCACCGCTTCTATGCAACATTGTACTGGAAGCTCCAATCAGGGCGCTCAGCAAGGAAAGAAAGGCTGAGATTTCCAGATTGCACAGGAAGAAGTCAAACTATCTCTGTGGATGACATGATCTTGTATATAAAAAATCCTAAGGAATTCACACTCACAAAATATTAAAATTAATAAATGAGTTCAGCAAGTTTCACAACACAAGACGAACATACAAAAGTCAATTGCATCTCTTTGCACTTGCAAATAAACACTTCAAAAATGTGATTTAGAAAATAATTCCATTTACACTCACATCAAAGAGAATAAAATGCTGAGGAATAAATTTAACAAAAGCATAAAACTTATACTCTAGAAACTACAAAGTATTGTTGAAAGAAATTAAAGAACTAAATGAGTGGAAAAACATCCATGTTCATGGCTCTGGAGACCTAATATTAAGACAGCAGGACTCCCCAAATTGATCTTCAGATTCAACGACATCCCCATAAAAATTCCAACTTGCTTCTTCGTAGAAATTGACAAGCTGATCTTAAAATTCATATGGAAATTCAAGTGACCTCAAATAGCCAAAATAATGTTGAAAAAAGAAGAACAACGTTGGAGGACCCACCCTTCCGATTTCAAAACTTTCTGCAAAGATACAATCATCAGAACAGTGTGGTACTGGCATAAAGATAGACATATAGTTGATGAAACAGAATTAAGAGTCCAAAAATAAATTCTCTCATTTACAGTTAACTGATTTTCAACAAGGGTGCCAAGACAATTCCATGGGGAAAAGGACAGTCTTGTCACCAAACGGTGCTGGGACAGCTGGTCATCCACGTGCGAAAGAAGGAAGCTGGACACCTTCCTCACACCCTACACAAAAGTTAACTCAAAATGGGTCTCATGGGGCTGGCCCCGTGGCCGAGTGGTTAAGTTCATGCGCTCCGCTGCAGGCGGCCCACTGTTTCGTTGGTTCGAATCCTGGGCGCGGACATGGCACTGCTCATCAAACCACGCTGAGGCAGCATCCCACATGCAACAACTAGAAGGACCCACAACGAAGAATATACAACTACGTACTGGGGGAGCTTTGGGAGAAAAAGGAGAAAAAAAAAATGGGTCTCAGTCCCAAAAGTAAGAGTTAAAACTATAAAAGTCTTAGAAGAAAACATAGGCATAAACTTCATAATCTAGGACTGTGTAATGGTTCCTTAAACATGACACCAAAAGCACAGCAAAAAGAAGAAACAATAGACAAACTGGACATCATCAAAACCGAAAACCTTTGTGCTGCAAAGGCCCTCATCAAGAAAATGAAAAGAGGGGGCCAGCCCAGTGGCCGAGTGGTTAAGTTCGCGCGCTCTGCTTCGGCAGCCCAGGGTTTCGCCCGTTTGGATCCTGGGCGCAGACATGGCACTGCTCATCAGGCCACAATGAGGTGGTGTCCCACATGCCACAACTAGAAGGTCCCACAACTAAAAGTATACAATTATGTACCAGGGGGCTTTGGAGAGAAAAGGAAAAATTTTTTAAAAATCTTAAGAAAAAGAAAATGAAAAGAGAACCTACAGAATGGGAGAAAATATTTGCAAATCATGTATCTGATGAGGAATTGTAACTAAAATATATAAAGAACTCTTATAACTCAATAACAATTTAAAAATGGGCAAGGGCTGGCCTGGTTGCATAGTGGTTAAGGTCATGTCCTCTGCTTTGGAAGCCCAGGGTTCGCAGGTTCAGATCCCAGGTGCAGACCTAGCACTGCTCATCAAGCCATGCTGTGGCAGCGTCCCACACAAAATAGAGGAAGACTGGCACAGATGTTAGCTCAGCAACAATCTACCTCAAGCAAAAAGAGGAAGATTGGCAACAGGTGTTAGCACAGGGCCACTCTTCCTCACACAGACACACACACACACACACACAAAAGGACAGGTGATTTGAATAGACATTGATCCAAAGAAGATATACAAGTGGGCCATAAGCTCCTGAAAAGATGCTGAACGTCATTAGCCATTGGGGACATGCAAATCAAAACCTCGGCGTTTCCACACCCACTAGGTTTGCTATAATCAAAAAGACAATAATAACAAGTGTTGGCAAGGATGTGGAGAAATCAGAATGCTCACACACTGCAGTAGGAATGTAGAATGGTGCAGCCGCTTTGGAAAACAGTCTGGCTGTTCCTTAAAAGGTTAAACAGAATTACCATGTGACCCAGCAATTCCATACCTAGGAGGTGTGCATCCAAGAGAAATGAAAACATACATTCACACAAAAACTTACGCAAATGTTCACAGAAGCATTATTCATAAGAGCCAAGAGGTAGAAACAACCCAAATGTCCATCCACTGATGAATGAATAAATAAAATGTGGTATATCCCTCAATGGGATATTATTCGGCAACAAAAAGGAATGAAGCACTGACGCATGCCATGACATGGATAAATCTTGAAAACGTTACACTCAAGAAGTCAGTCACCAAACGTGACGTATCATATGATTTCATTTATATGAAACGTCCAGAACGGCAAAGTCTATAGAGACAGGAAGTAGATTGTTTTTTAGAGCAGTGGTTGCCTAGGGCTGGGAGAGGGGATTGGGGAGAAATGGGTATGGGGTTCCTTATGGGGTGATGAAATGTTCTAAAATTGATTGTGGTGACTGTTGCGTATACTAACAACCATTGAATCGTGCGCTTTAAACGGATGAACTGTGGCATGTGAATCAGATCTCAACAAAGCTGTTATTTATTTATTTTTTTAAAAAAGAGCCTGTCCTTTGGACTCATGACCACACTTCTCGAAATTTCTTCTAGGAATTGCTCGAGTGCACAAGGACATATGTGTAAAGATTTCCATCACAGTATCATTTGTAACAGTAAAAGTGTGAGAGTAACCTAACGCCCATCAGTAGGGGGACAGGTCAGCTATCTTCATCCCTGGGATGGAACAACAGAGTCATTAAAAAAGATTAAGAAGGAGAGTCACATTTACTAACATGGATGAGATCCAAGATATACTGCCAAACAGAAAAAAAAGCAAGTTAAAAAAATAAACCTGTTGATCAAAGGGACTTAAAAGACAGGTTTTTGTTTTTTGGGGTTTTTTGGTGAGGAAGATTGGCCCTGAGCTAACATCTTTGCCCATCTTCGTCTATTTTATATGTGAGACGTCTGCTACAGCATGGCTTGATGAGCGGTGCCACGTCCATGCCTGGGATCTGAACCTGCAAACCCTGGGCTGCTGAAGCGGAGCGAGCAAACCTAACCACTACGCCAGTGGGCCAGCCCCCAGATTTTTTTTAAAGACAAAATTATAGCATCTGTGGATGCACACTGCGGTGATAACAAGCAAAAAAGTGATGATCTTAAAAGTCAGGATAACGGTAACTCTTGGGAGAGGCAGGTGGTGTGACCGAGACGGGGCAGGCTGAGGGCTTGCGTTGGCTGGCAGAGTCTTTACCTGGGTGGTGGTTCCCAGAGTGTGTGCCTCATAACAATTCATCAAGTGGAACGATTATTTTATATGGTCTTTCTGTATGTGTCATATTTTATAATAAAAAAGATTTAAAAAATAAAGTCTGTTCATCCCAATTTTTTAAAAGCAAATATCATAGGATTCCTTTCTTGTGAAAGCAATCTATATGGGTATATGCGCAAAAACAGGTGGAAGTTTGGGATTTGGGGTGCTCTTAATTTATATTTCTCTGAATTTTCTAATTTCTGTCTGCAATGAACAAGAATGACTTTTACAGCCAGAAAAAACAACAAGGCTATTTGCTGTGCTTCAGGGATTCCCTTGGCGCTCTGACTTCGTGTGAGCAGAAAGGCAGACTGGGCAGCTGGGAGGTGGGGCAGGGGCACATTCAGGAGAAGATCAAGGTTCATTGCCTGCTCGGCGCCCCAGGGCCTAGCCAAGACCCCAAGGCCCAGCCCTCCAGCAGCTTCCTGGAGACTCAGGCCCTTTTGGGCAGCTGGTGGCAGCTGCTGCACAGCCAGCCCACACGCCCCATGCTCCAAAGACAGTGGGCATGCAGTTCTGGCCTGGTGAGCCTGATGGGGGTCACTCTGCTCCCATCTGTACCAGTCTCCTGTCGTGGGCGAGCAGAAGCCCTGGGCAGGGAGTGTGGGGGTGTTGGGGACAGTCACCTGGCTGGCTTGGCCACTATCAGCAAGAAAACCCATAATAGTAACAAAATGACCACTTTCTACCTGCCAGGTCCTCATGCCAGGTGGATGACGTGGTTCATTTTATTGAGCTCTCCTGATGACCTGAGGCCACAGGTGGGATCATCATCTTCATAGGACAGATGGGCAAACCGAGGTCCGGGGATCCCAGATGACTGGGCCCAGGTGCTTGAAAGTGGGGGTGCCTGGAGCAGCCATTATCTCTGAGGCCGGACTTGGCGGGACCCCTGGTGTGCACGGCCTCAGAGACTCCTCCCAGGAACCCGAGAGGGTGGCTGCCCTCGTCTTGCAGATGAGGACACTGAGGCTGAGAGAGGGAGGTCACTTGTCCATATCCCACAGCAACTATGTGGTGGGGCCAGGCGGCCTCTCCCAGCCGTGAGGGGCTGTGGGCACGTTCCCCACCCTTGTGGGCAGCCCCTAGTACTATTAACAGAGTTATTGTCTTATAACCTCGGGAGCGTGCGTGACAATGGCCAAAGTGCTGTCCTGTACACCATCTCATGAGGCCTGCAAATCTTCAGGCTGACTATATTTCCCCCCATCTTAAAGTCTGGAGGCCCAGAGAGTTGAGTGACAGTCTGAGAGGGCACGGGGGGCTCCCATTACACAGCTGCCGTCCCACCCTGTGCTGGGGCTTCCTGGGTGGAAGCTCTCTGAGGCAGTACAGACAGCCCCTTCTCCCGCTGCAGGGGACACAGGAGAGCAGCTCTCCAGGGCAGCTGGGCCCACCTCCCGGCCGAGCCCCCCAGCGACAGCATGTGCCTTCCCAGCAGGAGAAAGGACACCGAGTGACAGAGCCAAGGGCACAGTGCCAGGGACAGCTGCCAGGGTCTCAGGGGATCTGTAAACCTCCACTGCCTCCTTGGGTAGCCCCAGCCCAAGATCACCCGTGCTGTGGACAGAGGACCAGGCCACTGCCAGCAAGAGGGCTGCTTCTTCTGGGGGGGCCACCACCTGCCAGGCACCAACTGTGCAATAGGGTACTAAGTCTCCCCAAACTCTTCAATGAGTCATATGAGCTCCATTTTACAGAAGTGGCAATGGAGGCTCAGAGAGGTCAAGTGACACGTCCAAAGTTGTACACCCAGGAAGCCTCAGAGGTTCCTGGTGGTCAGTGTTAACCAAGGAGGGACAGAGGAAGGGACCATCCAGAACCCTGCAGAGGGAGGGAAGGGAGCCCCTGTGGAGGGGAGGTGGGGAGAAGGGAGCACGTTCATTGGGAGTTCAGACTCTTGGGACGTGACCTTCGTTAATCCATCCATTCTCTGTTGCTTTACGCATTCGTGGGCCCTTCCACATGCCAGTGTCTTTGCTGGGCACTGAAGACTCAGGTAAACCGGGCTCATCTCTGCTCTCACAGAGCTCACAGCCTAGCAGGGCAGAATGGAAAGGGAAACCAAGGCAGACAGAGGCCAGCACTTGCCTTGATCTGCTAGTATTTACTGAGGGCCTACTGTGGGCCAGGCGCAGTGCTGGGGACTGACGGCACCAAGTGAATGAGAAGCACGAGGCCCCAGACCTCCCGAAGCCTGTATCCCAGTGGTGTGCAGCCTCGAGCCTCCCGCAGCCCTGCCTGCTCGACCTCTGGGCCCTGAATACAACGGGGAATTTCTCTGGAAGGGTTGGGGGATGCAGCAGACCTTGGGGTTCTCCATGAGTCATACTCGGGCCTGGTTCCAGGAAGGGTGGGGGACCCCGACTGGTGCCTTCCCCAGGGACTAAATCAGGGCCCCAGGGAGGCCAGAGCTGTTCAAAGGGGTGTGGACTGATACAGTCTGGACAGCCGGAAGGCCAACAAGGGCCGCCATTCCAGATGGCCCAGCCGGGAGGGGCTCCAGGCCTCTTACAGAGCGGGGGCCACTTGCCCATGGCCACCTGGCCCCATCACCCCTTCGTTCCTTTGCTCCCCACTGACAGCAATCTCGGCGCAGAGGCAGCACTGGGGCACTGAGTCCAGCCGCTCAGCATAAGGTCCACTTGACGGCCTAGGAATCGGGGCAGTACAAGGACTCACCCAGACCACACTGTCCACTTGTGGCCCAGGCAAAATGTGAACTGGGGCTGCTCGACCTTTCCACCAGCCCTGCCCCGGGATGCTGCCCAGGATGGGCACAGCCAGATAGCACAGTGCTGCTGGATGGTGGGGGGCTCCCTTCCTAAGGCCCCCAGGTGTGGCGGGTTTAATTTTTTGCTTTTCACTTTTTCCAAACGCTCAACCTTTGCCGTTACTCCAGATATTAAATCGAGGGGCCCCCTTCAGTGTGAATGGCAGACAGGACACCCCAGAACTACTCCATCTCGGCAGCCATAAAGCCGGATTTATATTTTTAAGTGGAATTTTAAAACTGTCAAATTCTTTTGGTAAAAAAAGAGTCAAAATAGGAGAATGAAAAAAAATAAAACCAGGAGAATGGCTAAATAAATTATTAATAGAATATTACACAGCCATTAAATAACAAAAAAATTTTAACGCTGTGAGAAAGTGTTCACAATATAATGCAATGTGGAGGGGAAAAGCCAGCTATTCAGTATGATTACAATTAAAATACACACTTGTACACGTATGTGTGATCCTTACAGAAAAACAGAACTAGAGAGAAATATAACAAAATAACAACGGCAGTTATTGCTTGCTGGGCAATGGATGACAGGTGATTTTCGTTTTCTCCTTTCCACCTTTTTGCAGCTTCTAAATTTTACAATGCATATGAATTGCTTTTATAATTAGACATAAATCAGAAAAGGAGAATAGAGGGCTTCCCCTCCCCAAGTTCATCCCCTCCACCACCCCACCGACCTTCCACACCGAGCTGAGTGGCCTCTGGGCTCCGTCCTCAATGGCTGGCCCAGCCCCGGCGGGAGCTGAGGGACCTGGAGGCCCAGGGCAGCCAGCTCAGAGCTCGTGGAATTCACCAGCCGACACCGCCCACTTGGAGCCCAGGCCTGCCCAGGGCCTTCCGGAAGGCTCAGTTGTAGGCTGTAAATTTCCTGGCTGGGGACACTGGGAGATGATCCTCTCGAGGGCTGAGAATGGGGACATTCACTACCTACTGTACAAGGGCAGCCTTTTTGCTTGTTCCCTGCACTTCTGTGGGAGCTGCTGAGGGCAGCAGGAGGGCTGCAGGAGAGCAGGCCTTTGTCACCCTCTCACTCACCGTGGGCCTCGGGCAGACTCTCGGCTTCCCCGTGTGGGAATGGAGGGCCTGGCCCGCCTGGTCTCCCTGGGCCCTTCCAATCCAGGGTTTCCTCTAACCTGAGAGGTGAAAGCCCAGGGGCGCTGACCCCGTCTTAGAAAAGCTATGTGGGTTCACTCGAGAGCAGTGTTTGGATGAGGACGGAGAGTAAGAATGCAGCGTCGCCTCCGAGCTCCTGTGCTCCAGGAGATCCAGCCCTGCCTCTCCTCCCCCGCACCTCCTCCTGCCCCACCCCGGCCTCACCCACAGGGTCTGCACTGAGGCAGAGGCTTCCAGAGAAGGAGCTCCCTGCTCTCTGGAGTTGGGTGAGTTCCAAGAACAGTGCCCTAGCTTCCTTCCAGCCGAGATCCCAGCTGCCCTCTTCCGGTTCTGGAAGCTTCTGCCTCCTCCTGGGCTATTTTAGCAGTCAGGTCACCTGCTGGCTCACTCTGAGCTTGTGGTCAGTTAAACCCACAGGCCCTTTGCACTGAAATGGTGGTATCTCCTCCTCCTCCAGATCCTGGCAGAGGAGGGGTCCTCAGGACGAACACAGAACCAGGCGATGACCAGCCGTCCTCCCCTCAAGAGGGCCCTCCGGCTCAGGAACTGAGGCCATGCATTGTTTCCACCCCCATTGTGGCGAGTGTCCTGCAAGGTGGCTGACAGTGGGGAGGGGATGCTGGTCAAGAGGACGTTGTGATGGCCTGAGCACCTATGTGTCCCCACACTGTGCCCCATTGACACTGGACATATAGCTCTCCCTCTTATCCTCATCGGCCCAGGCAGGGAGCTGATCTTCATTTGGAGCGGAGCTGAGTGACCTGCCGAGGTCACTGTGTGGTGAGCAGTAGGGCCGAGATGGACCCTGGGGTCCTCGGCTGAGCCCAAGTCTGCCTCGGCTCCACCGGCGTTTCCAGAGGGCCTGGTGCACAGACAACTGACCCAGGCTGCCAGATGAGTTCTTATGAGGAAGCCCGAGGGGCTTCACACCCTGGTCCTACTGTCACAGTAGGTTCCCAGGACCCCATGAAAAGCCCAAAGCCCCTTACAGCCGGTGTGCTCTGCTCAGAGCTGCTGATCACCTCCTCCCGTCTCAGGGAAACCCTGACCAGCGGCAGGTGGAGCCCTCCGGCTGAAGACGCCCTCCCACGGCTCCAGGCTGAGGAATGGCCCGTTCCCACCCTTCCCTCCCCCAGGCCTCTGCCGGACCACGTGGCCTTCCGGCCAGCCTTGAGCCAGGTGCCGGCCCAGGAGCAGATCGCTGGCAGCCTGCACTCCACCGGGGAAGAAAGATAAGAAACAGAAGGGTTCTCGGTGATGGTGGCAGCTACAGGGGTGGGGAGAAGAGCTGCGGGGAGGCATCCGAGGGCCCGTCTGCCTGGGGCTGGGAAGAGCTGGGCCTGGTCCATGGTGGACGCACGCCAGTGTGGCTAGAGCAGCACTGCCCACCAGGAACAGAACGGGAGCCGCAGATGGCGTTCACAATTTTCTAGTCGCCACAATAAAAAAGGAAAAAGAAACAAGTGAAATTCACTATAATAACATATTTTATTTAACCCAATGTATCTAAAATATTATCATTTCAACATCTAATCAATATAAAAATTATTAACAAGATCTTTTATATCCTCTCTTTTTGTAGCATGGCTTCGAGACCCTGGGTGTATTTTATACGGACAAGCACATCTCAGTTCAGACTGGCCACATTCCAAGTGCTCAGCAGCCCCATCTGGCTAGTGGCCACGGGTCGGGACAGGGCAGGGCTACAGGCTGGTGAGCGGAGGGCGGAGGAATGAGATGAGGTCGGAGAGGTGGGCAGGGGAGTCGCCTTGGGTTTTATTCCAAGAGCTTCGAGAAGCCATGGGAAGGCTGTGGGGGGGGGGGGGGGGGGGCGGGACGTGATCCATTGCTGTCCTTTCAGGCTGACTTTGGCCACCACCTGGAAAGATTCAGAGCAGGTGATGCTGGCTGCTCAGATTGATGCCCAGGTGAGGGCCAAAGTTGGCCCGGACTTGGTTTTGGGCAGCTGCCGTGGAGCTGCAGGGAGCGCTGACGAGGCCGTGGAGAGACAGGGAGACAGGACTTACCATTTCTTTTCTCTCCCTCTCTGCCAAAATTCCTCTCCAGTGACCCTGTCGTAACAGTCACCTTCCTTCCCAGAAGAGATCTGCTTATTTCTATTTAACAAACCCTAAAGGAACTCAACCAGAAACATTTGCCACAGGCCTAGAACTGAAACAGCTGCCACTTTCTGTATCTCATAGAATCGCTGTGGTTCTGAGCGAGGAAAGATCCATCTTCTGGATGCTGGGTATCACACAGTGATGAGGTGGTCTCTGGGGCCAGCCTACCTGGGTTTGAAACCCTGCTGCCCTTCTAACTAGCTGTGTGACCTTGGACAAGATACTCAACCCTTCTGGGCTTCTGTTCCTCATCTGTATACCAGAGGCATTAATAATCTCTGTCTCTGCAGTGACTGGGAGGAGTAAATGGGTTTCTACTTAGAAAAGTGCTCAGGGCAGTGCCAGACACGTAGGAGGTGCTCATTACGTTATCTATTGTTATTGTTGCTGTTATTACTAACAGATGAGATAACCAAGGCCTAGGGACAGGAAGGGACCTGTCCAGTGTCACACGGCAAACCTGAGGCAGAGCAGGAAGCAGAATCTAAATATTCGACTTTCTGGCTCTGAGCCGCCTCTCAGCTGAAACTGCTGGTCATCGCTTCGTTCAGACATTTACCCTGCTCTCCCTGGGTGTCAGGTGCCATGCCGGCAGCTTGGGGAGGCACTAAATGGTATAAGCCCCATCTCTACAAAGTCAAGCTTTCCAGTTCAGAAGGAAAAAGCTCCTTCTCAGCCATTCTGGGCCACAGGGTGAGGAAGGTTTTAAGCAGGGCAGGCAGAGAGCCACGTGTTAATAACAGGGCAGTCAAAACAGTGCTGGGCTGAGCCAGTCCCGTGCCCTAGTGGTTGAGTTTGGTGCACTCCACTTCAGTAGCCCAGGTTTGGTCCCAGGTGTGGACCTACGCCACTTGGCAGCCACGCTGTGATGGTGACCCACATACAAAATAGAAGAAGATTGGTATAGATGTTAGCTCAGGGCCAATCTTCCTCAGCAAAAAAAACCCAAAAAACAAAAACAGTGCTGGCCCCAGAGCTGGGAGAACCTGGGCCTGGCTGCCTCTGCCTGAGCTGCTCTGTGATGTGGGTGAAGGGCTTCACCTCTCTGATCTCAGCGCCCCTGGCTGTGTGGACATGAATGAATGTTAAGTGAGCACCTACTCGGTGGAATCCTGAACTCCAAAGTGCTCACAGTCTGACTGGGGAGAAGAAATCAACTACCAGTCAGACTGGGATGTGGCCTCCAAGGACATGGGCCCTATGGCCCAGATTTTCTGGAACATTCTTGACTGATCCACTCTTCTCGTAAGAGCCATGTGTATACTGGCCAACATGCCCTGATCTTTAAAATATAATTTGTCCCCATAATAAAGCTATGAGAGTTTTGTTCACAGGATTTCACAGACCAGTAATATTTCTAAAGAAACTTAGGGGGAATCTGCAAAGAACTGAAAATGTGTTATTCTGCCAGGAAGGCCCTTAAAAACCAAGCAACTGGGCCAGCCCCAGTGGCTTAGTGGTTAAGTTTGGTGTGCTCCGCTTTGGTTGCCGGGGTTCGGTTCCTGGGCACGGACCTACACCACTCATCTGTCAGTGGCCATGCTGTGGTGGCAGCTCACATGCAAAAAAAAAGAAAAAAAAAAAGAGGAAGACTGGCAACAGATATTAGCTCAGGGCAAATCTTCCTCAGCAAAAAAAAAAAAAAAAAAAAAACCAGCAAAAAAACAAAAAAACAAGCAACCAATGGTGCTGGGTAGACTGGATACAAAAGGATGAAATTGGACCCTTATCTTACACCATACGCAAAAATCAACCCAAAATGGATAGAAGGCTTAAATGTAAGATCTGAAACTATAAAATTCCTAGAAGAAAACATAGGGGGAAAGTTTCACAACATCGGTCTTGGCAACGATTTCTTGGATCTGACACAAAAAGCACAGGCAACAAAGGCAAAAATAGAAAAGTGGAACTATATCAACCTAAAAAGCTGCTGCACAGCAAAAGAAACAATCCACAACACAGAAAGGCAACCTACAGAACGGGAGAAAATATTTGCAAACCATCTATCTGATAAGGGGGTAATGTACAAGAAACTCCCACAACTCAATAGCAAAAATATCAAATAACCCAAATGAAAAATGGGCCAAGGACCCGAAGAAACTTTTCTTTAAAAGAGACATACAAATGGCCAACAGGTACACGAAAAGGTGCTCAGCAGGGAGACACAAATCAAAACCACGAGATATCACGTCACACAAGTTAGAATGGCTGTTATCAAAAAGACAAGAGTTAACAGGTGTGGGAGGATGTGGAAAAAAGAGAACCCTTGCACACTGTTGGTGGGCATGTAAAATGGTGCGGCTGTTACAGACAACAGTATGGAAGCTCCTCAAAAAAAATTAAAAATGAACTACTATATGACCCAGCCATCCCACTTCTGGGGATTTCTCCAAAAGAACTGAAATCAGGTTCTTGAAAATGTACTCGCCCTCCTGTGTTTCACTGCAGCGTTGTTTACAACAGCCAAGAGGTGGGAACAACCCACACGTCCATCAGTGGATGCACTAGTGAAGAAAATGTGGCCCTGGTAAACACTGTTGGGTGGGAAACAGGCTCTGAGACACGGGGAGGCAATGCTGGTGTCAGGCCTGGGGGACCCCAAAGTACTTGCGAAGGGGAAGAATGGAAACCAGCAGGACCCGCAGGGCTGAAAAGGAGTGTCCATAAAGGAAGGGCACCTCTCTGTCTCACCACACAGCCTGGGGGGAGGGTGAGGAAGGGAAGCGGGGAGAAGGGGCGAGGAGAAGCTCTGGAAAGAGTCCCTCCTGATAAGACCCAGGGCTGGGACGAATGGCAGGAAGAGGCAGCGCTGGGCCCTCCGAACCACAGACAAGCTGGGACAGTCCAGTTGCCCCTTCCCGCTCCCCTCAATGCTGGCCCGAGATGTCTCAGCCCCATCACCAACCACATCGAGAGCAAAGGGCGGAAGTGGCCGGCACTTCAGACCTAGCTGCCGGAGGTGGGCTCAACGGCCACACACTCCCCACATCAGGGAGCCCCAACCACCGCAGGTCCCGGGCCCAGAGGCCCAGGTGCGGCTCCAGGGGACACATGAGGGACAGGGAGCCTCAGACAACAGCTTCAAAAGCACACACTGATCCTTCCGCTCCATCTTTCACTCAGTCATCCCCTGTGACCATGAGCGGTCACCCCCACCCTGCTGTCAGGACAAAGACAGAGGCAGTGCCTGGCCCACTGCAGGTCCCCTCACCCTGCATTGGTCTGTGCTTCGCGCCCAGCCGTTCGGCTCCATTTGTAATCACACGTTTATCTGTGAGATTCTTCAAGTGTGCGGGGACACATCTGCTTTTGCTCATGGTGGTGTCCCCAACATGAAGCAGAGAGCCTGGCCACGGTAGCCACGCAGAGCTGTTCGCGGGTGGAACGAGTGAAGAAACTGGGGAGCCGGGTGAGGGAGCCAGGGCACAAAGGGTTTGGAGATCAGCCAGGCTGGGGGAGCAAAGCCAGCTGAGACCCAGGGGTTGTGTGACCTTGGGCAGGTCACTGCCTGGCAAGTCCCCCAGCTGTGGCCGGCTCCGTGGGGGGTCTAACCAGGCACCCCCCACCACCACCACCCCCACCACCGTGAGTGCCCAGCCAGGGCGGGCATGCTACTCAGAGAAGATTGGTTCTCCGTGTGTTTTTTTTCCAACCCATCTCTTTCACTTTATGGACAGGACACTGCAGAGGAAGCAATCCACCCAGTGTCATCTGGGTGTTTATGTTTAAATGAAACAAAAAAGGACTGCACATTGGTGTGCATTTTGGGAAAGACACTTAGATGTAACCGGCCTGCGTGAAAAATGCTTGTGTCCAGCAATCCAGCTCTGGTGCTTCTAGGAATCCGTCCTACAGAAAATATGTTGTATTTGGATTTATCAGTTTGGTACTCAGGAAAATAGTACAATACATTGTTCTAATAAGGGAGAAAAAGCAAGCGGGAAAACATTCAGGAGTTTTAGAACTGTCCGCTGGGGGGCGCCGTCAGGTCAGAGCCCGGCCGGGCAGCCCGGGTTCACAGGACAAGGCCGGGCCCTCTCCAGGGACGGCCGCTCCTTTAGCCCATCCCACCCTGGAAGGTTTCCTTACAGATAACGTCCACATGTTTTGCATCCTCTCTGCCCTTCCTCACCAACAAGGCCCTTTACCAAAAAAAGGGCAATTCTAACTCTGATCTCCTTACACTGTCCTGCCGAGCTGACTGCCGTCCAGGTCTTCGTCTCTCAAAGCTTCTCGGTCAGAATGCAGTTCATTAGAGTTTGGAAGCTGACTTGGACAATGCCTTTCGTGGGCTTCACGACAAGTAGGTGCTAGAAATCTTATTGTTCCCATGATCAGGTGAGGAAACAGGCCCTGCACAGCCAAGGCCATAAACAAACCATGCAGACCTGGGGCGCAGAGGGACCTACATGACGTCCATGAAGGAAGCCCTGACCTCAGGCTTCGCTGCATCTCCCCCCTCTACGCTCTCCTCGGCCTCCTCTGCTCTCTGCGTTTGTGCCTATTCTGTGTCTCTAAGCGCACTCCTTCCTGCCCGCCTCCTGTGAGCCTGCCCTCATCCTGTTCCCTCAGGCCCCTGGCTCTGTACCCCCTGGCTGCCTCAGGTTGGGGGCCCTCCTGGTGGGCCACAGTTCCCCCACACTGCCCCCTCCCCACACATCATAGCGTCTCTACCTCAGGAGTCCACACAAGGACCCCTCACCTCCTCACCTCCGTGGGGGGCACTCAGATAAAGTCATCAACCAACAGGTCTCTCCCACCCCTCTCCTCTGCGAAGCACCCACCCCACCGCAGGGCCAGGACCTGAGGCTCAGAGAAAGAGCAGGGCTCTGCCCACAGCTGGTTAACAGAGGCCCCCGCTTGCCCTGGGATCAGTCCATCCCCACCCAGCGACAGGAAGTGGGGACGCCTCCTCACAGGACCCAACCTCCCTCGAGACAGTCCTTCTGAGTTTCTAGGTGCCCCTGGGTTTTCCTCCTGCCCCACAAAGGCTCAGTGTGCTTCCTGCAGAGCCCTCCCTTCCTTCAGGGCCAGACTGCTCCAAGACGAGGACACTCCCGGTGTGCACTCTTTCAAGCACAATGTGCGTCCAGCACCCGCCCTGAGGTGCACAGGGATGCTCCGGGCCAGCGGGAGTCCCTCTCTGGGCCTCCGCTCTGTCTAGAGGAGCCGAGCGCCCCCCTCAGCTCGGGCGTGCAGGGCCTTTCTCTTCTCTCCCCCAGTGCGGCAGTTTTTCATTAAGCTAGTCTTTCAAGGAGGAAAAAATAATAAAAAAGAATCTTCTTCCTGGCCTCCGGGCTGTTTACAGTGACAGTTCATGAGGAACCGGGCTCTGAGCTGACAAAACCCCATTTTGGAGGGGTGAGGCCTGGAGGGGAAGGGGGGAGAGGGGAAGGAGACCACGATGGCCTCTCCTCTGGTCTCCTGCCTCCCTCTCTCCTCCCCCCTCACGGGGTGACAGGAAGCCCTTTTAACAACACAGTTCTGGTCGTGGTGTTGCGGCCTTATTTGAAATCCTTCCGGCCCTCCCACCTCCAGGATTGCACTTGGCGTGGTGAGCAAGGCCCTGTGGGATTTGGCACACCTGTTCATTCATTCATTCACTCACTCATTCAACAATTATTTATTCAATGCCAAGCTCTAGGCTAGAAAGAGAAAGACAGTGAAAAGGACAACATATAAACATACTGTCACACCCGAGGCAAGCGTCATAGAGAACGTGGGGGAGGGGAGATGAGAGGCAAGTGGAGGGGGACCTCTTGGAGGAGAGGACACTTGAGCCGAGACCTGGCTAACAAGAGTTGGCCTGGGAGTACCCCGGAGGCCAGAGCATCAGATGCAGTGATGGAGAGGCTGGCAAGACATGAGGCCAGAGGCGAAGCAGAGGCTGGATCATGCAGGACTGCCTGACAGATGGGGAAACGGAGGCACAGAACCAGGTGACTCGCACATGGCACCGTGGCTAGTGAGATGCTCCCTTCCTACCTGCCCGCCCCCCAAGGATGCCCAACCCTCTGTTCGAATGGTTCTGAATCACCTGGTGTGGGTCACGTGTCCACCCTGGGGTTTCCCAGGGCAGAGGCTGCATCCTGTCCATTTCAGAGACCCCGGGGCTGGTGTGTGGTGGGTGCTCAACACGCATTTGTGGAACTGGATCTTGCTGTCTCCCGGATGTAGCCCAGTGCCTGGAAAAGGGTCGGGGCTCAGGGAGCACAGAGGCTGCACTGACACTGTCTGAGGCCACCCGGCTCCGAGTGTGACCCCAAATGCAGCGCCAGTCTGGCAGCAGCTGCGTCTCGTCTCATCCCCACTGTCTCTTCCGGCCCTCGCTGATTAGAGCTGTCACAGAAATGCCGGGTCCTGGCTGTGCTGAGAGTGTCAGGTGCTCCCAAGAGCTCTGAACCCAGCTCCTCACATCGGTGCCCCCTCCGATTTGTGTCCCTCCTAGTACCGTCCGGCTCAGACCTCGACGGTGGAGCCTGTCGAGCTGCAGCTCAGGTCTCTGGCAGTTTTTGGATCTGACTCAAACTGCTCTCCTCTCTACCCTGCTGGTCCCTGGGGAGGAAAACCCCGCCCCACGAGCATGCAGCCAGCCGGCAACGACAGATCAAGCACCTTCTAGGTTTGGGGCCTTCTAGAAAGCTAAGCTGGGGGAGGTGTGAGGGGGCAGGGCTCTGGGGAGAGTTTATCAGCTCTCACAGAGGAACACAAACCACCAGCTCAGGATGCGGCAGGTGTGACTGAAGGGGAAGTGGTGATTGGCAGCCGGGCTCCTTCCCCAGGCAGTCTGGGCGAAACTCTGCTTCTCCTGATGCGACAGGTGACTGAATGACCACGTCACCCCCACGCTCCCACCAGCAACCCGAGGAGAGGGGGAGGCGCAGAGTAGTACCCTGGGGTCTAGAAGTGGGGCAGAGCCCTGTCCCGCTTCGCCCCCTGCCAAGATGGTCAATACACCCAGCCAGCAACAATAGGTGTCGGCTGTGGGGTCACAGTCCTAGAATTCCAGGGCTAGCTGGGAGACAGACACACAAAGAAGCAAGGACAGTATAGGTGCTCAGAGAGAAGTCCCGTCGGGGTACTGTCAGGGGACAAAGGAGAAAGTGGCCCCCATCCAGGGAGCAGAGTCCAGCATAATGCGAGAGGTGCGCTGGGGGAGGCATAATGCCACTGCTAGTGACAGCCACCCCAGAGGCGATGGCTGTCACCGTGGGTGCCAGGAACACACACTTGATTATTCTTTGGGTGGTGAACATGATGCAATCTACACAGAAACTGAAATATAATGATGTACACCCGAAAAAAAGAACAACACACACTTGGCTTCATGTGCTCCTCCAACAGCCCCAGAGAAGGCATTGCTCCCATATCAGAGATGGGGACACCGAGGCACAGGTATGGAGAGGCGAGCATCTTCCCAATGGTCCCCAGGCAGTAAAGGCAGGTCTGGAAGGAGGAAGCCTGCAGGATGGTTCCAGAGATGTTCCCTAAGGTGTTACCGCCAGGGGCCTCTGGGAACCCCGTGTGCTTAACTCGCCAACTTATTCCATCTTATCTCCAGCATCACCAGCCACCCTGCCACTCTGCCCCATCTCGGCCAGCAGGGGCGCCCCTTCCCAGGGTGTGGCACAGAGACCAGGACGAGGGGGGCAGTCCTGACTCACCATGCAGACAAGCCTGTGGGGAGAAGACCTTGACCCAGATGCTCCTCAGCAACCAGATCTCCTGGCCCTCCGGAGGCCGCCTCCTCCGTCCACTCCCACGGCCTGCGGCTGCTGCCCAGGGCCCAATGTAATCTACCCTGAGAGGGAGGGCACCAGGTGGGCGTCCCAGAGCCCTTGGCCTCCCAATATCTCCTGAGCCCTCACGACGGAGGCAGGGCACGGGACGCGGGCGAGGGGCCGTTCTCTGAGGCCCGGGTGGGCCAGTGCCTTGCCCAAGGTCACGTGACCCTTCCAGGCAAAGCTGGGGTTGGGCTCGGCTTCCGTTCACCAGCAGTGCCTCTCCCTCCCTGAGCTGGGCAGCCTCAGAGCGCGAGGGGAAGGCCCGCAGGGAGGGGCTCCGGTGGCCGTGGCCGTCAGGACCCTCAGGCAAGCCAGTGCCCCGTCCTCGTCAGAACTCTGGGCCTCGCTGAGGCGATTTCAGAAGGAAAATGCTGGCATTAGCAGGGCTCTCAGGAGCATCCAGTTTAACCTTTCCTGGTGCAGACGGGGAAACGGAGGGGCACAGAAAGGGCACAGTCGCCTGAGGTCACACAGCAAGTTCCACTCGAGTCCCTGACTCCCACATCCCCTGCTTCGCTTCTGGTGCCAATAAGGTGGGGGGGGGGTCTTCCTCCAAATTCCCCTTCTTCACAGGCTTTCCCTCCAAGAGGCAGGGAGTGAAGTGTAAGGCAGGGCTTTGGGGCTGAGTAGACTGGGTTTGAAGCCTCACTCCCTCGATTAATTGCTGTGTGACTTGGGGCAAATGAACTTCCCTCTCGGAGCTGGTTTCCTCATCTGTAAAATGGGGGAAATAATAACTGTTTCTTAATGTTGCAGTAAGAATTCAATGAAATAAGGTGTCTACCAGATGGAAAGCTCCACCACCGGGCCCCTGGCAGGCCCTCCTGATGCCCAGTAGGTGGTCAGACATTCCACAGATTCCCTTGCCCTCTTCCTCTCTGATGGCAAAGACACCCAAGCTCAGAGACACACGTCTCCTGTCCAGGCTTTGAGACAGGCTTGGATTTCCTCCCACGCCGGCCACCAGCACAGGGCTTCTCTCTGGAAGGGTTTCTCTGGTTTGAGGGAGATGACAGAGCCAGTGAGGGGATTCTCTGGGGAGAGAGCTCCCAGGGGCTGGTGCACGGAGGAGGGGTTCTGGGGAGCAGCCTTCACCCCTCCCACAGACACGCGTCTGCGAAGGCAGCGCAGGGCAGGCGTGAGGTGGCAGCAGAGCTGAAAGCTGCTGACAGCAGGCCTCTCAGGAGGAGCAGGGGAGGGAGGAGGGGAGAAGGAAAGGGAGGAGGAGGGGGAGGAGAAGGAGGAGGAGGAGGAGAGAGAGGGGTGGGTCCCGCTCCCTCCCCCAGCCCACCCTGGACAAGCTAAGAAAAGCTCTGGGGGAGAAAAACCGCCAAAGATGCACGGTCGCCCTCCCCACCGGAGGCCCTTCCTTCCCCAGCCAGCTGCCCCAGGCCGATTAGTATTCCGGAAGAGCAGGCCCCACACACCAGCCCACGGGAGGCTGCCAGCTGAGTCAGCCTCTCTACCTGTCAGGAAATCATTCATAAAAAATGACACCTTCCCAGCGCCCAGCTCCTGGTCTCACCCCAACCACTGTCCCCAGCCAGCCTCCAGCCCCCTCTCGCCCAGCGCTCCCCAGCCACTTCACACTTTTCTCCTGGGAGAAAGACGAATGAGACCAGTGTGAAATAAGGCAGGCTCAGCCTTGGTAAATCAGTATTTACTGGTCGCCTGCCCTGGGGACAACAGCAGAGTCAAGAAGAGCAGCGACTTCACTCAATTATGAACAAATGTCAGTGACACGGCTTCCAAAAGGTTTTCACTGTCACAGCCACTGTGGTGGGCACTTCTCTATCTTCAGTTTCTGTTCGGATAGCTCGAGGCTCCCAGGACACCTCCCTGGACACAGATCATTGCCGGTCAATCCTCCCACAAAGGAGAACTGAGGTTGGCAGAGGGGAAGTGACTTGTCCCGGGTCATACGTGAGTTCAAATGTGAAGCCCATGTCCCTGAAATGTGCCTGATAGTCCACAGAGAAGAAGTTGTTCTCATTTCCCATCACTCAAACCCTGATGCACTCTCTTCGTTTGGAGATAAAACGCAGGTTACTCTCCCGCTGAAGAACTGAATTCCTTATCACAGCCCTGGGAGCCTGGGCCCTGCTCATCTCTGCCCCTATTACACTCCCCCTGACTCTCCTTCTCCAGCTACTCTGGCCTCCTTGTTTCTCAAACACACCAAGCCTGCCTCAGGGCCTTTGCACCTGCCACCCCTTCTGCTTTCCATTCATTACATGTTTGGCTCCTTATCATCCTACAAGACTAGGTTCCTTGTCACCTCCTCAGAGAGACCTTTCCTGATCACATAAGAAGCTCCCCCCACCACAATATTCCCTATCCTTGCATGAAAATAGTTCCATCCTAACCATTACAAGTTAATTATGTACTTCTTTTCCTATCTACTGTCTCCTCACGTACAGTAAGCCCATGAGGTTGGTTTTGCTCACCATAGTGTCCCCAAGGCCTAGCACATGCTGGGTGTGAAGCAGACCCTCGATAAATAATCGTGATATGAATAACTGCATGACTTCTCATTGTGTACAGTCAGAACCCCTCAGGCTGGCACTCAAGTTCCTGTATCCTCTGACTAGCCCCACAAGTCAACCAGCTAAATGATCAGGACACATCCTCTTCCTTCATCGTTCTCATCTGATGTTTGTGAGAGCAGCCTGGAAGAGCACTAGCGGGTGGGGTGGAGCCAGGAGTTTGGAGCCCCTGTCCATGGCTGCACTGCCCCACCCACCCACGCAGGTGAGCTCCCTGACAGCAGGGCTGTGCAGGGTGTGTGAGAGCACGCTGCAAGACACTCTGCAAACTGCTGTTGTTTCTATCGTCTGTGCCCTCGAGAGCTGCAGAGTCATCAAACACTCGCTGGTTCACGAGAAGGATGTCAAGCTTCGTCTGGTACCTTCCATCAACCTCTGATCAGCACCCCTCAGGACTCAGGCTAGGTTAGAGGCCAAGGAAATACATCCAAATGACAGGAGCGAAGATTCTCAACATTATATGGACATTAGAATCACCCAGAGAGCCTGCTAAATGCCCTGATCCCTCCCTATTCCATCCCACGATGACTGATCCCACAGGTGTGGGCTGGGGCAGGGCGAGTGCCACGAGATTCTGATGTCAGTGATGCCAAACTCCGGCTGTGCACTGGGACTGCCTGAGGGGCCTCTGAAAACGCTGACGCCAGCCCCTCTGCCCCGAGAGATCCTGATTCGAGGGCTGGGGGCCTGACACTGGAGTTTTCACCACTCCCCAGGTGACTCTACAGCACGGCCAGGGTTAAGAACCACTGCCCAGATGCTTCCTTTCTAGACTGTTCTGACTGACCCAAGTCAGAGGACCTGGTTCTTCTTGCGGGAGGTGGACGTTCAGGGTCAAGGCCACCCAACTGTGCTCATCAGCACTGTTGGTGGACACTGACTGAGCACTTACCATGGGCTGTGCTGGACACATCCCTGCCCTTGAGACCTTCACTCCCACGCGGGCCAGGAGAGAGCGAGGAGGAAGGCAAGGCCAGAAGGCCAGGCACAGATGTTCCTGTCCCTCTCCTGCTTAACAGCCCTCCATGACTCCCTTTAGGACTGAGTTCTAAGGCTCGCCTGGTAGGATCTGGCCCCTAACTATCTTCCCAGCCTCCTCTCCTGCTGTTCCCCCATGTCCACCCTGGCCCCCGTCACCTTAAACTACATCTAGCTGCCCACAACTGCCACGCCCCTTTCCACCTCCATGCAAGGACAACACTGTTCCCCAGCAGCGCATCACCGCCCTTGCCCGCTGGCGCCTCGCCCCAGTCCATCAGACGCGCTCCATCGGGGTTCCCAGGGCGTGTCCGTGCTCCCTCCAGTGCATGTGTGCAAAGCCCTGGGGTCGCTGTCCACCTCCCGGAGAGCAAGGCCATGTGCCCCCAACACCTAACGCAGGCCCCTGCATCTGGGGGAGCAGAGGGTGAGCAAGGGCCAGCGTGTTCAGGTCACTTTGGCCAGGTTCCAAAGACTTCTGGGAAGGGGGAGTCTCGGGGAGGGCAGTCAGAAGGGAGACCACTAAGGACAGCCCAAGTACTAGAAGGTGGCCACAAGAACAGAAATCCAGGGGGCTGGCCCCGTGGCCGAGGGGTTAAGTTCGCACCCTCCACTGCAGGCAGCCCAGTATTTCGTTGGTTCGAATCCTAGGCGCGGACATGGCACTGCTCATCAAACCACGCTGAGGCAGCATCCCACATGCCACAACTAGAAGGACCCACAACGAAGAATATACAACTATGTAGTGGGGGGCTTTGGGGAGAAAAAGGAAAAAAGAAAGAAAGAAAGAAAGAAAGAAAAGAAATCCAGGAACTGACAGGCTAGAAATTATCAAGAGATGCCTTATCACTTGGTTAAAATCCAGCCTCTACCATGTGCCAGCTTGGGCCTTTAACTTCCCTGAGCCTCAGTTTCCTCATCAGTACAATGGAGATAATTATGGTTCTAACTCAGGGCTGCTGAAAGCAGGAAAACAAGCCACGGAACAGACAGCCTTTAACGAAGCAGCGCCCAGCACAAGAATCACTCAGCAACTGCTGGCAATGGTTGCTGTTATGGTTACTCACGGAATACGTCCTGAAAAGGCCTTTGGAGGTCATCTAAATGAATTCCTGGGGCTGGCTCAGTGGTGCAGTGGTTAAGTGTGCATGTTCCGCTTCGCCAGCCAGGAGTTCGCGGGTTCAGATCCTGGGTGCGGACACGGCGCCTCTTGGCAAGCCATGCTGTGGCAGGCGTCCCACATATAAAGTAGAGGAAGATAGGCACAGATATTAGCTCAGGGCCAGTCTTCCTCAGCAAAAAGAGGAAGATTGGCAGCAGATGTTAGCTCAGGCTAATCTTCCTCAAAAAAAAAATTAAAATAAATAAATAAATGAGCTCCTGCATTTTACGGTCAGGGAACCGACGTGGAAAAGGTCTACTCTGGTGCTCCTGTCCAGCCCGCACACCCAGAGCAGGACCAAGTGGGCGGGTCTCCTTCCAGACCCTGAGGAGGGCTGCTGAGGGGCTGCTGGGAGTCTGCTAGACTCGCTGGCAGGGTTCCACCTGGACTTTCTAATGACTTGGAGCCCGACGGTGTCCCAGCATCTCGGCTCTGTTTCAGGCAAAATCATTGAGCATATTTTAGGATCAGCAAAAACCCACAATGCCTTTGGTTGAGCACGTTCCCTCTTCTTGTTGAAGCCCAGGGGTATTTTCTAGGAAATTGAGTCCATCTGTTTCTGATTCATTTGTACTTAAGTCATCACCAAGCTGTTTTGTAAGAGCCCTTTGATGTGAAAGCCGTCTTATTCTATAAGCCTCCCTAAGCCTTTATTTAGTCAACAGTAGGTAAATGGGTCTCTCCAAAGAGGCCAGACGCAGCTTCTCCATCTCCCTCAACACGAGGGCGCGTGAAGGGGAAGTGTGGCCTGAGACCCCTCCTCCAGGCTTGTCAGGGCAAAGCCACTGCTCCTTGACTCTCGCCCAACCTGCAGCCAGGCCTCCCCGACACCCGCTGTCTCTCCTTGCCAGGTGCTGTCACGAGTGTCCTCCTCGTCCACCCCTCACAGCCTGTCCACGTGGATTTACAGTTTCCTGTGTGTTGCTTGAGTTTCTTGAACTTGATTTCAAGTTCCTTGAGGATGGGAGGCCAGGTCTCCTAATTCACTGCGTCCTCACCACCCCAGCCCCATGCCTTGTACACAGTTACAGGGACCATTACTTCCAAGCCAAAGATCTAACAAGGGTAAGGGTCAAAGGGGCGGAATATTTGAAATTGGGGCTGCTGTAAATATAAGGAGCAGCTCAAAGAACCGTTGATTGAACCAAATGTGCCAGAGTGTGAAGGGGAGCATCTGTCACCCCACCCCCCCCACCCCCCCGCCACCCAGCCGGAGGCACCAGTGAAGCCTCGCACCAGCCGAAGACCCCTGATCCAAGAGGACCGATGAAACTCTTCACTAAATTCAGGGAGCTGAGTCATAAGGTGTTCCTGAGGGCAGCTAGGGTGTTTCAGGGCATGTCCCTAACTTCAGGGTGATTTCAGGGCTCCACACCCGCAGTCCAGAGGTGTCTCTGTTGCAGCGAGAATCCTGGAGGGGCCCCACTGCGCTGGCCACATTCCATGTTCACTAAAGACGTATTTAAGGGTCTCTCAAAGGCAGGGGACGGTTCTGATGTGAGCATCATAATCACCTCCAAGGGCTGGTTGAGCACAGAGCACTGGGTCCCACCCTAGAGCTCCCGACTCAGGAGGTCTAGTGCAGGGCCCAACAACGCGCATTTCTAGCAAGTTCCCAGTGATGCTGACGCTGTTGGTTCTGGGACTACACTATGAGAACCACTGGGCTAGCCGTTCATTTAGTCCTGGGTGAGAATTTCCAGGGTATGGGGTAGCCACCTACTGACAATGAATTTGTTTGGCTTCCCTTTCTCTCTGAATACCATGGCTTAGTACTCACAACGGAAGACAGTGGTAGTGGTTACGATGCACCGCTGGAGGCAGGCACCGGGCGTGGGGCCCCCCAGAGACCACCTCACTCCACCCGCACAATGACCCTGTGAGGCAGACGCCATCTCCTCTTTATACATGAACCTCAGCGGTGCGGGGAGGTGAAGCGAACCTCCTCCAGGTCACACGCTGCTGAGTGCCGGAGGTGGCACACAGCGAGTGGCCGACATTCTCCCCGAATGAGTGCATCCAGGAAACAGATGGTAAGAGGCAGATTTGAACCCAAGTCTGACTCCAAAGCTCAGACTCATTCTACCACGTTAGCAGGAAGAATTAAGGAGGGCGTGCGAGCTCTGGGAGGCGGAGGGCTAGAGCTTCTCTCTTTCTTTCCCTCCTTGATTTTATGAAGAGTGATATGACTAAAGCTTTTCTGAATCTAACGTACTGTCACGATGTTCAGGGTCTGACCCAGGGGAGCAGCAACGAAACGACATGGGGAGGAGGTTCCAGAGGGCTCATGAGAGAGCAGCGGGACCACCTGCCAGAGGAAGTGAAGACAACACCCAGGTCATGGCCAGATCAGCTGTGGGGGACATCGTGGCCTCGTGAGGGACAAGCCACCTAGAAACAATTCAGGTAGTCGGTGTGGAGGAAGTTCAGTTGTTTTGGTTGAAAAAAATGCTTTACAAAAATAACAATTCTTAGCAATCTGGGGGGAGGGAAGGAAGCTGTTGTATTTTTCATCTTTCTCAGTTCTGTTTGAATTTTTTACACTGCATGTTTCACCCATTATCCCTATAAATAGAGTGCAGTAATTTGTTTGTTTTTTCATTATTCATTTTTAAAATTTAATTATCCTATTGAGATCACCTGGGCTTATAACACTGTGAATTTCAGATGTAAATTATTATATATCAGTTTCTGTATAGAGAGCATACTAATTTGTGCTTATATTGAAAAATTTAGAAACCATCAATAAGCAAAATTAAAAATTAAAAACCTGTAATTCCAGGGCTCAGAAACAACCACTGATAACATTTTCCTGTGTATCCACTTTCTCCACTCAGTATGTTTCCATGTAAACATTTTTCACAAGAGTAGGCTCACTTTGATCTTACTGTTTTGTAACCTGAGTTTTTTTTTAAAGATTTTATTTTTTCCTTTTTCTCCCAAAGCCCCCCGGTACATAGTTGTATATTTTTAGTTGTGGGTCCTTCTAGTTGTGGCATGTGGGACGCCACCTCAGCATGGCCTGATGAGTGGAGCCATGTCCATGCCCAGGATCCTAACTGGCGAAACCCTGGGTCGCCAAAGCGGAGCCCGCGAACTTAACCACTTGGCCACGGGGCCGGCCCCATAACCTGATTTTTTGGTCTACACATCAAGACCACAATCCTTTTCACAATGCTGTGTTCTTCAAAATCAGTTTCAATGGCTGCATGCTATTCCATTATATACATACACCATAACACACATAACTAATCTCCTATTGCCTGGCACTAGATTGTCCTAAGCTTCCTTTTGCTTTAACAGGGTGAGAATGACATATTCATGGAGATGTTTCATTGGGGTTTGACTACGTAATACTTCTTGATTTATGGAAGTTCAATTAAAACCTTTCTAATTGGAATTTTATGGAATGTGGATTATACCTTAATAAAAACCAAACAAAACCCTTTCTAGTTGAGAGTTAGAGGACCAAGATTCCAGTTATTGCCATGTTACCTCACGCAAGCGTACCTGTGGTGTGTGCTTTTTCTCAGACACTTGTGTAACAACACCCAATGCTCAGGGTGTCCTGAGCTTCAGACGAGACGATGGATGTGAAAGAATGCATGCTGGAAACTACAGTGCTGTTCTTTATTCACAATCACCAAGGCAGGAAACAACCCCTTCCACTGGTCACCGGTAAATGGATTAAAAGCATCCTAAAACTGGGATGTATCTGTACTATAGAATAGGAGCCAGGCACAAAGAGGAAAGAAGTACTGACATGCGAATGACACAGATGAATCTGAAAAACATTACGCTAAGCGGAAGAAGCTGGGCACGAAACACTGAATGACTCCATTTACACAGCATTCTGGAAGAGGCAGACCTCTGCTGTGGGAGTCAGGGCCGTGGTTGCCAGGACTGGGGGGAGGGGAGGGAACTGACTGCAGAGACTCACGAGGGGACTTTTCAGGGAGATGGAAATGTTCTACATCTTGACTGTGGGGATGGTTACACAGCTGGATACATTCATAAAACTCACTGAATTTTGCACTTAAAAAGGGTGAATTATACTGTATGTAAATTATGCCCTAATAAACTTGACTCTCCTCAAAAAAAAACTATAGTGCTGTCTAAACATAAGGTATCATCCATCTGATATTATCTGTAGCACTTTTCATAGAAATTCTGAAATACCTTTGTGAGATATGACAAATGTAAAAAAATGTAATCCAGAAAAGAACAAATATTCTTTTTTTTTTAGATTTTATTTTTTTTCCCTTTTTCTCCCCAAAGCTCCCCAGTACATAGTTGTATATTCTTCGTTGTGGGTCCTTCTAGCTATGGCATGTGGGATGCTGCCTCAGCATGGTTTGATGAGCAGTGCCATGTCCGCGCCTAGGATTCGAACCAATGAAACACTGGGCCACCTGCAGCAGAGCACACGAACTTAACCACTCGGCCACGGGGCCGGCCCCTGATCAAATATTCTTTAGGAAAATATTTGTTGTTGGATTATTTGCCTTTCAGAAAGGCCATTTCTACACTCTAGCAAATGCTCATGTGTGAGGCAGCTGGTCCCCCTGGGGAGCAGCTGACCACTTGGACTATTTGGGGATTTTCCTTGTCATCACTACCTTCTTCTTGTTTTTTTTTTAACATCATCAGAATAAAAAGAAACAACAGCATCAGAACGGAGCAGCGAACGTCTCCCTGACCCCAACCAGGACAGTCCTTCCTCCTCCAGGGAAAGAATATAGGCATTTCTAGTTATCTTCTCTCGGCCTGGCCATTGCCATCGGAATGAACAGTATGCTCCAAAAGTAAATAAAATACAAAATAAGAATACCTGCAGCTGAAGACTAGGTTAACAGCAGCATTCTAAGCAGAAGAGGAAAAGAGTGAATCGATGCAAAGATGAAGTGCTGAGAGTAACAAGGAACTCGCTCGAACCCCCAGAGCTGCGGCAGCACCCCCACCGACTGGTCGACAGACGCCGACCAATGCTCCTTATTCACAGGCTACATCTGTGACAATTCCAATACAGCCAAGGGGCTGGACTAGTTCCTGGAGTTCATAACGAGATTTGAACCACCGCAAATGGGAGTGTGCATGCGATTTCCTCTTGCAGAGCACAGGGTGGCTGAAAAGACAAACTGTCAGGTACCTGTGTGCACAGCTCAGGGTGCTCCTCCCCCCGGGCCCAGCGGAGCCTTGCCCGTAGGAGGCGCTCCAAGAGTGTTTGTGGAATCAGGGAGCAGGGCGTTCAGCTGCTCTTGGAAGATGGCCTCTGGAAGACCAGTGCCCAGCCTGGCTGCCTTACGCTAAAGACTTCTCTCTGATCTATGTTAAAACTGACCAACCATCAGACCAGCTTGCCCAGACTCCTTCTCCTAAAGCCAGGCAGGCGTGTGAACAGTCCTGCCGTGGAGCCTACAGGCAGCCTCATTTCACCTCCACCAACAGCAGCACCTGTTCCCCGGCAGGGGTGGGGAGGAGGGGAGCTGACTTGTGCCAAGTGTTGGGGTTACTCAGGTGAAAGGCAAGGCTCTTATCCAGAAGCCCACAGGCTAGTGGGGAAGCGAATCCTGGAAACAAGTAATTATGATAATTTGATAATGAGCTCCCCATTAGTTGAGCAGGCACTGTGCTACGTGATAAACCCAAGAATCCTGTGAGGTGAGAGCTATACCCATTCTAAAAACGGGGAGACTAAGGTCCTGAGAGGTTAGGAGCTTGCCTGCAGTCACACAGTTGGTAAGCAGAGGAGCCAGGACTGGAACCCGGGGTCTGACTGCAGAGCCCACACTCCTGGCCCCTGCAGCAGAGGAATGAAGGGGACCCAAGGGGCGTTTACTATGGCCTGGGGCTGTCGGGGGAGGCCCTCAGAAGTGCCCTGGATGCTGCAGCCTGAAGTGTGGGGAAGCACTGTGGGCCCAGAGGCAGAAGAAATAGATGCGCTCGTGGCTTGGCAGCCGTCAGACGCTCTAGTATAGGATGCCTGCCGGGGCAGTGGAGATGGAGCGGTGGAAGATGTGGCAGGGCCAGACTGTGGGGCTTGGTGTGCTAAGGAGTCTGGACTTTACCCTGGGTACCGTGCAGAGCCATGAGCACTTGGGTCTGTCGGCTGACAGACCTGCCCACAGAATGCTCACCCATGAGACAGGACGGACTGCAGAAGCTATGAGGTTGGAGACTGCGGTGGGGCCATCAGGAAGCCCTTCTTGTGAGCCAGCTGGGGCCGGAGGGAGGGCCCAAACTGGGCAGGGCAAGGAGCTCCGTGGTCAGAATCTGTCCAGCGGCTAGCTGGGTGCAGCTCCTATGCAGCACCCTGGCTGGGACCGTCACTGGAGGGTCTGCTGTCTGAATGCCCTTCAGGTCTCTCAGGACCCCATTTCTGAACCAAGCAGGACTCCATGCCTCACAGGGCAGCACTGAACACTGGCCAGTGGCCAAGGTTTCCATCTCCAGGCCTCAGTTTCCCCATCTTTAACATAAGTGGGTGGAATTAGATTGTATTTTAGGTGCCTTCCTGTCCTGATGTTTTGTGAATTCTTTTTACAGTAGATTCTCATGGTCTCAAGCACATGAAGCCCTCAGAAACCTCGTGGACACATTTGGACACTCTGTCCAATGGCACTGATATGCTCTTCTTTGGGAAGTGTGGACAGTAATCTTGCATAAATTGGAATAATCTCTGTAGAAGCCAGTTTGGTACCGTGATGGTTAATTCTGTGTATTAACTTGGCTGGGCCACTGTATCCAGATATTTAGTCAAATATCATTCTGGATGTTTCTGTGGAAGTGTTTTTGGGACAAGATAAACATTAAAATTGGTGGACTTTTGAACCGGAGTAAAGCAGATTCCTCTCCATAATGTGAGTGGGTCACATCCAATCAGTTGAAGGTCTTAATAGAACAAAGACGGGTTCCCCTGCCACAACTATGTGAGCCAAGCCTTTAAGATCAATCTCTCTCTTTCTCTCTCTACATACACACACATACGTCCTGTTGGTTCCGCTCTCTGGAGAACCCTGACTAATACCGACACTATTTATCAAAATTGCAAATGCTGGTTATCACCCATCCACATATCAGAATGTGCTGCCACCGCAAAAAAAGGGATGGAGGCTCTTTATGCACTGATATGGGAAGATCTCCAGTATGTAAGAATAGCGTGTATGGTGTATAATCACCTGTGTAAACAACTAAAAAGAGTAAAAATTAAAATTCCCTTTGCTTACGTGTGGGGGAAAAAGCCCTCTAGAAGGAGACCAAGAAACTAATAGCTGGGGTTACCTGCTGGGCAAGGGCAGTAGGGGAAGTGAGTAAATGGGAGACAGGGTAGAGGGACGTTTTTGCTTTATTCCTTTTTACGTTCTTTGATTAGTGCACATATTCTTTGAGCCAGCAATTCCACATCCACATATCTACCTTATCAATATACCTCCACGCATGCAGTGACCACATACGAAACATTCAGCTGCAGCACTGTTTATAAGAGAAAAAGAACGGAAACACCCTAAACACCTATCAGCAGGAAACCAGTTACATGAATCACCCCTTCGAAGAAACATGGTGTATCTGTTACGAAGAATGAGGTTGCTCTCCCTGGTCTGATATGGAATGATTCCCAAGTTAAATGAAAAAAGCAAGGTGCGGGACACTGTGTATACAAGGGGCAGGATGCTGTGTGTACAAGGGACAGGACGCTGTGTGTACAAGGTGTGGGATGCTGTGTGTACACGGTATGGGATGCTGTGTGTATAAGGTACAGGGTGCTGTGTGTACAAGGTATGGGATGCTGTGTGTATAAGGTACAGGGTGCTGTGTGCACATGGTGTGGGACGCTGTGTGTACAAGGGGTGGGACGCTGTATGTACAAGGTGTGGGATGCTGTGTGTACAAGAGGTGGGATGCTGTGTGTACAAGGTATGGGATGCTGTGTGTACAAGGGGTGGGACGCTGTGTGTACAAGGTGTGGAACGCTGTGTGTACAAGGGGTGGGACGCTGGGTGTACAAGGGGTGGGACGCTGGGTGTACAAGGGGTGGGATGCTGGGTGTACAAGGGGTGGGATGCTGTGCGTACAAGGTGTGGGACGCTGTGTGTACAAGGGGTGGGACGCTGTGTGTACAAGGGGTGGGATGCTGGGTGTACAAGGGGTGGGATGCTGTGTGTAAAAGGTATGGGATGCTGTGTGTACAAGGTGCGGGATGCTGTGTGAATAAGGTATAGGACACTACTGTCTATGCGGGAAGAAAAGTCAAACTCTGTGACTATGTGCAAATGCATGAACTCTTCCTAGAAGCAGAGAGGATAAACTAGTAACAGTGGTTGCCTCTGGGGAGGGGCAGCAGGGAACGGAGGGGAAGAGGAATTCTGTACACTGCAGCTTCTGAATCATGGCATGTATCATCTATTCAAAACTTTTAAAAAATTCTGAGGAAGGGGGGGAGGGGAGAAGTCACGTGCGAGGGTGGGGGCTGAAGTCATCTGAACACACAGCAGTCGTATGCTCTGCTGTTCACGATGTTTTGAACCCAAATTCCCCTGAACTGCTCTTACAAATTCCATCTTGGGACCACAGCTAATTTCGCTAGAGACCCCCGACCAGGAAGACAATTTCTGAAGATCAGAGCACGAGCTCTCTGCAAGGCAGATGACTTCAATCCACGCACAGAGACAACTGGATTCTGGCCTTTTCCCCAGAACCTGTTTTATTCATCATCTAACCAACAGAGAGGGTCAGCTAGACAAGCTAAAATAGCCTCAAAAGGCCCACCTCATTACAACACAACAGGGCAAACCAGAAACGAGGACAGAGGTCAGCCTCCGTTCTTGTCAGAGGAGACCGAGCACGTATTTATACACAGGTGCCCCACTAACAACCGCTGAGCAACGCAGCACCACAAACACATGGTAGAGACGTGGCTGGGGGCTCCCCACAGGCGTCACTCACAGCCTCTTCCTCAGCCATAAACAAGCCCATGGTTTTTTGTGGGAAGGGTGATCAGCGCGTATCTTGAGTGATGGAACCATTTATTTACTCTGGAACTTTGATGGGGGTAAGGAGGGACTCAATTTATTTCCTCCCCTGAATCTGAGATGCAAAAGCCGTCTGAACATCAAAAGGGTCCTGGGAGAGAGGCGGTGGAGGTTCCCTCACAGAGAGTTCACAGGTAATTGTGTAGGGCCCTTTGAGCACTTAATCCTGTTGTTTTTCAGAAACCTTTGCACCTGGGCTCCGAGGAGGAAGCAGGGACAGATCAGGCCCTGCAAGCCCGGGAGTGGGTGCCTCTCAGGGTGGTCACTGCGGAAGAGAAGGGGGCACAGCGGAGATGCAGGGGGACAGAAATCAGCCGAAACACTCCATGCTGGCTCTGACTCGCTCCATCTCGTGCAGGAAGCTGTAGAACTGAGGCAAGGTTAATTCTGGGGAGAGAGAATTCAGCTTCAGGTAAATGTTCCAACTCCACAGAATCATCCAAGAAAATTACTTTCCACCCAGAGAGTTTTTTCTTTCTCTTCCTCTTTTTTTGGCTTCGCACATCTAGGCAGCTCTCGATGGGTAACTGACCATTATAAAGAAGTGAGAGCCTTGAACATAGAATGGTTCTCAGCTCCACAAGAAAGTAGGGAGGGTTTGAAACGGCCTAACTGCACAGCACAAAGAGCTGCAGGGGTCATTCAGGACATCCAACGGGGTCCTACAGCAAGAGCTTCCTGCTCTTCAATCCGAGCCACTACTTCCCCCTTTTCCCTTCTTCAAAAAGGCCCTTCTTTTATGAGAGGAAAGGAAGTGGTCATAACACAGCCTGGTTATGACTTCTTTTCTGGAAGAAATGACCCTGTGATGGGCTTCGCGAGCCAGTGACTGAAGAAGACGTGGGGAAAGTAAAAGGCTCAAATGAGAATTCGGACTCACCGATATATATATTTTCAGTTTGATTTCCTTTCTTAACCACCAACTTTAACTGATTAAAAAAAAAAGAAAAAAATTAAAATGATGACAACTGGGCAAAGTAATTCTGAAACCCTGAAGTTTCACTCAAATATGAAAGCATCCCTGCTTCTAACTTGAGAGTTACACAAGAGCAGTCTGGATCGTCCACCACTAAAACTTCCAACAATTCCCTAGATTACAGCAAGAACCAAACTGTTAAGAACAATATCCGGGTCCTATGAACCTGAAAGCAAACACGTCAGTGACCACGTCTTTGCATCTTTGGCCAATCATATTGCTCTGAGATATACAAGGCACTTCAGTGGAACTATCCACTTAATTGGATATTTAAAGAAACTCAATGTAGACTTAATTTTTAACCAAGTCAAAAATCTACCCATTTTCAAGGATCACGAGAAGACTTACTTGTAAAAAAATACTTCCCACTTTTTCCAGTTCACTGCTCCCAGATGTCACTGTGACACAAAAGAGAAAAACAATAAGTGACTGGTTGAGGACCACTCTGAAGACCCCAGTCTTGCAGGCTGTGCAGCAGAAGCCGTGGGTGGGGAGAGTATGAGGACAGCAAAATGCGCTTTTCAGGAAGTCAACTTATGGAGGGCCGTGGATAGAAACAGCAGCTGAACGTGGACAGCAAGACGGAGAAGCAGCTGCTGGCCCCAACCGGCTTTGAGGACCAGGGACACCTTTCCCCATGGAAGCTGTCTCAAACCCTCTGCAACCGCAACTGACATCACGCAGGTGACCGGGGACTGCCTCTAACCAGTTACCTCCAAATTTCCACTCCATGTCTATCAGCTGGTTAATCATCAGAGTCTGACCTATGGCCCATCGAGCAAGGGTGGGGGCAGTCTGCTTCCACTGGAACAAGAGCAAAAAGCCTAAGTCATAACAATGGAAAAACTCTCCCCTCTTCATCTGCCCCAAGACAGCACAGTTTAGTATTTACACAGACAGCGGGAAGAACGCAGAACCAAGGGGTGGGCCTATATGCACAGATCTGGAGGATGGGAGGAGTAAAGAGGGGCAGGGGACAATATAAAGGTTTTCTTTCATTCCAAGATTTAATGAAGCATGGAACAAAAAAATGCATGACATTTATATTCAGTCAAATCAGAGGAAAAAAAATTAGAGATGCACTACACAGTGCTGTCTAAAAGCTGGATGTAGGGGCCGGCCCCATGGCTGAGTGGTTAGGTTTGCATGCTCTGCTTCAGTGGCCCAGGGTTTCACCAGTTCAAATCCTGGGCGCCGACATGGCACCCCTCATCAAGCCATGCTGAGGCGGCGTCCCACATGCCACAACTAGAAGGACCCACAACTAAAAATACACAACTATCTACCGGGGGGCTTTGGGGAGAAAAAGGAAAAATAAAATCTTTAAAAAAGAGAAAAATAGAGGAAGATGGGCACAGATGTCAGCTCAGGGCCAGTCTTCCTCAGCAAAAAAGAGGAGGATTGTTGGCAGATGTTAGCTCAGGGCTAATCTTCCTCAAAAAGAATAAAAAAATAACTGGATGTATGTCATTTGCATGGAATCAAATGAAAAACATTAAGCTGGAGAAATGGCACATAATGATTGATGGTTTTTCCTTAATCAACATTTCCCACTTGCTTCTTTTCATGAAATAAAAGCAAGCAATCTTAATTAACCTTGATTAAGAGGAATTATGATACCTTTTCAGAAAAGTAAGTGGCTTTCTCCTCATTAAGACCTATAAAAGAACAGAGGAGACGTTGGCATAATAAAGAGCTGCAAGTCCTGTCACTGAGCAGCCTTGGGTGATGACCTACCCAGAGTCACGAGATCGGCCCGGACCTGCTCAGCTGAGAGACTCTTCTTCAAGGCACCTAGGAAACAGGGGAACTCAGTTAAAAGGGGCAAATCAACTAAGCAGTTGGCAGTAAGTAGTTAACAGGCGAAACCTCTGTGACATAGACAACAAAAGGAAGACGCAAAGATGGCTAGCTCCAAGAGGATCTCAGTCCAGCTGGAAGAAACAGCACATCTGAGACAAGCGGAGAACAAGACAGAAAAAACCAACACGAGGGTTTACCCCTCCAGAGAGTGTGGAAGAAGTCAGAGACAAAAGAAAAGACTTCATGGACTTGGGGATGGGGGCACCTGATCTGAGCCAAGAACGAGGCCACAGATTCCTGGAGCAAAGTGCGGGGAGCTCAGTGTCAGGCTGGCACAGGGCACTGGCCTAGAACTGCCCTGTGCAATACATAACCACCAAGCACGTGCGGTTATGTAAATTTTAGTTAATTAAAATTAAATAAAGGTTAAAATTCTGTTTCTCAGTTGCACCAGCTATTTCAAGTGCTCAACAGCCACATGGGCCCAGCAGCCATGGTACTGGACAGGGCAGATTATAGACCATTTCCATCTACACAGGAAGTTCTATTGGACAGTGCCACCCTAGAAAATCAGCTTTCAGGAAGTATACCAACATGGACTAAACAGTCTGGCCTCTACAATTCACGAGTCACCTCCAGAGGAGCCCTCAACCTTTCCCTCGGAAGCCCTGGGCACACTCCCCTGGGGGGGCTGCTTTGTTCTGCTTGCAAGCTCCAGTTCCTGAAAACAAAGTGCTGCCAGCAATCTGGGCTTCTCAACGGTTAACCTGCAGGCTACAGCCTAGAGTCACAGTCTGTCAACTGCTTTAAAATTTTCCACATCTTTGTCTTCCAGAAGATGACTTATTAAAGAATAAGAAGGCATCTACCACCATCCAGGGAGGGCCCCAGAGTGATACCCTAAACCCAGTCCCCACCCCCTTCACTCCAGAAAAACAATCCTACAGGCGGTTGTCCCCTGCAAAATAAGCCACGTAAACAAAGGGAGGAAATCTTTTATCTCCAAAATCAGACTGAGCAAGGAAGCCACAGGGAAATAAAAAAGGCAAGACCCCAGGAAGCCCTGGCCATAAAGGCCCTCCGAGAAGGCGACTACTTCCAGGCCAGTCCAGTTGACTCATAACTGCCACGTGCACAGCTCCTTGGGTTATACCCACTTCAGATCCAATATTCCGTGGGATGATCCCAAAGTACTCTGAAGTGGGGATTATTACTGCAACCTTTAATTTACCAGGAAACTACAGATCAGAAAGATAAAGCTTTTGGGGACGATCATGCACATAGTCAACAACTGCACTGCCAAGAATTCACCCGACAGATACGCCCCCGAAAGTGCACTGAGAAACAGTGGGAAGCTCTAGCAATGTGGGTAGTGGGGATAAAAAATCAGGAAGAGCAGGCTGGGTGCCAAGGTGATTTTGTTAAAACCTAAGTCAGACCACGTCTCTCCTCTGCTCAAAACCCTCTAACAGCTCCCGTTCACCCACAGCAGAGTCCAAAGCTCTTACAATGCCCTGTGCGATCTGGCCTCCTCTAGACCCCTAAGCTTCTCCCTTGCTTACTCAGCTTTTCCTATAATACGCAGGCAGGTTCCTATGTCCAGGGATTTGCCCTTGCAGTTCCCTCTGCTGGGAACACTCTTCCTCAAATCTGCACATGGCCCATTTCCTCACTTCATCTGGGCCTCTTCTTGAATCTCACCTCCTCCAAAAGGATGCTGACCACTCTACTGCAAGTGGCACTGCTCTTCACTTGTACCCTTACACTGCTGAACTTCTCTGCTCTGCGTTTATCACTACCCAACTTCATGTTATATATTTATTGTCAATTCTTCCACTAGGATGTCAGTTCCATGAGAACAAGGACCTGGTCTGTTTTGCCCACTGCTATGTCCCAAGCTCCTAGAAAAGTGCCTGGCACTGTTTATTGGTTGGCACTCAATAAAAACATGCTGAATGAAAGAATCCATATGATGGAATACTATGCAGCCTTTAAAAAGAATGAAGTAGCTCTCGTGCTAATTTGGGAAATATAATTAAAAGGAGAAACAGTCTGTACAGTGTGATTCCTTTCGTGTAAATAAAGAAGGGCATATTATACATCCTTATTTATAGCTTTAATTATATCTTTATCTAAGTAGATAGATGTAAGGCCACTTTTTTTTTTCAACATATTCACAAAAAACTTAAGAGTAGGGACGAGCCCTGTGGCCGAGTGGTTAAGTTCACCTGCTCTGCTTTGGTGGCCCAGGGTTTCGCCGGTTCAAATCCTGGGTGTGGACATGGCACTGCTCATCCCAAGCCATGATGAGGTGGCGTCCCACATGCCACAACTAGAAGGACCCACAACTAAAAATATGCAATTATATACCGGGGGGCTTTGGGGAGAAAAAAGTAAAATAAAATCTTTAAAAAAAAAAAAAAAACCAATTTAAGAGTAGATGTCCTTAGGGAAAGGCACTGGGGAAGACTTTTTTTCTTTCTTTCTCTCATTTTAAAATTTTCTAGGGGCCAGCCCCACGGCCGAGTGGTTAAGCTTGCGTGCTCCGCTTCGGCGGCCCAGGGTTTCACTGGTTTGGATCCTGGGCACGGACATGGCACCACTCGTCAGGCCATGCTGAGGTGGCATCCCACATCCCACAACTAGAAGGACCCACAACCAAAAAAATATACAACTATATACTTGGGGGGATTTGGGGAGAAAAAGCAGAAAAAAAAAAAAGATTGGCAACAGTTGTTAGCTCAGGTGCCAATCTTTAAAAAAATAAATAAATAGGGGCCGGCCCAGTGGCATAGTGGTTAAGCACGCACATTTCGCTTTGGCGGCCCAAGGTTCACAGATTCCGATCCCAGGTGCAGCTATGGCACCACTTGGCAAGCCATGCTGTGGCAGGTGTCTCACATATAAAGTAGAAGAAGATGTGCACGGATGTTAGCTCAGGGCCAGTCTTCCTCAGCAAAAAGAGGAGGATTGGCAGCAGATGTTAGCTCAGGGCCAATCTTCCTCAAAAAAAAATGAAATAAATAAATAAATAAATAAATAAATAAAATTTTCTAGCATGTAGGTTTTTTTAATGTGAGGGTGGTAAAATTGTGAGCCATTTGTTTCCTTTTTTATACTTTTCTATAATTAAAAAATGCTACCAAAAGAAACAACAGATGGTTAAATGAATTGCTCAGGACCACAACAGCTGGCAAGAGGCAGACACAAGTAGCTTACAGGCCAGAGAGTCCTAAACCAAGCTCTGTCTACTCCAGGTCATTTGAGATGCCGTCCGGGTGCAATGGTACCAGGCAAGCTGTGACAGTGACTGACGATGAAGGCTACCAAGCTGCAGGGGTAAAAGGGCAGGCTCTGTGTCCTGCGGTACCTCAGGCAAGCAGGAGCCATACTTTAAAAAGATGTCTTTGCATCATGCTAAGCCTCAAGCCCTTAATTTCTTTTTCAGCCTTTCCCTTTGTTGATTCCTTTGTCCTGAGCACAAGACAGGCCTGCAGCCTTGACCTGCAGACAGAAAACTGCGGGAACTCCAGGGCTGGAGTCATCAGAAAGCATCACTGGGGGAAATCTGAGAACGTCCTTCTTTAAACACAGATAATCATCTGGGACGGTTTAGAAAGTCCTCGAGCAGCAACTTTCACTGGAACAGTTGCCTGAGGCAAACCCTCCTTGCCATCAAACAGTACGGGGGACAAGATGGAGGCGTATGTGAGGGTGAGGGTTTCAGTTCTCCAGGAACAGGTGGAAAATTAGCAAACGCTGTCCTTCTAGCCAACAGTCTATGTGAGCTCATTCAGTGTAAAAAGGGAAGACAAGGAGGACGACTACGGCTTAGCGAAATCTCCTGGAGGAGGAAGGAGACGGGGCAGGATGGCGAGCCATGCTCATTCAGTGATCACTGACCCTGAGGGCTGACCAGGTGAATCCACCCCTTTGAGGCTCATGGGGAAACAGAGGTCAGAGCCACTGTATGTGGATTTTCTGGGTGCTTGCTATGTGCCAGAACTGTGCTAGACGCTGGGAAACATCAATGAAGCAAACAGACAACAATCTTGGCCCTTGGGAGGCTCACGTGCTATTGGGGAGAGAAAGACTGTAAGGACAAGGTAAGGAATGAGTAAGCCACAGGGAGCATCACTGAAAAGGCCGCAGAGAAGAGAGCAGGGTGAGGCTGGGAGTCCCGGGAACTCAGTTCACTGGCTGATTAGATACCGTCCGTGACTACTGTTCAATGCTGACTATTCCTTTTTTTTTGCCCAGCCAGAAAGAACTCCTTTGGGAGTGGGGAAGGGAGTTATCACCTTCTCTTAAAAAACCGTCAGTTACTGGGGCTGGCCCCGTGGCCGAGTGGTTAAGTTCGCGCACTCCGCTGCAGGCGGCCCAGTGTTTCGTTAGTTCGAATCCTGGGCGCGGACATGGCACTGCTTGTCAGACCACGCTGAGGCAGCGTCCCACATGCCACAACTAGAAGAACCCACAACGAAGAACACACAACTGTGTACCAGGGGGGCTTTGGGGAGAAAAAGGAAAAAATAAAATCTTTAAAAACAAACAAACAAAAACAAAAACAAAAACAAAAACCGTCAGTTACTGAGCACCCACAAGTGCCAGACATCCTGCTAAGTGTTAAAATAAAAACAGGCTTAACCAGTGGGCTTACTGCTTGGAGACGCTCATGATGATAATAACGATTGTAATATGAACAGTGGTGCGGCTACCACTTACTGAGGTACTTCACATTGATCATCTTTCTCCACTCGTAGAACAATGGACGAGCTACTATTATAAGCTCCCTTTTCTGAAGAAACTGATTCTCTGAGAGGTCAAGTAACTTGGCTCAAGGTCTCGGAGCTGTTAAGTAACCTTAGGGACAAGTAAGCACACAAGGGTCATCTAGGAACCAAAGGCAGTGTCGGGGCCCTATCTAGATCTGATGAGAATACCAACTAGAAACAAACAAGATGCAGGAGACAATGGGCGGATCTGAAGGTTGACTGCATATTTTAATTTTAGATATGATAATGCATTGTGGTTTGATAAGGGGAAAATTTCTTTATCTTGTAGAGATACATAGCTAGGTATCTAGGAACGAAATGATAGGCTATCTGAGATTTGGTTTAAAATAATCCAGTGTGCAGAGCAGTGAGGAGAAGTGGGCAGGGTACAGACAAACAATTTGGTCATGGGCAGATAACCATTGAAGTCAGATTTTTTTTTTTTAATTGAGGAAGATCATCCCTGAGCTAACATCTGCTGCCAATCCTCCTCTTTTTGCTGAGGAAGACTGGCCATGAGCTAACATCCGTGCACATCTTCCTCTACTTTGTATGTGGGACGCCTACCACAGCATGGTTTTTGCCAAGAGGTGCCATGTGCATACCCGGGATCCAAACTGGCAAACCCCGGGCCGCTGAAGTGAGATGTGCGCACTTAACTGTTACACCACCGGGTTGGCCCCATGAAGTCAGATGTTCTTAAGAATTATGAAAAAAAAAAAGAGAGAGAATTACATATTAAATAGTAAAAGAAAAATATGAAAAAAAAAATAACCCACTAGGGGCCAGCCTGGTGGCACAGCAGTTAAGTTCACACATTCCGCTTTGGTGGCCTGGGGTTTGCTAGTTCAGATCCCAGGTGTGGACCTACACACCACTTGTCAAGCCATACTGTGGCAGGCGTCCCACATATAAAGTCGATGAAGATGGGCACAGGTGTTAGCTCAGGGCCAGTCTTCCTCAGCAAAAAAGCAAGTGGAGGATTGGCAGTAAATGTTAGTTCAAGGCTAATCTTCCTTAAAAAAACACAAAAAACAAAACCTCGCTGGGCTTTGAATCAATCAAGGGAGGTTCCAGCCCCAGCTTTTCCACTGTAAGATCTTAAGCAAGTCACTTCCCCTCTCGAGGGCTTTATTTCTTTCTAAGACAAAGATTACACTAGATCAGCACTTCACAAAGCTTTTACTCGACCCTCCCCCTGCCAAAAACAAAGGTTCCACGGTTAACTGTTTCACAAATACTGGTTGAGCAGGTTTCTTTACCGCAGGACTTTTCAGAGCCTGAGATATGTTCATGTGTATGTGAATCTCCAAGGTTCCAAGGCTAGGGGTGAGGGGACAGTATTTTCTGCCCCTGTCTGACCCCTGAAGCCTTCTAATGATGAAAACACCAACTTGCGGAAGATTGATCTGGAGGGTCCTTGAGGCCCCCTCAGCTCTAACAAGCTGTACTTCTGCAATGAGGTCTCACTGCTCAGGCAGGACTAGGGTGAGGGAAGAGGAAGAGGATGAGGACCTGGAGGCCCTCACAGTTTAGATCAGATTGGGAAAGGCTTTGAAAGCCACATTAAGGACTGCAGACTTCATTATGCAAAGTAAACAGTTGAGAGGAGCAGTATGACGTATGATCCATGATCCACGTCACGCCCCAGAAGTGTACTCCAGGGCAAGCTGGAGTCTGGGCTGGGAGAATGGAGGTAGAGATGCTGCTGCTGTAACAAGGCATGAAAGGCCAAGACCTTGCTCTGGGACTGGAGAAGAAAAGACACACAGGCCAAGGGATGAGGAAGAGGCCAAGAGACTTACAAGCTACAGTCTCAGATGCTTAGGAGATGCTCTAAAAGAAATGGGGAAGGGGCCAGACTGGCGGTGCAGTGGTTAAGTTCACACGTTCCACTTCAGTGGCCTGGGGTTCGCCAGTTCAGATCCCAGGTGCAGACCTTACACACTGCTTGGCAAGCCATGCTGTGGCAGGCATCCCACATATAAAGATGGGCAGTGGATGTTAGCTCAGGGCCAGTCTTCCTCAGCAAAAAGAGGAGGATTGACGGCAGATGTTAGCTCAGGGCTAATCTTTCTCAAAAAAAACCCAAAAACACAAAAAACTAATTTTGAGTGTTTGAAAATAGACGCTTAGCCTCCCCTGGGAGGGTCACAGGATCTCCCAAACCCAGTTCAACTCACCCAGCATGCACTAAGCACCTGCCTTACGTCATTACTTATAACCACAGCTTTGGAAAGAAGTACAAGGCCCGCGATGACTTCAAGGAACCAGCTAGGTGACAGAGGCACGAGACAGACACATATAAAACAGCATGAACAACAGAAAACTGTAAATGGTCATGGGCCAAAATGAGAGCTGCAGATCAGACCATCTCTTGGGAGCTGAGAGGAAGGGGAGGCCACCTCGCACTGAAGCAGTTTGGGAAGGCTTTCTGAAAGAGGCGGCCCAGGGCTGGAGCTCGAGGGCTGGGCAGGACTGAGGGTAGTCTGACAGGATGGATGGGGTGGGGGCAGAGATGAGAAAGACAAGAAAGAACCGAGGCAGGGACACCAGACAGAGGTCTCCTGAAAAGCAGTGTCTCCACCCACAGGCAAACCCATTCCCACAGGTGTAGGCTCGACGAGGAGACTAAAGACTGGTTCTACAGTCTAGGCACCTTCCTGCAGAACGTTCTCATAGGTGACCACACGGATGTCCTAAGGACACGCACTGCGGCATCGCTCCCAAGAGTGAAAAGTCGAACAACCACAGTGTCCAGCACTGGCAAGTGGATTAACTGAGAGAAGGTACCTTCAGCCCATGGGACACTACAGCCGTCAGAAGAATGAAGTGAATGTGGAGAGATCGCCGTGACGTACTAGGGATGAAAAAATGCAATTCTATGGTTTACGACTATTTATGGAAAACAAAACAAAACTAAATGAACGTATAAGCGTATGTCTGTCAGTGTATGTAAAAATCTAAAAGGATATATACCAAAATTACACTGTGCTCGTGTCTGCAGAAAAGAGCAGGATGAGAGAAAAGGCAAACTCTCACTTTTGAATCTCCAGAGCCCTGTGCTGGCTAAGTCTGCCATGAACACTTATCCTGCGTTAAGAAGACGGCAAGCCCCCATCCAGCCTTGTGGGTCACATGCCTTGGACAAAGGATGCAAAAATCACCAAAACAGAGAACCATCACATTTCACAGTTAGAAACCTCGGAGATGTTCTCGTTCAAGCCTCCAGAACCTCAGAAGCACGTGACAGGGAGAAGGGGGAGATCGGCACTGAGACAGGGGAAGGCGCCGGAGAGGAACCAACAAAGTGAGCGCCCTCTTTTAGTGCACTGTTGGGCTGAGATCTTGGGAAGATCAGCTCATTACCAATTTTTAACACGTGCAAACTAGGGGTGCTGCTCCCCCTCCTCTCAGCCTGGTCAACACTGATTCTTTCTTTAAGACTGGGCTTTAACGTTGCCTCTCTCTTCAAATAAAATTAACTTTTAATTAAGTCACCAAATTAATTCTAGCAACTTTTTAGACAATTCATAGCCAAAAATTAAACGATTAAAGCAACCTATCCTAATGCCCAGATACAGCCACAGTGAACTTTTTTTTTAAATAGGACTGTGGAAGACAGTTTTGTAAACTACTATTTTTATTAAACACTACCTTGTGAAAGATTTTCCATGTCATTACATTTTCCTGGAGAGCAGCTTTTATAATTACTGCATAATTTGAAAAATAAGAGCAACCTTTTCTTGAGGCACTTTGCTAAGCATTTCATTTACATTATATCAATCAATCTTCAAAACGAGCCTCCTCGACCAAAAAAAAAAAAAAAGCGCAGATGAGAGTGAAAAACTGCTGAGGAAGGGTTGTTGCTAGGGGTTGGGGAGAGATCAGGTACCTGGCCAAAGTCACCTATTTGGCAAGTGACACACTCGGATTCACACCCAGGTCCCCTAACTTAGAACCGGGAATTTTTCACGTTCCCTTGTAAAAACGGACCACAGCTCCTCGCCCTAATCTCCAGCTGCTGGGCAATTTGATTGTTGCTTATTTTTCTCTCTCGTAGACAGTGCTAGGATGGCTACAGTTAAACCTCTGTGATCACCGCCCTCCCAGCTAGATGCCTTTCCTGACCACTCCAGGCAAACTCTGCTTCTCAAGCCCCCTGCCGCAAAAGACCTATCTTTACTTTCAATCCATCGTGGACAGATATTTTTGTCAAATACAATGAAAATTAACTCCTAGAAACAGGAAATGAAAAAACACAAAGAAAATATAAGCCCCAAATAGTTAAAACGGTAAATTTTATGTTATGTATATTTTACACATACATTTATGTTAAAAAAAAAAATACAAGCCCCATTTAAAAAAATTAGTAGAGGCTGGCCCAGTGGTTAAGTGTGCATGTTCCGCTTCAGCAGCCTGGGGTTCGCCTGTTCGGATCCCGGGTGTGGACATGGCACCGCTTGTCAAGCCATGCTGTGGCAGGCGTCCCACATATAAAGTAGAGGAAGATGGGCACGGATGTTAGCTCAGGGCCAGTCTTCCTCAGCAAAAAGAGGAAGATTGGCAGCAGATGTTAGCTCAGGGCTAATCTTCCTCAAAAAAAATAAATAAGTAAAATAAATAAAAAATGAATTAAAAAAATTAGTAGATTCAAAAGACTTTGTCAAATAAAAGTTTCTGTACTTATCGTGTAGAGGACCAGACAAGTTTGGGGACCATGGCCGGGATGCAGACGCTCTTCCAGCTGTACCTCAATTATTCTCTGCCTGACGATCTGTTTACCCAGCCTCCCGTCCCAGAGTGTGTGGCCCGCCCATGTCTGCTTCACTCCTGAATGCTCTGGCTCAGTGCCCAGCGCACACTTGCTGACTCTGGACTGAAGGAATGTTCAAGGACCGTCTCTGGCCTCAGCTGCTGAGAGAGGCTACTCACCATTAGGGACCAGAAGGAGGCTTTTCACGATGCTTCTGAGGGGGCTGAGACTGATCTGATTGGTGGTGGCAAATTCCGAGAGCTGCGCCAGAAACCTCTCCACCTGCCAAAAGGGAACAGCACAAACCAGGCCTTCACTTTCTGAGCATCTCAGAAGGGTGGACCCACGCTCGGGAGCTCTTCTTATCCAAGATACTTTACCTCTTTCGGCTCAGTTAGGAAGTGGAAAAGCACTTCTGTCAGGGCTGAGAACTGCTGTAAAGAGAGTAACACAGAACATCAGTAAAATTCTACTCCTGGGGCAGGGCTCCCCCATCCCATCCAACCACAGACGCTTGTGAGAGAAGAACACGCAGGCGCTGATACCTGTTGATCCTCTTAAAGTTACAAATAATCACAATACCCACCACCAGTGTCAATCTATCTGTATCACTATATTGTCTGAAAAACCCACGTTTTACTGGGATACTTGGGAGATCTATATTGAGAGATTGTGAGTGTGTGTGCACACGTGCACAAATACATCTCAAGGGTCCAAATCCATACACACACACATACACACACACACACACACACACAAACACACAAAGCCAAAAAGGGAAAAATCACTGGAACACTAATAGCTGTTACTTCCGTTTTTTTCTTTTTGTTTATACTTCCACATATTTATTATTCAAAATACACTAATCCAAATATATAATTCACCCCCCCCCAAATGGTAAAATACTATAAAAACTTCTTCTCTACCTTGCTTTTTAAACTAGTTACTTCTGTGTGGCGAATTTCTGGGTGATTTTTATTTTCTTCTGTTTTGTCCATCCATATTTTCTGTGGTTTCCCATCGCCCCCCACAATAAGCATCTCACTATGCATATGACAAAACAGTAAGCTTAACACTTTATTACACACTGTCTTAGAACAGTCTCTTATTTTTCTGTGCATGTTAATCTTCTCCTTAGGTACTGTATTGTTAAGGACTGAATATTTGTGTCCCCCAAAATTCATATATTGAAGCTCTAACTCCCACTACTACTGTATTTGGAGACACGGCCTATGAGGAAGTGATGAAGGTTAAATGAGGTCATAAGGGTGGGGCCCTTATCTGATAGGGCTGGTGCCCTGTAAGAAGAGGAAGACAGCCCAGAGCTCTCCCTCTGTGAGGCACATGTCACGATGACACAGAGAGAAGGCAGGCCAGGAAGAGAGCTCTCAACAGGAAGTGAATCTGCTCGCCTCGTGATCTTGCACTTACTAGCCTCCAGAACTGTGCGAAATAAATTTCTGTTGTTCAAGCCACCCTGTCTTTGGTATTTTGTCATGGCAGCCCAAGCAGACTGAGACACGTGTCACTACTGTCCCATGTTCCCTTTAATGGACACAGTGTGTGCGGCAGAGGGGAAAACCAAGACAGAGGAGTTTAAAAGACCCAGATGTGAAGCAGTGTTTTGATACTGACCATCCATGTGACCTCGGGCAACGCAGCCTCTCTGCGTCTCAGTCCTCACAGGGGAAACAAAGGCAATAACATATGACTTCCAGAACAGTACGCAGGTGGCACGAGCAAAGCCTCCTGCACAGAGCCAGGCCAGAGGCTAAACAAATGGTAGCAATTATCAGAGCCATAAGTGAAGTCACTACACCATTTGATCCACCTTCCTGAAGCAATAGAACACACACACACACAAATAAATTACAGGCAGATACTTCAGCTCAAAGTCCCCAAAGTTATACAAGCAATACGATTGTCAGAGTGAGGGAGACGGGAAAGGGGTGACTAGGCACGCGTGTGGTGATGGATCGTAACTAGTCCTCGGGCGGTGAACATGATGCAATCTACACAGAAATCGAAATATATAACAATGCACACCTAAAATTTATATAATGTTATAAACCAACGTTACGACAATAAAAAGTAAATAAATAAATAATGAAAGGAAAAAGAAGTAATGTGATTGTCAAATGTACCCACCTCTCTCACCACGACACACTCAAATCCACACACACACCCGGCACAGCTCTGTGTTATTTTATTCTAAAATGTATTCTATTTTAGAATATAAAACTAGTATTTGAAAATATAGAAGTAATATATGTGCAAAGTTTTGAAAAGACTCAACTGACATAAAATACAAAATAAAACGTCTCTCTCCCTGCCTGCCCGCCTCAGTCTCACTACCCAAAGGTCGTTACTTAGCACGTCTGTGGCCTTCCCATCATTTTATTTAATTTCTTTTAAATACAAAAGGGGTCAAACTGAACCCAGTCCTTGTACCCTGCCTTTTTTCACTCAATTACATCTTAGAGATCAATCATGTCAGCAATTATAAACCTATCCAGTTCTTTTAACCACTGCATGGTGTTCGATTGTATAGACTTAGCATAATTTAGCTCCCTAGAGAGGAACATTAGACTGTGTGTGTGTTTTGTTGCTGTTATTATAAACAATGTTGCAATGAATATCCTCCCACACATGACACGTATGTCTATAATATAAATTCTTCAAATGTATCCTAGGTCAAAGGATATATGCATTTTGAATTCTGAGAAAATGTTGCCAAATTGCCTTGCAAAGAAGTTGCACAGATTTACACTCCCACTAGCCAATAGCATAGAAGTGTCTGCTCTCTCAAAGCTTAAATCATTCATACTCGTGGGAAACTTTTTTTTTTATACATGATTTTTTTGTTTTGTTTTTGAGGAAGATCAGCCCTGAGCGACCATCTGCCGCCAATCCCTCCTCTTTTTGCTGAGGAAGGCTGGCCCTGAACTAACATCCGTGCCCATCTTCCTCTACTTTTTATATGTGGGATGCCTGCCACAGCATGGCTTGATGAGCAGTGCCATGTCCGCACCCGGGATCCAAACCGGCGGACCCAGGGCCGCCAAAGCAGAACGTGTGAACTTAACCACTGTGCCACTGGGCCAGCCCCTCCTGGGAAACATTTTAACCAATGCTGATCCAGGGGTTGTCTTTCTGCAATATTTATGACATTGGGTATTAGTCTTGCATAACTGCTGATTCGATGCAGTGAAAACAAGAACAGTCAGGACTGGCTTGGGAATATGTCCTCAAAAGTGTTTTAGTTTTCTCTTTTTTCTTTGAAATTTTTTGCTGCAAATCTGTAGAACTGTCAGATCTTTGGCCAACTGTATTTCCCATGCTACCCAGGGCCTTTTCAAAAAGAGGGTGGTGGAGCAGCTCTCCAGCTGCCTTTCCATTTCCAGGCCTCAGTCAGGCTCAGCCTCCTTGTGAGGTCTCCCATCTCTCCTTTCAAGAGGGGCCTCAAGCTAATCTGGATAGGCTGTTACTACCCCCATCCTTATCTCCACTTTCCCAAACCCTCCTTATCCTTCAGAGCCCTGCCAAGATACCATGACACTCCCAACAAGAAAGGGACCTATCCAAATTCTTAACTTCTAAGCCTCCCTCTTGGAACCTTGCCTGGGGGCACTCAGAATTTTCAGTCTTGATAAGGAACACAAACGCATCTTAGCAGAGAAGGTTCCTTGTATGGTCACAGCACCTTAATTAATGTAAGTGCCCCGTAAGCATTTGTTGAATAAATATCCCCTAAACACCTTCCCCATTCTTTGCCCTTGTACCTGCCTAGCTGTCTCTCCCTGGAATGCTCACCTGCCCATGACTATCCACGAAATCAAAATCTTAACTATTCTCGTCAGTAAACATATGAAAAGATGCTCAAGACTATTCCAGATAAGAAATGCAAATCAGTAAAACGAGGAGATATCATTTTCATTTATCAGATCTTCAAAAATAAAAGTTTAATGACACCAGTGATGGTGAAAGTACAAGAAAACAGACCTGCCCACACGCTGTTGAGAGGATAAACTGGGGCGACCTCTCTGGATGGCAATTTGGCAATCAGAATCTAATTTTTAACCGATCATACCTCTTGATCTAGTAATTCCATTGCAAGTATACCCTTCAGATAGGTTCCAAAAAGTAAACCCAGACAGATTTACACAAAGCAGTTTGTTGACAGCCCTGTTTGTCATAAAAACGAAAAACCTGAAAGCAACTTAAGTGTCTATTAATAGGCTGCTGATTAAATAAATTATGGTAGATCCATTTCAAGGAATATCACACAATCTCTTTTGTGTAAAAAAATTTTTAGGGGCCGGCCCCATGGCCGAGTGGTTAAGTTCATGTGCTCCACTGTGGCAGCCCAGGGTTTTACCGGTACAACTCCTGGGCAGAGATATGGCATCGCTCGTCAAGCCATGCGGAGGTGGCAACCCACATGCCATAACCAGAAGGATTCACAACTAAGAATATATAACTATGTACAGGGGGGCTTTGGGGAGAAGAAGGAAAAAAATAAAATCTTTTAAAAAAAATTATTTTTAAAGGATATCCATATATATGACAGCAGATGTAGACTTTTATTTCTATAAAAATACAAAGGAAACTATTAAAATGATGATTTCTGGGGACAAGAGAAACAGGTATTTTGTATCTTTAAATACTGTTTGAATTTTCTAATCATGTGTGTTGCTTTCATTTACAGCTAGGTGAGAGGACTGTAGTCCATTCATTTTCTTCTTTATATTTTTCTGAATTTCCTCTCTCATAACCATTCTAAAAATGATTATTTTGGGGGCCAGTCCCGTGGCCAAATGGTTAAGTTTGCACGCCATGCTCTGGCAGCCCAGGGTTTTACTGGTTTGGATCCTGGGCGCGGACATGGCACCACTCATCAGGCCACGCTGAGATGGCGTCCCACACGCCACAACTAGAAGGATCCATAACTAAAATACACAACTATCGGGGCCAGGCCCATGGCTGAGTGGTTAAGTTCGCATGCTTTGCCTCGGCGGCCCAGGGTTTCACTGGTTCGAATCCTGGGTGCGGACCTATCACCATCCATCAAGCCATGCTGAGGTGGCATCCCACACGCCACAACTAGAAGGACCCACAACTAAAATATACATCTATGCACTGGGGGGCTTTGGGAAGAAGAAGGAAAAATAAAATCTTTAAAATATACAACTATGTACTGGGGGGATTTGGGGAGAAAAAGCAGGGAAAAAAAAGACTGGCAACAGTTGTTAGCTCAGGTGCCAATCTTCAAAAAATAAAATAAATAAAAATGATTATTTTTAACCCTACCTATTCTCACTTACCTAGGACTGACCACCGGCATCAGAGAACACACGCAGATACACTGAATACTGCATCGCGTCTCCATTTTCTGACCTACCCCATCAGATCCAAATTTCCCCAGCACAAGAGGCTGCATCCACCGTTAAGTGCGCACGTTCTGCTTTGGTGGCCTGGGGTTCACCAGTTCAGATCCCAGGTGTGGACATGGCACCGCTGGGCAAAGCCATGCTGTGGTAGGCATCCCACATATAAAGAAGAGGAAGATGGGCATGGATGTTAGCTCAGGGCCAGTCTTCCTCAGCAAAAAGAGTATTGGCAGCAGTTAGCTCAGGGCTAATCTTCATCAAAAAAAAAAAAAAAGGCTGCGTCCATCAAGCCTTTATAAACCTCACTGGGTTTAGTGGCTATTTGGTGAATAGCAGGCATTCAGATAAATAGCCACTGAATGAGTGATAAATGGTGATGCCAATATTAACACAAGGACTCTTTTTCTCCTTGAGGCCTGGGCCTCAGACTTCCAAATAAATTCAGCTAACAGAGTGGGTCCTTGGAGAAGTTTGATTACCCAACAAAGCGGGGGGAAATGGCCCAAAGGACTCTGGTAAGTTGCTCATCAGGAAAAACCTTTCCATATTAAACATAAAGGTAAAGGTTTAGAGTGTGTTTCCAGGTTAGAAAAGGAGCCAGGCTCTGATCTTTAAGGAAGCGGTTTACATTTTCCATGAATACCAAGTTGGAGGTAAGCTTACGGATCTTAACGACCCAGTAGCTTAAAAAAAGTTCTTTAGCAGCAGAATCTTTTTATTCTCCAAATGGAAGTCTTCCAGAAAATCCTGACACATAAACAAGTAAAAGCTAAGCCACCTGGCTGGGGAGAGCATCCACAAAGCTCTGTTCTATCTAGTGTGTTTAACACCCCGGGATCTGAAGTCAGGCATCCGGTCCCGAATTCCCGGCCCCATCACTTCCAGGCTGCCTGACCTTAAACAGGTCAATTCATTTCCCTGAACCACTTTTTGTATCTGTAAAATGGGAATAAGAATAGCACCTACCTTTTAGGGTCTTTACACATAAAGCACTTAAAACAGTGCCTGCCACGTGGGACATGCTCAATAAATGACAGCTATTTTTATTTAACCACTGTGATTCAGTTTCTTCATCTGTAAAATGGGAATAATAATGGTACCCACCTTCTAGAGGGGTTGCAAGGACTCAGTGACTTAATATACATAAAAGCACTTAGAACTGTGCTGTCCAGTACAGTGGCCACTAGCCACATGTGGCTACTGAGCTCATGAAAAGGGCTAGTCTAATTTGAGATGTGCAGTATATGTAAAATACACACCAGAATCAGAAAACTTAGTACCAAAAGGTAAAATATCTCATTGATATTTTTTACACGGATTATATGTTGAAACAATACTTTGATACGGTGGATTAAAGAAAACATATTAAAATTAATATCCAATTTCTTTTTAATTTTTATTTATTTTTTTTCGAGTGTGGTTTTTTTTTTAAGATTTTTTTTCCTTTTTCTCCCCAAAGCCCCCCAGTACATAGTTGTATATTCTTCGTTGTGGGTCCTTCTAGTTGTGGTATGTGGGACGCTGCCTCAGCGTGGCTTGATGAGCTGTGCCATGTCCGCGCCCAGGATTCGAACCAACGAAACACTGGGCCGCCTGTAGCGGAGCGCGCGAACTTAACCACTCGGCCACAGGGCCAGCCCCTCTTTTTTTAATTTTTAAATGTGATCACTAGAAAATGTAAAATTAGACACGTGGCTTACAATTCACTTCTGTTGGACACCAGTAGCCTTAGAACATGACTGGTATTACAATTAGTGTTACTTTATGAGAAACAATAAGTGGTGGGGGATGCTAAGATAAAGGAGAGGGGCCCCCCACCTCCTCAGAAGTTACAACTCAGTAGGGGAAACAGATGCACCTTTGCCGTGGTGGTGAGAAGTGTCATTTGAACCTATTTATTTTGGCTGCCTTGGTGGTAAGAAAGGGGCGTCCCAACCAGCACAGGGCCAGGAAGCCTCGGAGTTTAACTGGCTGGCACCTGCAGCGCGAAAAGGGAGAAAAAGGCTTTGCCAGCTCCACTACCATCAAGGACCACACTCCACTGTGTAGAGTGTACATAGTTTTTTTTCCTTGGGGACTATCCGTATTTCCCTCGATTGGGGGTGGGGGCGGGGGCGAGGAGAGGATGTCATCACCAGCCTCACCCTAGACCCTGCCCGCAGGCCCACAGAGCCCCACTCTGGCCTGGCCATTACCTACACCCACAGCGGCCCTCCAGATTACCCGCCCCCACTCCACGCTCCCCTCGGGATGCTAAGACCCTCCTCAGTGCCCCCAAGGCCCTCGGTCTCCCTACAGAGCGTCTGGGTCCCTCGCCTGGCCCACCAAGGCCCACGGCTCCCCAAGCTCCCTGAGCCTCCCAGCGCCCCGAACTCCCTTCGGCCTCATCAAGACTCCCCTCAGTCCCTCTTCCAGGACCTCGCGGACTCTCCTCGTTCCCAGGACTCCCGGAAGTCCCCAACCCCACCTCTGGGTGCCCACAGCCCTCGGGGACCCCTCAGCTTGCCCTCGGGCCTCCCGAGATCCCTCGGCCCCCAAAAGGCGCCTGAGACCCCAAGACCCCTAAGCCTGCGCCCGAGGCCCCCTAAGGCCACAAGGCCCCCGGGCGGCCCCCGGCCTAACCCGCGCCCGCGTCGGGCCCACCTGCACGCCCAGCTGGTTCAGCTGCTGCATGTCGCCGCCCACGGCCTCCGGCACCGGGTCCTGCGTGCAGTGCAGGCGGCCCATGGCGCCCGCCCGCCGGCCCGAGCGCCCGCCGCCGCCCAGCTTCCTCCCGCGCCGCCCGCCTCGCCGCGCTTCCGCAGCCGCACTTTCGCCACGGCCGCCCGCCGCCGCAGCGCTCCTCCCTCCGGCGGCCCGGGCGGCGTGGGGGCGCCCTCGCGGACGCGCGCGGACCCCCGGGTGGGGGCGAGGGCCACCTCAGGGACGCGAGCGGACCGCTGCGCCGTGAGGAGGGCCCTGAGGCACAGAGCGGGCAAACGGGAGACTCCCTGCCGGATCTCCCGCTGGGTGATCCCTGGGCACGGAGCTTGGCCTCTCGGAGCCGCAGTTTCACTATTCGTAAAATGATCCCAGGGGTGGCGCCTTAAGTGAGCTAACCCTCCTGAAATGTTTAGAACGTAGGCTGGCACCCAGGAGGTCTTCAGTCAATGGCTAGCTGCTATCATCAACATCGGTACCACGCATTCAGTAGATATTTATTGCACGCCTGCTAGATGCCAGGCGCTGGGGATGGAGCAGTGAACGACACGACGCAGACCGGTCTCTGGGGGAGAGCTTAGGTCAGAGCAGAGCAGTAACGTCTCAAACCTGGGCTTGCCTCAGCATCAGCTGGCGGGCCCGCTGTAACGCCACTTGCTGGGCCCCACCCCCAGCGTCTCTGACTAGAATGGCCTGGGGTGGAGCCTGAGAATTCGCAGTTCCAAGGACATCCCAGGGACCACACTTTGAGAACCTCTGCGATGGAGGAAACTGACTCGAAGGAGCGCAAGGACTGTGATTATGCCGGGGAGGGCAGTGGTCAGGTTGGGGAGGGGACATTATTGGGACAGTGACAATCACTGCAGCCCCTGAAACACTTTAACCCCCATGCTGTCTTCCCAAGGACCCCTGGCAGCCCCAGGTGAGTATTATCCTGATCCCCATTGGACGGATGAGAAAACGGAGGCATGCTCCCTGGAACCCAGGACCTGACCGCCAAGCCCAACAGCTTCTTCACCTACCCCGGAGCCCAGTCTTGGGGGGGGGGGAGGGGAGGATTGGCTGGCTTTCCCCACCAGGCTTTCTTGTCTATCCTTCCCTAAACATCCCTTCTAGAAAGAGATGAACAAAATGTTTCCTATCCAGAGGCCAAGAGCCTCCACTTTACTCATTGCTTCATTCATAGATTCATTCAACAAATACTGAGTACCTACTGTGGGGTAGATGCCCTGACAGGTGCTGAGACAACACAGTGACAAAACCAGACGCAGAGCCCAGCCTGGGAGAAGTCAGCCTGGGAGTTTAGTGGCAGAAGTGGACTCATGCCTGTGAAATTCACATGTGCGTGAAATTAACTGATGCCAAGAAGTACAAAGTACTCTGAGAATGTATAAGGGGCACTTGCCCAAGTCCAAGATACCTGGAAAAGAGTGAACCTTTGGGTTCACCCTACTAGACAGGGGCTGAACTCAGACCCCCTGACTCACTGTCCAAGAATTTTTATTTAGAAATATTGTTAACCTTTTAAAAAAGATCCCTGTCATGGGCATTATATTTCTTCATATTGTTAAGTTAAATCAACTTGGTTAGGGTATAATTTATACACAATAAAGTGCACTCATTTTAAGTGTATTTTTTAAAATTATTTTTAAGCTTTTTTTTTTTTTAAACATCCTTGAGGAAACCACTGAATTTCCTTCATTTCTCCTCCCACCAGTGGCGGGTGCTGAGGCACTCAATAAATATTTGTGGAATTGAATTAGCCCATGTGACAGAAAATAGAGAAAAGGAAAGAAATTCACTTAAAATGGCTGCCCAACACTGCAGTAAGATAGGCGTTGTTTCGTCTTCCAGTCCTTTTCCACACCACAGGTACTTGGGGCCTCTGGGATTGGTTTTTACATATTCAGGGCTCTCCCACTTCTCCAAGCCATTTAATTTCTGATACTCAGAGATACTCAGAGCATGGTCCCTGGGCCCCCAGCATGGACATCACTTGGGAGGTTGTTAGAAATGCAGATGCTCAGGCCTACCCGAGCCCTGCTGGTTCACGATCTGCTTTTCAGGATCCCCGGGTGATTCCTGGGCACGTTCAAGTTTGAGGTACAAATAACAACCACCGTTTATAGGTGCCTACCACGACGTGCCAGGCTTTATTTTAGGCGCCTGAGTACACAGCACATCTAATGATGATACTTTGTCTGCCTATTGTTGCTCATGCTATTTCTGTTTTAATGTTTATCACCTTGTGTTAGTGCTGTTGTTCACACGTCTCCCCCACTTACTAATTATGTGGTCATGGGCAAATTACTAACCTTTCTGTGTCTCCATTTCTTTTTTCATTTGTAAAAATGGAGACAACAATAGAACCTACCTGAAAAGATGAAATGAGACAATGCTCATGAAATACTTGGCACAGCCACTGGCCCATCATAAGTGCTCAATAAAAGCTTATCTTATTATTATTCCAATTTTTCAATCTTATACAAAGAACCAGGCAACAAGCAACCATGTGCACAATTCTTTTTCCATATCTGATTATTTCTTTAGGAGAAATTCCCAGAAGGGTCGAGGGATACTATGATCAGACTTTGTAGATTCTAAATAGCAGGAGGATGGACGGACTTCCAAGGGAGAGAGACGCTAGACCATGACTGACGTCTCTGAGAGCAACTGGACATTAGCATTTAAGCCTGGACAGAGACCTAGTGGCAGGTTCAATTCCATGAGGACCCGGCTCTCCTTCCAACCCGCATCCCCTCACCCCAAGAAGAATTCCAAGTCCTCCAAAAGCAACTCAAAATCTAAATCTCAGACAAGGCCATTCTTCGCTTCAATTATAAAGGCCGCATAAACATCGTCAGAAAATGCTGCATAATATTCTACTGAGGGAGAGTATAACAATGCTCATAACTAATCCCCATGGTGGCCTAGTTAGGTCTTTACAATTTTTCAGTTTTATTAAGAACTTTGCAACTAACAAAGACAATAGATAAAAATCATCTAGGGGTGGCCTGGTGGCGCAGTGGTTAGGTTCGTATGTCCCGCTTTGGCGTCCCTGGGTTCGCCGGTTCGGATCCCGGGTGTGGACTTTCAAGTCCCTTGTCAAGCCATGCTGTGGCAGGCATCCCACATATAAAGTAGAGGAAAGAAAGATGGGCACTGATGTTAGCTCAGGGCCAGTCTTCCTCTGCAAAAAGAGGAGGATTGGCGGCAGATGTTAGCTCAGGGCTAATCTTTCTCAAAAAAAAAAAAAAACCATATAAAAAAATCTTTCCAACGTTCTCCTTCACAATCCTCTCTTGGAAGGAAGGAGCGGTGATTTCTGTTAATGCGATAACTTTGTCGCAGGAAATGCAGACCTGGGGCAGGCCTCCCTTCTAGAGAACTCCCGCCCCCAGCAGCTCCCATTTCAGCCTTAATGAGGGACCTTGCTCCCTTCATTCACTTTAAAATGTCCCTGTGGAAGGCAAAGGAGGCCTCCCTACCCCCACCCCTGCAAGTGAAAGGCGTTCATTAAGTAGTCCTTTCTCAGGCACGAGGATTCCCGCTGGGAATTTCACTGAGAGGCCAGGTTCTGCCTAGGAGAAAGCTTGATCCCTCACGCTCTGAAATGCCAAAGGGCATTTTTTTAAATTAAACTTTTTATTTTGAGATAACTGTAGACCCACATACAGTTGTAAGAAATAATACAGAGAGCTCCCTGATACTCTTTACCTAGTTTCCCTCGATGCACAGATCCCATCTTGCAAAGCTGTATACAATGTCACAACCAGGATATTGACAGAGTTATAGAACGTTTCCACCACCACAAGGGTCCTGCATGTCGCCCAAGGGCATTTTAACAGAAGGGACAGTCTCCAGGTCCTCCTCCGACCAAAAACTGGAAAAAAAAATACTGTGGACATTTTCGTGTTTTCATTTATTGCTGTCCTCATCATGCCTTCAATATTAGCTCCTTTATTATAAAATCACATAATAAAAATGCAAAATTATAGTTGGTCTATACCTTCAAAATACCTACTTCATGACAGTAATCAACAAGGGAAGGCTGGGGAATTTTTCCAGATTAAAAGAAACCAAAAATACAAGATAACTAAATTCAATGTGTGATCCTGGGTGGAGGTAAAGAATTGCTATAAAAGATATTATTGAGGGGCTGGCCCCGTGGCCGAGTGGTTAAGTTCACGCGCTCCGCTGCAGGTGGCCCAGTGTTTCGTTGGTTCGAATCCTGGGCGCGGACATGGCACTGCTCATCAAACCACGTTGAGGCAGCGTCCCACATGCCACAACTAGAAGGACCCACAACGAAAAATATGCAACTATGTACCGGAGGGGTTCTGGGGAGAAAAAGGAAAAAAATAAAATCTTAAAAATAAAAAAAGATATCATTGGGGGCCAGCCTGGGGGTGCAGCGGTTGGGTTCGCACGTTCTGCTTCGGCGGCCCAGGGTTCGCTGGTTTGAATCCTGGGCGCAGACCTACGCACTACTTGGCAAACCATGCTGTGGCAGGCATCCTACATGTAAAGTAGAGGAAGATGGGCACGGATGTTAGCTCAGGGCCAGTCTTCCTCAGCAAAAAGAGGAGGATTGGCAAGCAGATGCTAGCTCAGGGCTAATCTTCCTCAAAAAAAAAAAAAAAAGATATTATTGGCACAAAATGTGAATATACTTAACACTAGTGAACTCTAAACTTAGAAATGGTTAAGATGGTACATTTTGTGTTATGTGAGTTTTTTTAACCATAATTAAAAATTGGGACAAGTGATGAAATTTGAAACATGACAGTAGATTTGATAATATTGTATCAATGTTCAATTTCATCAACTTAATAATTGTATTTTGGTTATGTAAGAATGTCTCTGTTCTTAAGAAACATACACTGAAAATATTTAAGGTAAAGGGGGGCAAAATGGTTCAAGGAAAAAATGAGGAGGGAATAGCACAAATATGCCAAAAGTTAGCAATTGGTGACTCGGGGTAAAGGTAATACACCTTTGCAAAGGTATACACGAGGATACAAGTATTCTTTGTATTATTCTTGCAACTCTTTTGTAAATTTGAACTTATTTACAGAATAAATTTTAAAAGGAGTAAAAAAAGGTTAAATGATCTTTGTTCCCACCCTGTCACAAGGGAAATGACTTTCTATTTTAACTAATATATCTGAGTACTCACTCTAGAAGAGGTGCTGTGCATTTACATACATTTTCTCCCTTAATCCTCTCAGTAACCTCACCAGGAGGTCATAACTCTTATCCTTGTTTTTTTGTGGGAGGGAGGATGGGGCCTGGAGAGGAAAGATGCTACCCAAGGTCACTTGCTGGTTAGGGGCAGAGCTGAGACAGGAACCTCTCAAATGTGCTCTCAGGATCCCTCTGGATTGGCCTATTAGACTTCTTTCTGCATGTTGTTATTTTTTTGAACCGTGAACTCATATATACACTGTTTATACTACTTAGCATCTTGCCTTTTCACTTAGCAGTATATCTTGGAGCTCTCCCCATATCAGCACTTGCAGACTTGCTGGGTTTTTTTCCACAGCAGCATAGTATGGATGCATTGTATGGACGAATCCCATCTGATTTAACCAGGCTGCTATCAATGTTTAGAGTTTTCCCCTGTTTTCACTATTACAAACAATGCTAGTGATAACATTCCTACATATACATATATCTGTGCATACAGATATCTTATGAATGGAGTTACTGAGTCTTAGAATGGAATTGTTGGGTCAGTACCTTTCATTTGGGTACGAGTTGCCAAATTGCCCAAGAATATTTGAAGTCAGCCTTGTGGATACTGTTGTCCATTCATGCACCTTGTCTTTATTGAATACCTACTCTGAACCCAGCATGGTGCTGGGTGCTGGGACAGAGCAATGAACCAGACAAAAACCCCCCTGTTGGGAGGCTGATAAGGGCAGAGTAAATGAGACACTTAAAATAGGAGGATAAAAAAAGAAAAATAGTAAATCAGGACCAGGTAGGATACAAACTCACCAACATATGGGGCAGTGGAGAGGTTATTAATTGGTTTCCAAACCGGCTCTGAGCTTGGTAGAAGCCGGAGGAGTCAATTCCACTTTTAGTTTTTTATCCTTATGCATGTAAATTAATGTAACCAACCCTCTATTGTTGGACTTCTAGGACAGCTCCATTCTCTGATTTTTGTATAGGATGTGGTGATGAACTTGCTTGTCTGTTCAAAACTATTGCTCCAAATCTCAAGATTTTTCCTTGAGGCAAATTTGAGAAGTGAAACTCTTTGGGTAAAGTTGAGGCCTTTTTAAGATCTTTTTGGCCTAAACTCAAATGGACATTTAAACTGTCCCCTCTAGAAATTTGCTTTTTAAAGGACCCTTGGGCGGTTCCTAGTTTTGAGGGTGGGGGTGATGATTTCTCCACCTTTTGGGAATCTCACCCCTTATTTCAAATTCAAGGTAGGACTCACTTTGCCTGAGAAAATGAGGCCTGGATCCCTATTGTCTGCTTTGTTTTTCTCCTGGAGATCATTATAAAGTGAATGCCTGGCCTGGCCCCTGATTTAGGGCTGCAATGCAAATCACTGCTGGGTGCTTGGAACACAACCTGGGGTGTAACCTTGGAGTTTCCTGGAGAACTTTTTCTTCTGGACCATTTGATTACCTGAAAGATGGAGGAGTCCTTTCATTCAGTCAGGAAGCAGATATTTATGGAGCACCTACCATGTGCCAGGCTCCATGCTAGGTGCTGGGGAGACAGCAGTGAACAAGAGAGATGCTGCTCCACCCCCATGCCGCTCACAATCAATGGGGAAGATGTGCCATATTTGCAGAGTGACTCAGAGACATTACAAAGGGATACATGCTAGGAAGGAGAGTGGGGGGTTTTGAACAGGTTCTGTGGGGTAAACCCTGTCTTGCGAGGGGAGATGGGGGGCAGGTGTGAGTAGACCTGAAAGATGAATGGAAGGTGAGCAGACCGTCATCAGGCCCTGGACATGTGAACACAATCAAGGGGGAAGCCTTGAGGTCTTGGGCATGTCACCCTGCCATCTCCTACTACACCCCAGGTCAGCATAACTCAGTAATCTCTTTTCAAAGCCCAGCCTGTAGGCAGGGTTATCACCATACTTTGCAGATGGATTTCCTTGAGCTTAGAGGGAGAGGGCCTGCCCAGAGGAGTTAAGGACAGATCTAGACAAGAGGGATCCATCCCTCTATGTTTATCCCAAAACAAAAGAGGCAGAGTCCAGATCCAGAGCAAAATCCAGGAAGTAGAATCCTTCCTTTCCAGTCCCTCAACAACAACGACAGCTGTTATTAATACTACATATCAGGCACTGTGTTAAGCACTTTCCACTGGCTTCTTGTTGAACCCCCAATAAACTTCTGAAGCAGGTACTAGCAGGGCCAGGAAACTTGAGTGACCTGCCCAAGGTCACACAGCTGTCAGGAGCCAGTGCCCTAAACCATAGGACCTCTTCACCAATGACATCTGGGAAGCGCTCTATAACATGCATCTCCATGCACCGTCGAACTTTTCATAACAACACACTGAGGAAAACATTAGGAGCCCCTTCTTGAGGGAGGAAGCCAAGCCTTAAAGAAGAGAAGTGCTAGAGGTAAGTCCTGAACCCATGTCCCGACTCACCGTAAATATTTATTGAGCACCGACTGTGAGCCAGGCCCTATTCTGGGAGCACAGAGAACAAAACACAGCAGTGGTGAAAACAGACAAATAAGCTGTCCCTCATGGAGCTTACACTCTAGTCAGGCAGACAGACAATAATAAGTGAGAGAATACATGGCACATTGGACGATGGTAAATGGAAGGGAGATGGGGAGCATTGGAGGAGGAAGGTGGAGCTTTGCTATTTTAGTAGGGAGGGAGAAAAGGCATCTTTAATAAAGTGACATTTGAGCAAAGACCTGAAGGAAACGGAGAAATAAGCCATGC